>NC_135007.1:15529479-15839583 GCF_051020985.1 Nomia melanderi
TGTCCCAATATTTCACGTATTAATAAATTATAGAAAATTCAATATTACATATAAGATCTCATCATTTTCTTATATCAAATCAAATACTGAATGACATTCGCCTCTCGACTGCAGTTCTAACAGAACCGACGCAAAGAGCCAAAACCGATGCGGCTCAGAACCGATAAGAACAATTACGCCTCCGTTTCTGCACAGAGAAAGAACGCTGGTACAAGAAGAATCAAGAAGCGGAACCGACATCATAATCGTTTTCAACCCCCGATCGACGGATCGATCGGGAGCGTCGGAAGACTCGAAATCACCGTTCGATCTCTGGCAACCGAGCCAGCCAACCAGCCAGCCAGCCGAGCAGGCATTCCCAGCCATCGTCGTCTGCCAATTTATATGGCTGCCATCTTGGATCGATAGTAGTCGAACAACGTTGCGCGGGTTATATACACGGCGGCCGGATCGTTGCAGGTAGTCGTGTTAGGTTACAGTTTTAAACGCGGCCAAATTACACGTTTGCGCGGAGAGGGCGCGCGCGCGAGGATGCGCGAGGATGCGCGTTTTAAAATATTCCGGCGTCGGATGGCGCGGGAAAGGGCAAAATAAATGTTACGGCATTACGATGGACAGCGCGCGGTCGCTCGCTTGCTCGCTTACTCGCTCGCTCGCTGGCTGCCCGAGCTCTCTTAAGGATCCTGCGGCATCAACGTTGCTGCGCCATGGTCACAGCTGCGAGCCACTTTCTTCGCCGCGTCTTCTTCGTTTTAAGCGATCACGGGAAATGATAATGATTCAGTTGTATCGGTATCTAGCGAGGTATCGCGGTGCCACGGGTGCGTGCAAGCGAGCAGATATTGAAAGTGCCGACGCTTGAATGAAACATTCTCGATCTCTTGTGTGCTCCGGATGGAACCGGTATCGATAGATTCGTAATTGTACCCATTAGCACGTAATAACGCAGCGGACCGATTCTTGGGGAAGATTGTTCACAGAATTCGAGACCTTAACGAGAGCTAAATTATAGCATTGGACATTAACCCTTAGCACTCCACAGAGTTTTGTGATATGTCAGCGACTCCTACCGATTTTGATAGTAGTCCTACTGAAAATTAACAATGTTATAACATTTGTCAGACCTTTAATTCGCTTCTCGGTACAAACTTTCTATATTTGGAAGATCTAATAATCTTAAGGTAGTTTTCTTAGAATTCATTAAAATATTTAATGTTAGAACTGGTGCAATATTGGATCAAGCGATCGGTTTGAAATTTAGTTAAAAATTCGGTAATTTCATGCGTTCAACTTTGTATCAACCTTTATTTTGTGCGATTAATTAGCTGTTTCTAGCTTCTCTTTGGTAAAGAGAATCTATTCCATTTGTTTCGCTGTATAACCAATCATTAGATAGGTAGGAGTATATAGTTCATAAGAATCATTGCTAAATCTGTACCAATACAAACTGAAACATATTTATATACAATCGACTGGTATTCCAACCAACCAGGACTCCCTGTAGCATCATGTACAATATAGAAATGTTTTCATATAATTGTCGTTTCATTGAGTGAACTGCAATTCGATTTGGTCGGTCACCGGTGACCCCCATGGCATTCAACGCGTTAACCCGTCACCGTATTTCAGCCGCAAAATCATCGCGTCCGCGTGACAGAGGAGAATCGAAAGCCCGTCGCTGGTCCCATCGCTGCCCGTTGCTTCCCGCCGTCCAATTTCCATCCGCCTTGATCCTCTTCTTCGATTTTCAGCGCGTTCGGTAGCCGCGGCGCGCGTGTTAGCTGCGTGCACCGCGTATTTGCACGCGCATGCAAGCCCGGTCATCGGTATCTACGTATCGGCGGCGGCGGTGGCGGCGGCGGCGTCGTTCGCCGCGGGACAGAGAGGAACGGTGAAAAAAGGAAAAGAGCGAAGAAGACGGAAGGGGGAGGCGGAGGAAGGAAGGCGAGAGAGGACGCGAGACGGTGAACCACGGAGAACGGAAGAGGAGGAGAGCCGAAGAACGCGCTGGATGGAAGGAGAGGCGCAGAGTAGGAGGAAGAAGCGAGGAAGGAAAAAAATAAGCGGAAAAAGTAGCCGGCTTGATTGGTGGAAATGAATTCAAAATGGCCGACCCTCGGAGCCTGGTAAAATGGCGTCGCGACCATTAATAGCGACGGACGATTGCCCGCGGATTTGACGTTTCTATTCGCGAGATCCTTCGGCCGGTAGCGGACCGCCTTCCGTTGTCCCAATGACGAACCCAGTCGGTTGAATGATCCTGTAAATCGACCCTCTTCCAACGCGCCTCGGCGATTAACTGGAATTCGACGAAACTACACAAAACAAGTAAAACCATTCAAAACGAACTACTTAGAAACTAGAATTACCCAAAATCGATCGTTTCCTTAGCTCCAAGAATCAAGTTCTATTGGAATTGAATCATTTCTAACTTCTCGAACTATCCTGCTCGATGATCACGAGAGACCTAACAGTTCCAGTATCAACTAATAACCCTTCACGTTCGTTATTCGAACGAAACGCGACCGCTGCTAAAAGGTCCAAGCCCGCTAAACGATCGAGAGTCGGAAGACAGCTGGAAGGTAGAAACGCCGGGCCGGGACACCGACACGAAAGGGTGCTGGCTGTCCGAAGTAGAAACCGAGTTTCGTAAAACAAAGACGAAAAGGGAGTCAACCCTCTTCGCCCTCGGGGCAGATTCTTCTCGCTGCTCTCCCAGCGGCAGGGGGGACCAGTATCAAACCTCTCCGGTCCTCTCTGCATTCATCCCTCTCCGTCCTTCTTCCTCCTTCCCCTTGCCGTCTTCTTCGTCGATCCTACTCGTCCTTCGAGAGAGAAAGAGAGAGAGAGAGAAAGAGAGAGAGAGAGATCGGTCAGCCACTCGTCCCCGTTCCCTTTTTCCCACCCGCCGCCCGTTCCTCCTCTTCGGCCGTCCACGGATTCTTAATCGGGACCATTATCTCCGCGCGATCATCATCCCGAAAACTAATTCGTATTTTTTACTACGAAACCGAAAACTCATAAATCAAAGCTCGCTGGCTGTTCGGCCGGGCCGGGCCTGGACGAGCCGGGCCCGGCGCGGCGCGGCGTTTCGCTCTTTTAACAGTTTGCGCGCTGGGCCCGGGCCCAGCGAGCCCGTAGACAATGGACGCGCGTCCATTTAAGGGATTCGAATGGACGCAATTTTCTATGGGGGCTCGTAATTATGGGTAGTTTGTTGGCGCAGTCCCGGGCCCCGAGAGCGATGCTCCCCTTTGTGTCTGTGTGACCGTAAAAATCCTCGAATTAAATTGAAAAGCGGAGGGACCCACCCCCGCGGCGGTGCGCGGACATTTCGGCGCTCACTTCGGCCTCTTGCGCGTACAGGTTTAATCTCGTTTTTGGATCTACAGAATTTGGGAAGCCTGTTGCGCCTATGATTCTTATTCTGGATTAGACAGCAGTTTCGGGTTGCTCGAAATATTTGGTACGGTTTCTGAACTTTGTAATCTCTATAAGCTAGGATGAAAGATTCATGTGAATTCGAAGATTCGTGATTTCCTTCTGATTAACGCGTTGAACGTCGCACGATTTTATAGAGCAGAATACACAAAATGGAAAGAGCATACTATTAAACCATTTAATTAGATTCCGTTATTGTTATTATATGTTCATCTAGCTGAATATCACCGCGTCAGGTAGCATTATCTGTAATATAGAAATATCTTCGAACAATCGTTTCATTGAATGAACTATAGTAATTCAATTTGGTTTGGGGTCACCGGTGACCCCCATGGCATTCAACGTGTTAACTTGCTTGGCTTTAATCTTCTCAGGTTCTAATCTTTTCGGAATTCCACGAGAATCTCGATGCAGCATCGAAGATTTTTAACGCAGTATTTACATTAAACCAATGCTTCGATTAATCAGAATTTTTCTCTGATATCCCCGTTTCCGCGTCCCGTCGCGAAGTCATCGGCCGACGAGAGAAAATCGAATGGCCAACCGCGAGAAGGAAGTTTTAATGCCGCTCGTCCGAGTAATCCGATGTCGCGAGCGAGAAGATTCCGAGTTTAATTTCGAGCCACCTTTGACAAGCCTCGGAAAAATAAGTTGCGCGAAGCGTGTCCGGCGCGGGCGCAAAACAGCCGGGAGAGAAAAACGTCGTCGTCGTCGCGAGCGAGCGAGGAGCGGGACGATGAGGGGCGGGGGCGGGGGCGGGAATGAAGAGGAGGACGCAAAAAACGCGGGTCGGTTCCTTTGTGTCCCCGACCGGATTTAAGAAACACGGAAACCCTTTCGCTCTCGACGCAGTAGCGACAGTTTTTAATTATCGCCAAAGCGGCGAATAATCGATAGCCGGCCTGCGGCGTTATCACGGTCCGCGCCTTTGTCCCGGCAATAACTGAAGTAAATGTAATTATCCGTGCGGGGGCGGGGAAACGAGCGAGAGTCAGACGACGGGGCTCCTTTTAAAACTTGCGCGGAACGCTCTTCGCTCTTTTGATGTCTTCTTTCGGCCGGAACTGCTCCGCGACTGCAATTCCGTGGAGCTTGTTCTTGCGAATGGCAATCTCGGAATTACGTGATTTGGGAATCGTGTTGGTAATGACTTGGTGTCGTAGGTGTAGGATTTTGGAGAGGGTTTGTATAGTGATGACAGAGGGAATATTTTTGTGAGTTTGTGGAGTGTTGGAATATTGTGAAAGTTTTATTGATTCGTGTTATATAGATTTAAGTTTAATAGATTTAACTTCTATAAATCGAATTCATGTAGATTAAAGTTCCATGGATTGAACTTCTGTAGCTTCGACTTCCATAGATTGAACTTTCATAGCTTCAACTTCCAAAGATTCAATTTTCATAGATTCATCTTCTATAGATCGAACTCCGATAGATTAAACTTTCATAGATTGAACTTCTGTAGCTTCGATAGTCCGATAGTCTGAACTTCTATAGATTCAATTTCTACAGTCTAAACTCCCACAAATTAGATTGCAATTCTACAAACAAACCTCTCAATTCCAAAAACGTCTCCACATCCACTCCACGAAAGATAAACATCTACATCAACATCCATCTCATTACGTTCCTCAGAAGTATCATAAATCTACAACCGCGCGTGCATCCCGGCGACGATCAAGACACGTTCCGCCTCTGAAAAAAGGCAAGCGCCGACCGGGCAACGGCAACACACAGCCTCACACTTCCTTCCGCAGAAACTTAATACACCGAAAGCACCGCAAAAATCCCGAGTAATTTGATCGCGGCGTTTAATACGTTTCACAGAACCAAATACGCTAAAAATGCATGAACGCCGAGGAGTCCGGCGATCGCCGCGCCGGCCGTGATTTATGTAAGGCAAACTATAATCATCCGGCTGTCCGCGATTAAACTTTGAGCGGGAGTAGCTCAGCTTCCACGTAATATTTCGAAAAAACCGGGGGAGAAGAAAACGAGGAAAAAAGTTCGATGAGCACGATCGAAGGGGCATCGATCATTACGCAACGAAAGGTAGGCGACGCGTGATGGATCCTTGTCCCGATCCCGATCCCGGTCCCGATCCGTCGATCGTCCCGGGGACCGGCTTATGTTTATTTATACGTTACGTCTCGTGCAATCCGCGGAACCAATCAGACAGAGGGGGCGCCGAGATTTATACCTCGTAATGAGAAATCATTAGCCGCGAGGTGTATTAGATAATCTCGGTAATTGGGCAGAAATTGGCCAGTGATCCGGACGGATCCGCGAGCGGAAGATCGCAAGCGGGCTCCGTCCCGTGCGTCGGGGGAAGAGGATAGCCCGGGGCCCGCCGATTTCGAGCCGGCCCCGGCGTTCTTTCTCTTGATAGCTTAGAAAAAAGGATATTCCGAATCAGACTGGAATGGGAGCGGCGTCCATCGGCCCCCGTGTATCGTTTCACGATGTTAAACCACCGGATCGCCGACGTCTCGATTAATCGCTGGGGAGGCAAGTGTCTGCCGACAGCCTCGATCATGATTATTATTGTATTATTGTGTGTTACCCTGTGTAATTACAGAATTTCGTGTTTATGCTGAGAGACGCTTAGGACTCTTATCGTTGAATGATAGGAATGCTTCGATCGTCCGAAGGAAATTCTGAATTTGAGTTGAGAAATTTGAATGCTGTGATTGATGCTTCGAATTCTATAATATCTGCTTAACTGTGGAACTTAGTTCGAGAAATCTCTCCTCGCGAGCGCAATAAAATCTAACAGCAAGTAATATCTAACGAAAACCTGCAACGAAATGGAGAAGAATTATATGTTCGTCTGACAAAATAACGAATTGGTCGTTGGAAAAATTAGTATCGTCGAGCACAGTTAACTGGTTAAGGCGAAACGAGTTTGATACGTTCAACAGAGTCGTGTAAGGGTTGTATTTTTCGCCCTGGTTCCGAATAGGGTTAATCCTCTTGAACCTTTAAGGGTCGACGGTAAAGTGAAACCTTCGGCTTCCTACTGGAAGAAAGGGAGCGCGGGAAACGAAGTGCCACAATGAGGCAAAACGCGTCGACTGGATTGATTGTGAATCTCGCCGATCGAACGATCGGTGAACCATTCGGTAAGTGAATATCGTTCTACGGTAGTCGTCCCTGATAGCTCGCCGCGCGTAGCTTTTCCCTTTTTCACGTGCGATATCCCATTTCCTTCGTCCGAATAATTATGCATCCCCTCGACGTCCGCAAATACGAAACCGAGGGGGCAAATGTGCGGCGTAGACGGCGCGCTTTACCGAGCAATTACATAGATCGATGGAATCGCGGGGATCGGACGTATATTAAAAAAAAGAGGAGAAGAAGGAGCGAGGGAGACATCATGAGAGAGAGAGAGAGAGAGAGGGAAGGAAGAAAGAGAAAAAAGAAAGAAGCGGACGAGAGGAATATAGCCGCGGAGAAGACGACGAAAAAGATAGGCACCCTCGTGTAAACCGAACAACATGTGCAGCCGGCTAGGTTCCCCTGGGGTCCGAGCACGGTATAAAAATCAATCACATCGGATGACGGCCGGTCTAGGCGAAAAAACACCGAGCGCAACTTGCTGTCGACCGGGGCAGAGAAAGAGAAAAATAGAAAGAACCGGGGAAAAACGATGAGAAACGGAAGCTGGACGCTTTATTCGAAACGTGACTGTTTCTTCTCTTTATCTTTTACTTCTCTGGTTAGTTGCTTCGGTTACTGGAATAGGGAAATGAGTATGAGGGGAATGAGTGGAATTTGTTATTAATCGTGGATACGAAAAGAGGAATAGGAAGAACGGAGATAGAACAATGAAGAGAAGCTAAAGTCTATTCGAAACGCGACGTCTTCTATTCATCTATCGTCTAGAAAGTGTTGTTCTAGTTTGTAGGACAAGAGAACAAACGTACGAAGTGGAAATAAAAAGGAAAGGAGAGGGAAAGTCAGAATGACGAGTCGATGAAACGGAATCGTTGGAAACGGGTAACCGCCTATCGAGAGGTCACGTACGAAATTAAAGCCGCGGCTCGGGCCCGGTATCTCGCCGAGAATCTGCATATCATACTAGGCGTTCCCAATCAACTAATTAACAAAAAACCGTAGAACGAGCCATTAATCATCGTCGAGCCACTCGGAATACGAGCGCGTACGAGGTATCAGATTGGCGAACCCTTTCGGGATCCGCGCAATCGCCGAAGACCAAGAGAACCCCTCGGTACCACTAATTTCCGAGTGACCCCACGGCCTCCTCGCTTAATATCGATTATCCCGAGATATCGAGTTCTCGCGGCACCACCCTGCCCCTCGCCCGCGAAATTGCGACGCGCGAAAAGAGGGTGGCGGCCCGTTTCGAGAGGCTTCCGCGTGATTTTCTTCCTCGTCGACCTCCCGAAAATCTTCAATTTCCTCGACACTAAGAATCTGTCTAAAACCTGTCGCGTCATAAATATACCTTCATCTCTAAGAAACAAGATATTAACACTAAAACTACCAATCAATTAAACTGACTTCTAAAATTCTATGGAAACTCCAAGATTGCATCGAGACTTTGGTTCACATTTGTTTCACATTTGATTCACATTGATTCACAGTTGATTCACAATTCAGTTTTCCTGTTGCCGGATCAGTCTTTAATAATTTCTCAGAGAAACAGCTATCTTTCTAATAATTGCAAAAAGAAGACATCAGTGGATCATTTTAACCCTGATGGTTTCACTGCTAACCGTTTCACGATTAGAATACATGCGTGACTACATCAGTAAAATCGACAGAAACATTAGTCAAATCACGTTTGCAACACTCGACACGAGTAAAACCGTCTCGCTCCGCAGATCTGGCGTCGATCTTCAAATAAAAGAAACAGCGAGTACCACGAAATACTCGAGAAACACACGGAACAAGAGAAACCTTCGCCTTTGATCGAGAAAGTCGAGCATTCGACGCGCGCCCCCGTTAATGTATGCGAGTGCATGATGCCACTCGGTCGTCGGATTAAAACAAAGTATCTTGCATTCCCGCAGCCGCATGTGCCAGAATAAATCTCTTGTTTTCGAGATGTCTGCCGCATGCCGGTGCATAAGTTTCCCGGCAAATTGCACTCCGTCGAACGTACAACACCACTTCCCGCGTGCTCTATTCTCTCTTCTCTCCTCTCTCTTTTTCTCTCCCTGTACGTGTACATCTTATTCGAAGTTTCTCCATCTCCCTTCAACTCGTCACAATTTCAGATTCCTCGGCACGGATTCTCGAAACCCTTTTCCACCCTCGCTCGTCCCACGGAAACCGGAGGACGACAGTTCCCGCCTGGCGGACAGCTCGAATCGTCGGCCGGTGCAACGCGCGCGATTATTCCGATGCAGAACCGAGTTCAAAGAGGTTAATTCCGGGACTAATGTATTCACCCCTTTTTCCTCCGAACCCCGGAGATTTCGTATGTATTGCCAATTTTGCATTTATACGCCGCCTTCCATCCAATGAATAAATTCATCTCTCTGGCATTCGTTCCGTGCCGGATTCTCATCGTCGAATCCGGCGCCCCGCGCGCGAACCCGCTCTGTGTCTTATTCCTGTTCCAGTTTAATTCAATCGGTGGCTGCTTCAAAGAGGAGCCTTAAATGATTCCGCCCGGGAAATATCGCGGGATAATTCGCCCGCGACTTCTTTCGAGACTTCGGTTGTTTCGAAGGAACGGGAATTCGTTGAACTCCGTTATTCAGTTATTACCGTTTAATTTCAGCTGCAGCTTCATTTAAAGAAACACGAGTTCAATCTGAAAAATTATAATTCGAATTTGAAGGAGCTCAAGTATTCATCTATACTCTTCCTTTAAATTCCTACAAGTCGCCACTTACAGATAAACTAAGAAATACAAATATAATGACACAAGATTTCTAATTACTAGACGATACAATACAAATACCCATCTCAAAGAATGCAATTAAAAACGCAGAACTACGATACAAATTCCTTTCTCTTCACAAACACTACAAAAACTACACTTCAAACGTTTCGTACATGTTCCCTAATATTAGATTCTCAAACTTTGAAGGTAACAAGCATTTGAAGGTAACATTTCAGTGACTCCCAAATATTCCTGAATAAATAAATAGAATCATATTAAGCAGTTGAATGAACTAACGTTGACATGAACCTCAAAGTAAAAAACCAACAGCACTTCGGACCGCAAAGGGTTAAACGTTTCGTACATCTTCCATAATATTAGATTCTCAAACTTTCTGTAAACGCATAAAAATCCAGCGTACTGATTACTCTTCCAACCGAAGGAGGGACCAAGAGGATGACCCGACAAGACGGAACAGAGAGAGACGCAGATGCGTATCAATCAGGGCAGTGTCTTGCCCACGCAACTTCTCTTCTCCCCGGAAACATCGACGATAACCCTCGAGCAGGACTCTCACGCTCCTTGTCAACCGCCCTCCTATCCAGATTCTGATAGAGGGACGAGGCGAGGGGGAGAGAGAAGACGGTCGACGGTGACGGGACCGCGGGGGCGAGGGGCGCTGAAGGGGGTAGGGTACGTGCCATTTATCACCGCGGGGGAAAAAGTGCGCGTCATCGGCCGTACCGAAACCCGGATGACTTCGTGAGACGCCTGTCAACAGTGTCGTTCCCTTCCGCGCCGCTCCGCAGAAAGGATCCGCGTGAATCGCGGCAGTGAGCTGCCCTTCCACGCTTCCATTGCTCGCGAGATTGTTCATTTATAAACCGGCCGCGTTAAACATTCCTAACGACCGATTATTTTGCCCCGTGCGATAACGAGCGAGACTCGTGATGGAGATTTCTAAACTAATTTAACGAGAATCAATGTCGTTCATTATCCACGGATCAAAAACTATTTTGCTGTTATCAAGCTATTATCTTCGAATGAAGTTTCCACCTCAAGTAGAATGGACAATTTTGTTGTATTTCTTACAAATTGTCGGTAGTAAAATATTAGATATTAGTAACTATTTAATAATAATTATTTTTGCAATTATTGGAAAGGTGACGGGTGTTGCTCTGAGAAATTGTTAAAGAAATTGAGCAATTCGCAAAGTGAATTGTATATCAATTGAAGTCTCGATAGATATTTCTTAAGTTTCTATAGAGAAAGAGAAAATAATTTCAGTGTTGAAATGTAGATTAAGATGAGAAGCTCAGGAATCGCTGAATTTCCTTTGTTTCCGGTAAGTTTGCATTCGTGAACTTGGAAATTTGAGCATTTCAATGTGGAAATTTTGAAGTAAAACGATGTAGATTGAAATAAAATTAAGATGATGGAAAGTTTACAAATCCTATGTTTCTATTCGAAGGACTAACCAGTCCCCACGTTTCCATTGGCAAACCAGAAAACTCGACAACGTCAGTGTCGAAATGTCGGCGAGACGAGGAGAGGATATAGCTGTGGATTAAAATTAAGATCGTTTGGGGATCGGCTATTAAAGGATCGGACTGGATCCGATTTAGAAAGTCGAGCCGGGTCTACGTTGCCGCGGGGGAGACTTACTTTTCCTCCTTCTCCCTCTCTCTCCCTCTTCCTTTCTCCTCCGTGGACAAATAGTTTGGAAGCTGTTCGAAGAAGCTGCTCTCGGTATCTGCAACCAGATTTCAACCTGTCGAAACTCCGTCCCGGGGAAACTTAGTCAATCTGCTGTTGCTAACTCATCCCCCCGTGCCCGGCCTCGATCGACCCCTAAAGCCTTGCAACCAACTTGCCAGTCGATACCTCGAAGGTAACAGATCGTATTTCGGAAACCTCCTTCCTTCTTGTCAAAGGAAAGACCCGCGACACAACGAACGCGGAGGATCTACAGGGGAACGAGTTCCTGACTCAACGAGAGCAAGAAAAACGCGACAAGAAGAAACCTGGGTGGCCAACTCTTTCTCGCTGCAGAATCTTCTCCAACGGACGTATTATTATGCGTTTAGGGTGACACGCGCTATAAAGTTACCAGCGAGGTCGGAATAAGGTTTGTCTATATCAACTGGTACACCTTTAACCCTTTGCACTCGAGAGGTGACTCTCAGTCACGTGATTCGATGCAACAAAACTATACAATTGAATATTTAATATTTCAAATTAAAATTTCCATTGCTACATGAAATATTTACATGAAACACCTCTGTCGCTTAATTTATCTATGAATTATCGTTAAATTAGTGTGAAACAATATGACCTATAGAAAATGTTGAATATTTCCATTGAGAAACTTTCGAGTGCAAAGGGTTAACTGTCACGTCATCCAAATTCGGGTGATATTTCCATAGAAACTCAACATAATCCCCGTCTCACTCAATTTCAATGAAGCCACATGGTTATAGAAAATGAAATCTATACATAAACACTCAAAGGTCCTAACTCAAGAATCCCACGAAGCACAAAAATCCGAAATCACCGAAGTCACCGTTTTCAATACAACTGCAGCTCGAGTCCCAAAGAACCCCCTGAAAATCGCCTGCGATCATCGATCGACTCCAGATCTCCCAATTACCTCGGCGCACCTCGGCCAAAACCGAGGCCGTAACAGCAACAACAACAACAACAACAACAACAGCAGCGACGCATGCACGAAAACTTCCTCGCGTGCATCGCGGCCGAGAATAATCGAGGACCAAGGGACGGCCTTAGGGGGGTGTGCAGCGAGGCACCGGCATTCCACGGTGTACCGGTCCCGGCATAGTTGGTAAGAGACGAATTTTTCCCGTGCGTAACCCCGCCGGGCGGCACTCGACCCGGGCACGTAGGGTCGCGCGCGCCGGAACGGGGGCCGAGAGCCGTTCGGTAGCTAGGCTCGCGGCTGGGTCCGGGCGCTAACCCCCTGCGGGGAGACGGGATGCCTTCCGGGACTCAAAGACATTCTCGTCTTGCAGGGACCGGGAAGTTCCAGCGATCCCCGGTGACGGAGCCACGAAGGAATCTCTGACCACACGATATCCCCGGGGCACGTTTGCTCGACTTAACGTCCCACGCATCGCGTCATCATCCGCAACGCGGACCGAGGGGGGAGGACGGATCTCGCAGCGACGTCTCCGGTTCATCTTCCCTGCCTTTCTCGTGCGCTCTATAGGGTGTCGAGTGGAAACTGGGATTCGAGGGACAGGTGAGAGCTTGAAAGGAGTGTTGTTTTAGTGGTAAGGTAGATGGACGTTGTGATAATGGTGATAGGGTGGTTGGAATAATGATGTGATAAGAGTTGTGATAGTAATGTTATAGTGATAGTAATATTGAAGTATTAACCCTTTGCACTCGGATGTTTCGTACTAGAAGTATTTAACCCTTTGCGGACGAAGATTCTTTGAAATGTACAAAACCTTTGACAGATGAAGCTAAACTCTATATTGGAAAATAAGGGAACTATGTGCTGGTCTCTTGCCGTTTGAGTAATTAGATCGTTCGTTTGCCACGTACTGTTCCAAATATGAAAATCTGATCTCGTCGAAATGTCGACGTTCGTCCGCAAAGGGTTAACATTCCTTTACGAGGCGAGGAATGTTCTTTGAGACTAATTCGAAGAGAAATCGGTACATTGAGGAACAAAGCTGTTTTCCAATGTTCCACGTATCGCATTATACACAGTTTAACATTAAATATCACATTCTATAGTTTTGCTGTGTGAAATCAAGTGGTGAGAGTCACCTCTCGAGTGCAAAGGGTTAAAGTTGATAGTGATGTAGATGTGATGGGGAGGTTGCAGTAATGAATACTAATAGAATTGTAACAACAGTAACATTGAAATAATAAAGTTGCGTAGTCGTGATACTAGTTGTAATAATAGAGACGCGAGAATCCTAACAACAATGTTATAGTAACAGTAAAATAACAATCATCCACGAACCATTCCTCGCACCCTCTCGAAGCTCCTTTCCCGACACCCAGTATACCAGGATTCCGTCGTCTTCCTACAGCGCACGTCGTGCAACGCGAGTTGACCCGTCGCAATTCCGAAAAGTCTTCGGGCGAGCGTTACATCGGACATTAGAAAAGGACGAGCTGCCAGAAGAGCGAGGGAGAGAGAGAGAGAGAGAGGATGGTACGCGTCGAGCAACAAAAAGCACGGTGGCCTGCGTATGCCGGTTGCGAACGAGACGCTCGCCCGTTTAATAATTGATTTGCATAATTACGTATGTGCATATTTATGAATTCAAAAGCGTTGCGCACCGCGACGGCGGCGGGTAACATCGCGGGCCCCGTGATACGTTTCGCCGGTAATAGCAATAAGTTTCTGCCGCGTCTCTCCTTCTTCTCCTTCGCCGGCCCCTCCGCCCCCGCCAGCCTTTACCCCCTTGCTCCGCGGCCATCCCTCCGGCCGTAGCGTCTCGCGCGATGCTTTTTCCCTCTGTGCATCGTTTATCGATCGCGCCATCGTATTTACAGCGTAACGAGATATAATGCCGTGCGCCCGCCGACGCCGACGACTCGAATAAACATTCGACGGACGGGGGAGACCCGGCCACCGGTGTTTCACGTGGAACACGGACGAGCTGTCTTATTAGGCCCGCGTTTACAACGGCAGCGCGCACGCACCGTCGACAGAAGCCTGACGGCGCGCGGCTCGACGGCGGAAAACCTGTTCGACGGTGACGGCTCTTATTGGCCGTCTACGCAGCCCCGTGTCGACGGGGGAGGTCGGAGATATCCGCGGTGTTTATCGGTACACGGCGAAAGTGTTGCTGCCGGTATAAATTGTCTCGGATGGGACTATGCGCAGTCGGGGAGATTAAGCGGACGATTGATCGCGCGCGGAGCTGAATTTCCTGTTCGAATGGAATGAAAGGGTGGAAGGGGATGAGGAGGATGAAGAGCTGTGGAAGTTCTGTTGTGATGATATTGTTAAGGTAGACTCGATCTTTTGCAGTTCGATGGTACCGATGTTATGGGCATCGTGTGGGTTACGATATGGGAATTCTGAGTTTGTTACTGAAATATGAAGTGTTCAGGGGATGTACTTTGATGACTGTTTTTAGGCGTTGCGAAGAGATATAAGCAAAAAAGTATCATCTTTGTCTTGGAGGGTTAACTCTTTGCACTCGAGAGGTGACTCTCAGTCACTTGATTTGATGCAGTAAAACTATAAAATTTGATATTTAATATTGAACTATGTATAATACAATTCACTTGTGATTTCTTTGAGTTCATTTAAAAAGCATCGTCTTTGTCTAGTTAGGAAATGTTAAATATATCTAGCGAAATACTTCCGAGTGCAAAGGGTTAACAGTAATTCCTTGATGATATAGTGTCACCCCATTGTACTCGGGATATTCTTACTAGAAAATTTGTAACAGTTTCTGACGAGACAAAGACGATTCGTTGGAACTAACTTGAAGAAATGCATTGAGGAACGATGCTGTTTAACTTCAATATTAAACAGATTAGACAGTTTAATATTTAATATCGAATTTTATGGTTTCACTGTGTGAAATCGAGTAGTGAGTCACCTATCAACTGCAAAGGGTTAAGAATTCAGGTGACTGGGATTAAATTAGAATGCTCGGGAAGAAGGGTAGAAATTGTATTTCCCAGTCGCGAGTCGAATGAGTAACTATCAACTATGTCCGTAAAAGAAAGGAAGAAGCTTGCGCGATCGAGGGCAATGAGACGGTTGCAGCTGTTGTATATTTATACGTGTTTATTCGCGGAATAAAATCCAAGTGGCCGGAAGAGGAAAGCAAACGGCGAGTAGGCGCGCCCGGGAGATAACGGGTGGCGCCGGAGGGTGGCCGGCGGGGGGTAGAAGAAGAAAATGGAAGGAGCGAAAGGAGCCGTAAAGGCGAAGTTATGGGTTTTCGCGAGATTCGCTCGCCTCCGCCCCTAATAATGGCTAAAACGATCATAAATTCGACGGGGGTCGGGGTGGACGAGCTTTTCGGCCTCTTAGGAAATATTAATTAAAATGTAATTGTTCCGTACGGAGAGTCGGTTGCGCGGGAAAGGGTTACGCCCTCCGCGTCCCCTGCCTTTTAGATCTTACATCGCGAACCTCTTTGTTTTCGCATTCGATAACTCACCCCGCCGCGCTCCTTTCATTCCACCCCCGCGTCGATCCCGCTGGAACACTCTTTAAACGCGGCTAATAACTCATCGGGGAGGATTGTAATTTTATTCGACGATCATTCGACTATCCTTTCTTCTGGTAATTGGGAACTTAGGAACTCGTTATATTTCTACCTTAAACGAAACACGAGTTCATTGTTATTCGATGTAGATGATAGATCTTCAGCATTAGAATTTAATTGAACAACGAATCCTCAGCATTAGGAATTGATAGACTAATCAATGCTTAGCATTTGAAATGACACTAATAAATCCTTAGCATTAGAATTTCATTTACTAACAAATCCTCAGCATTAGGAATTAATAGATTAATAAACGCTTAGCATTCGAAACGACAGTAATGAATCCTTAGCATTAGAATTTAATTTACCAACAATTTCTTAGCATTAGAAATGAATACACTAATAAATTCCTAGCATTCCAAACGACACTAATAAATTCTTATCATTAGAATTTAATTTACCAACAAATCCTCAGCATTAGAAATGAATACACTAATAAATGCTTCTTAGAAACGAGACACTTAGAAACCCTTAGCATCAGAAAATCAGCATTACAAATCCTTATCAATACACTAACAAACCTTCGGCATTACGAACCGATTCCCCCAGAATCAGAAGACCGAAATGCCGCACCGAGGATTACCTCAAACTATTTTCCACCCCCAAGAATCTTGCCACTTCGAAATACCTGTTCAACAACCACCCCTCGCAGCAATCATCCTCCTCGAACAATCTCGACTCGCGCCAACCTCGATTTTCTTATTCCCCTGGCGAACTTCGATCGGAAGCGACTCGAAACCTCCACAACGAAGTATCATCTCCACGTTAGGCGTCACCCGAAGCGCGAACAGCCGGACTCGCAAGGGCGCACAGTATCCGGCGAGGAGGAAACGCTTTGTGGACACGCCAGACGTCCGTGCGGCTCGTGCTTCCCGCCTAAACCGATCCGGTACCGAACCGGAACGCTCGCTCGCTCGCTCGCTCGCACGCTCGCGCCCGGATTCCCGAAAACGGGAATTTTTGACACACCGTTCGGTTTCTAGCCGGCGGGTTTCTGGTCGATCCGAAGAGAGACAGAGAAAGACCGAGAGAGAGATAGAGAAAGCGAGAGGAAGACAGAGAGCGTGTCTCTCTGAAGTCCGTCGGGTCGAGGTGGACATCAAAGAGAGGACAAACAAACGGGGCGGTAAGGGTCCTACGATGCGATGCAATTCGGACACGGGACACAAAGTGGTGACGTCACCAACCGGCCAGAAACCCTGTCGTCGTCGGCCATTGTGTGTTCAGTCGCTGGTTTACAAGTTCATTGCACACTACCACTTTATACGTTCGAGCGTTCCAGCCTCCGGAACTGCCCTGCTCCCTCCCCCCGGCCGGCCCTGCGCCCATCTATCCGGTGAACCCCCGAAACACCGTAGGGAGAGGCCACCCTACGTCAATCGATCGTCGATCGCGACAGGAAAATTCGATTCGCCGCGTCGGAGGTCCTCGAAGAAGCTCGACGAGCTCTAACGAACCGCGGACGGACCTCCGTGCACCGCCGCCATTTTGAAAGTGAAGTCGTTCGTAGCCGGTCGGAAGTCTAGCACGGTGCACCCGCAGCTGCCGCGGGAACCACCTCGCGTATATCCGACGATCGATCTGGACGCGTGTGCACCACTCGCCATTTTGAAGGGGCGCCACGCCGGTCGCCATTTCTTTTTCCCCCTGTCCACGCACGAATATCGGCCCGTGTCACGAATGGTCGCGAGCCTGGACGGCGTTTGATCGCCGGCGAAGATCGAGGAACGGCCCGACGACGGACGGCCGGCTGCCGGGGATCGCGATCGGGCGAAAATCCACGCGCACACCGCGAATTAGCGGATTCACGGCCGTTTTATCCGCGATCTGTTTGATCTGTCCACTCGTTCGACCGTTGAATTATTGAAGGAGTATGTTCAAGCTTTAACGCTTCGTCACGTTCACATCGAACTTTGTATCTATCGCTAATTCTTCGCTGTGATATGGGCAATCAGAGTTTTCGAAACGCTGGTGTTAGGTTTAAGTTCGTAGTTTATTCTATTGTTGGTATCGATGATCGTTTGGATCTTGGAAATTAGAGGTTTAACAGCAGACGATTAGAGAATAGTATCGAGTACAACGTAGACTTTAAATAACGTTTACCTTCAATACTTGAAATTGTAAAGCTACCGCTAAATAAAACGAACCGTCAGAACAAAGATTACGACGAAGGAAATATCCACGTGCCAGAGTTCCTTTGTCCGAACCTGCGAATTCCAGAATAATCGCGAGAGCCAACAATAACGCGGAGCTCAGGGAGTGCTTCAGCCCCGTGGATCTCCTGTGCAGTTATTGTTAGTATCTTAACGATCACCGGGCCGCTCGAAGATTCCCGACAAAAGTAGAAAAACGTGAAACGAGATGACAGTTCCAGAGCCGTAGAGGCAGAGCGGCGGCGGCAGGGGTAGAAAAAGAGGAACAGCGAAGCGGCAGAGGGAGGGCGAGTGGACAACGTCGAGCCGAGCGTACCACCCAATTACACTGCAGTTCAAACACATGCAAATCCGGAGAATAAGCTTTATTTGTTGTGCAAATTAGCCGCATATTGGCGCACCGAACGAACGGTTTTGTTACCACGAGAATGAGAGGCGGAAGGGGGCGCAGGGGGGCGAAGGGGTGCGCGCGGCGAGCGAGCGCGCGGAGAGGGACGGCCCGGCGGGAAAGGGATGAAGAGGGAGAGACAGAGAGGCAGGTATCGTGGGTCAATTGCTTATTTTGAGTTGGCCCGGTGTGCCCACCGGCCTGTAAATATCACACTCCCTGCAACACCCCTCCGCCCCCGCGGTCCCACTCTCACCTCCCGGGTTCCAACGATATCGCGCGACGAAACCATCGAAAAATATTGATAACGATAACGGTGACTAATTTTCGTTCCCAAATTACTCCGTTCCGAAGGGAACATCGAAAGGAAGTGATTTATGGAAAACTGCACGGCCGTTTCGCTCTCGCGCGCCCGCCATGCGCGATGACGGGGTACGCGTCCGAGCAATCAGCGGAAGGAACCCTTTCAAGAGTCTATTTTATTCGCGGGTGAAAGAGTTTTGCGATAATGAAGCAGTGTTTCTAGTTCTAGTCTCGATTTATCAACCCTTTGCACTCCGAGTAATTTCTATTATAACCTTTCAGCAACTCCGAATCAGTTTTAATGAGCTATCAGCTACGAGCGTGTAAAAGATTTAAGACCCTGATTTGTCATTACAAAAGCGCGTACATTTTAAAGTTATGTTTGACTGAAAATGAAGTTATAAACTTATCTTACAATGTCGTAATGGCGACAACGGAGTGCAAAGGGTTAAAATCGATCTATCATTAGCTCAAATTCAATTTACGTACGATTCGTTGATTACCTGGAAGAATGAACATGTTAATTAATTCTGCGACGTGTCAATTTCATCCAACCAGTATTTTACTACCGACTATTTAATACAAAATCTTGATTTGCTAAATAAAACAGTTTATCAACGTGTTAGAGGAAGTTCAAAGTCACCTCTGTTGATCGATTCTATCGAAGTTCATTCGTTCCCAGAATAATTCAGATCATAAAGGGATGAAGGGAGAAATTCGACGGTGAGGGGTGTTCCACCCCTTCGCCGGCAGTTCGATTGTAATCGGAATCAATAAATATATAGACTCTTTTTCCGCCTCCGATGCGGACCGCCTCGAGGCGGACGGTCTTTCTGCTCGTGACGAACGAGCCGGTCTCGGGGGTTCGATCTATCCTACGGCGGTGGAGGAGGGGTGAGGAAGTTCGCGATAGCCCCTGACCCACGGCTATCCTTCACGGACATCGAACTCGCGCATCCCGCGGGATCTCTTAGTCAAGACGCGAGCGGACCGTTGTTTATTGCGTCGACCGCCGCGGCGGACATTCGTCTCGACGGAACGCGCAACTACCCCCTGGATCGCACGCCATATTTATTTCTCAGTTCGAATTTTCTGCCGCTTTTGAGTACAGTACTATTTCCTCGTTTCTTCTCTGTATTTCTGGATTGAATCGTTGCTACTGTTATTTGTTGTCTTCTTATACTGGAGAAACTGATACGAACACTTTCGAATCAGTTCACGAATCTAGATCAGATTCTATAAAATGCTAGCTGCAACTTACACTGAATATTCCAAGGAATATTAGGTTGACAATTTGAAAACGACTTGAAAATTGAAAATTTAATAAAAATATTAACCGAATATATTCTAAGTTTGATGACTTCCGTCGCAAAAATTAATAACTACTGTAGTATCAACCCTTCGCGGAATGTCAATATTTTACATATGAAACTTCCACCTTTGACCAAGTTGCAAAGAACTGACAACTCAAGTGACCCACCTGGAAATTCTTATGTCACAATCATCGGAACTATAACGCTTTCATGAGAAATTAGAAAGATTAATGTATTTTTATGAGTAATCAGTTCGAGGCGCTTCGAATCTCGAGTACACTAATTTTTCTAAGAGATGGAACAATCCAATAGCTCGGTAGTTTTACCATTGAAAGTGAACACCTCGCGTTCCCAGTCACCTTTGCGCCAACGAAGTCGATTACCAAAGGCCACCGAGTCCCGTGAACCAGCCACCGAAACCGGCGTTCTCCGCGCGACAGCAGAGGCGCAGCGTAATTTCCTCTCGGAAGAAGGGGCATGCGCGAAACTTAATTATTCGTTCCAAGGTTTCTCGACAATTATCCGCGAATGATACATAGTATACTGCGAGAGAAGGCGTACGTGAGAGGGAGCGGCGCGTCCGAGCGCGATCGCGCAAGCAGCAAGGTCGCCGAGCAATTACGATCCCATCTGTCCACTGGCCATCCCAAATTATACGCTGCGAATCCGGAGAACTCGCGCTGAACTCTTTCCAGGAGTAATTGATACTTTGATTGCCGAAATGACTAAATTAACCGACCGCGGGCCAGATGGTATCTGTCCGGGCGCAAGGTATAATGATCGGCCGAGCAATATACTCGCTGTCGCGATTGGATCGTAGGAATTGATATACGGCGGCGAACACGAAGAAACCGAGGAAAAAAGAAACGCGCGGATAATTCAATAAACCAACGTCGCCGAGGGAGGCCGGCGATCCTGTCTCCCGGCGAGGGGAGCGGGGGAAGGGGAGAGGGGAAAAAAAGGGAATATCAAGAGTCACCGTTCGAATTAGAATCTCCCGGTTCGGTCCGGCCTTTGTCCTCCCATCGTCGAGCGTTGTATCGCGGCCGATACAAGGCGGGAAATCAAAATAGAGTCACGACCGCGTCGCGTTTTAACGATTCCCGGTCGTTTATCCAGTGACTTGCAGGCTATTGTTAACCCCCTGCGCCGGCCGCCGTTCCGCTGCCGACTCGTCGCAGCTTTTCTGTCCCCCGTTCGCGCCGCCCTCTGCGCTCAGTGGTTCTTAACCGGTTAACTGTGGAATCTAGTTGGGAAAACCTCTGGTTGGGTGAAATTGAAAAATGGAGCGTGCACTCGTCGAACGCAGGACGAATGCGCGTAGAGTATATTTTAAAGATTAAAGGAAAACAAAGAAGAATTGCATGTTTATGTGGAAAAATAAAGAATTCATGAAAGAATTAGTATCGTGTCAAGATTTATGACGTGTATACTGGTTAAACACAGTTAACTGGTTAACTGGCGTATTATTGTTACTCGCGAATACTCGCGGATACTCGCGAAAAAGTGGGAACACTGGTTTCAATGCTAGAACTATCGGATAGACTAAAGTCAGACTTTCTTGGTTTCTTCTTTTGGAATTATTGAGAAGATGACAGATGCTTTGAGAAATTATTGAAGACATTGATTTAGCGATAGGAAAATTGAATTATAAATCAATTATATCGATGGATGCAGTCTCGGAGTTTCTATAGAGATATTTCCGAAAGTGTTTAACTAGTTTTAGTGCTGATACACCTACGATTTCCATGAATACAGTGCACCTATCTTGAAACATTACTCGTTTTGAATAGAACATAGATTTCAAATTTCACTGTTATGTATAAATCGTTCAGAAGCCAACGCAGTTGAGTGCAGAAAATAAAAATTAAAGTAACGTTTCTGAAGTGATTAAGCAACATATTCAGAAGGTACAGAAGTGTCTAACCTAGAAAAACGAAGAAACGAGTGAATGTCACAACTGAAAACAGGAAAATATCATTCATTCCGTTTAAAATTTCCGAAAATCAGAACGCCAGGAAATCGGCGTCTGAACTATTAGTATATCATCAATGCCGTCGGTTTTCCAAACTACACAAACTCCTCTTTTGATAACTGCTGGCTACCTCTGAAAAGTTAAGAGCCACTGCTTCGCGTCGATCCCGCTCGATTAGCTCACACCCCTCGCATTCTCTCTCTCTCTCTCTCTCCCCCTCTCCCGCCCCCGGCTTCCTCGGTTTCCCCTGGCCGCCCCCGACAGCCGACGTTTTTTAAATCCGCACCGATTTCGCCCGCGCCGGCCTGAATTTGAATCGACGCCGCAAAATCGTGGAGTCACCAAACGTTCATATGTTAGCCTGCTGCCACGCAGGGGTTGGAACGGGTTCCCGCTCTATCCTCCGCCGCCTTTGCACCCCTGCCCGAGCCCCGGCCGTGGAAAACCGTCCGACACACGCGCGCGACCCGCGAGATCCGACGGATTTTCCGTGCCGCTTCTCGCGGCAAGATGCTCGCCGTCGATTTTCGCTGCCACCCCTCTTTTCCCATCCGCACTCCTTCTTCTTCTTCTTCTTCTTCTTCTCGCGCCCGCCTCGGCTCGACCGTCAGGGGAGGAAATGATTCGCGAAAGAGAGCGGTTTGAAATATTCACTGCGGAGCAAGGGTTCCTACTTTCCTTTTTATAGGGTTGCTTTTGATGAATTGGGTCATAATTGTGTCGATGAGTGGACGGTTTCGAGTGAATCTCACTTTGCCAGTAATTCTGAGGACGATTGTATAGGCTGTAGAATTTTCGACGTTTGTATAGATTCGGTGACAAGTTTACTGTACCAGCTGAGTGTTTGTAAGGACATTGTTTCGTGGTTCAACTTCGAACTGAATATTCACAGTCGAGATTCTTATTCAATGCAATGTCTCTCACGCCCAAATTCATATAAACTCAGAGATTTATTCTCTTCATTTCGCTTCTGACATATCAACATGTCATTTTCCTTCGACTCATTAATTCAACTCAACTTCACTTTCCTATCGTCGCTTTTTATCTACAAGCCTATGAATCCGGTTCCCAACTACGAACAACGAAGAATCTACCAAAAAAACTTTAAAAGAAACTAAAAATCAACGAGATTCCCTACTCCCACAACTGCAAACACACTCCTACAGCTCAAAAAAGACCATATTGTCGCCAGTTTTCTCCAGTAGCTAAGATAAATCGTCGACTTTACGCTTCGATTCAAACGTTCCAGAGCTCCGCAACTGAAACCGCACAGCTACACCTCAGCGAAACTCGCATTGCCGACTAGCAAGTAGTTCCCTCGACCAGTGGCTAAGATAAAGTGTCAAGTTCCCACGCACTGTCGCCGCTCGCAGCGCTACCGCGGAGAAACCTCACCGGTCCGTCCGAGCGAGTCGAGGGAGGTCGAGCGATTCCGCGAGAAAGAGGGCAGTGAGTCGTTGCTTGCGTCGCGCGGCGACACATCCAATTCAATCAATATGCAAATACGACTGACACTAATTATACGGAAGCTGGGCTGGCGAGAGACCTCTTTGATGTCGGTCGGGGCCGGGGAGCTGCGCCGTCGACGGGCCTCGCCCGGTCGCAGCCGAAGTAGGCGAGTCCTCGGTCGTTTTCGTGGTTCTATCGGGACCGGGGAAAGTGAACTCGTAACGAGTTACTCCCGGCGTGGAATAAATCAGCGCGCATCAAGTTCGCTTTCGTTACGTTCACCGGTGGAAGGAGCGAGAGAAAGAGAGAAAGAGAGCGAGCGAGAGAGAGAGAGAGAGACGGAGGACACGGCCGGCTAATCGATCCCCGCCGTCCCCGAATTAGCTACGGGCGATGTTGTCTCGAGAGCGCCAATTAGGATGCACTCGATTAAAAGTTTCGAAAATTATCGACGACATTAACCTCTAACGGAGAAGGACGGACAGAGAGCGGGCCGGGCCGGGCTCGTTAAAACTTCCGAGTGCCGATAGCGCGACGCGTGTGCGGATAATCGGGATTTCGGACGGCGGATAGCGGATCGGTTTGATGTACGCGACGATCGACGCGGCCGGAATGTTCAACGACGCCGTGTGTTTACGCGTAAAATATGTTTCCGCGTGGGGAACGCTCCGGCGAGCGCTGCTCGCTTCTCGGGACTCGATTGGGAAGATCGTCTTCTGATCGATGAGATGGAGATTAACGGGACCGAGAGGTTTTCGGGGGAGAAACGGTGCTGCAACCGTATTTAGAAAGTTAGTATTCCACTCTGGTGTCGGTTGTATGATTCAGTACCTGGAGAATGGGAAATTCGAAGGGAAGATTGTTCGTTTTGCACCGTGTCTGACGTAGATGGGACTTTCGATTGGAAAAGC
The DNA here is from genome assembly GCF_051020985.1 of Nomia melanderi. Classification (NCBI taxonomy): domain Eukaryota; kingdom Metazoa; phylum Arthropoda; class Insecta; order Hymenoptera; family Halictidae; genus Nomia; species Nomia melanderi. The sequence continues at coordinate 15,553,542 of NC_135007.1, forward strand.
GATAGGGAAAAGATGAAAGTGATTCGGTGAGTAACTCCATCGAAATATCAGTGCACTCTCGTAGTTTCGGGGGAATTGAGGAAAGTCGATTCGACTATTGTAGAGCTAGTAATAATTAACACTAGAACAGAGCATTTAATATGATTAATATGCGATTCCTATAGAAACTGTAACAATAGATTATTCTCAGTTTCTTCAGACATTCATTATAGAATTCACATTCATTATAATTGTAGTTTCAAACGAAACTACTTTCAAAATCATTTCGAATATTCAATGCTTCGAAGATACCAATAATTGCTAAAAAAGATCGAAACCAGTCATTTTGACACCAAATTACCACCCCCGTGTTCCTATCCACCAACACACTAAAAACAAACGAAACTCATCACTATTTCCATAGAAGCAGTCCACATTGAACGCTCTCTCGCGCTCCCCTGATTTTCAATTTACAATAGACGAATAAACAACGGACAAGGCCAACAGCCGTTCGTACATTTCCACGGGCGAATCGTCTCTCCCCGACAAAGCGGGCTCTCCCATTCCGCAACGGCCTGTAGATCCGGCGTCGTAGGTGCACTCGTCGGTGCGTCAACGCGCGAAATAATACCGCTTTATATGCATACGCGATTTGACGCGTGAACCCATGATTTTTCCTGCGGGGCCTCGCCGATCCCCCTATCCTCCCGGGCTGTGCGTGCGCGTGCACACATGGGCCGGCCGCGCAAGAAAGGGCGACCGTGGAATCATGGCCGGGGAAGGGGGAACGAAGAAAAAGGCAGCGGCGAAGAATATAGTGGAACGGGCGGAAGGGAGGCACGCGAAGGTGGTTGGCGGCCGCTGTTACTGCTTTACGGTTATTACACCGAAGGGCTGAAGCTCTCTCTCTCTCTCTCTCTCTCACTCTCTCTCTCTCTCTCTACTCGCGAGTGCCGCCATTCTTCGGGTCGGAGGCCGAGGAAACTAATCGTATCGGTCCGCGAAAGAAACACCGTCTAAGAGCGTGCGGCGTCTAGGAGCTCTTAAGCTCCGGAGAATGTAATTCGCGATCGGTGACCGGTAATACGCTTATCAGCTGAAATAAATCTGTCAGGTAGCCGGCGAGGCTAATCGATCGAACTACGGAGTCGTATTGCTACGGGAATCGAGACGAGGTTCGCTGACCCGAAACTAATTTCTAGCTACCGGTAGAGGAGATTGAACGTTGTTTTATGTATTTGGATAATTCATGAGATAATAGATAATAGATAATAATAATAATAGATATAAGATAATTCATTCAGTGAGATTAGAGATCTGAATTAAACATTTTGGGGATCGAGATCGTAGGACGAAGGACTTCTTTGAATAGTTCAATGAATCAATGATAGAATAATATGTTACGTGCATTCTAATTACTATTTTCTCTCGAAGACTACAATTTTTGTTTGTATTAAACACTTTAGGGATCGAGATAGGACGAACTTTGAATAGTTCGACGAATCGGTGATAGAATAATATTACGTTGCATTCTAATTACTGCTTCTACTTTATTCTCGTAATGAGTCTCCTTAGCTACACAGCGAAACCCATACAAGCTGTCGTTTCCATAGTTTCAACGTTCGCCTCGTATTATACAACAGGTTAACAGTTCGAACAAAGAAGACAGGATGCCGCGAGTAACGTTTGATAAATGCGATCCTCGAAACAGAGAGGACGCGATAGGGAGCGGGAGGAAGTCGTTAGGAAGCGTCCAAACACTTTCCGGCAAGTTCTCCAAACTCGTGGAAGCACGGACCGTACCCGCGTCAAGGCGTCTTCGGTGCTCGCCGGGGCCGGGACCTTAATCTTTGCCAGCCCTCGGACGGGGAAGCACCGGAGAAGAGAGCGAGCTAGCGGGCGGACGCGCGTGCAAGCAACTCCTAGAACGACAGACCGCCCCCTAACCCGGCCACCGGCAACCTCCTTATCTCGGGGGGCCGAGTTTCCTCGGACAGTTTACCGGCGCTAATGAGCTGGCAAGATAATTAGCATTATGTTAATGTGTGACGCGCCGCGGTGCCGACGGTAGCCCCATGCCAGCCTAGAGCTAGCTACCGCTGCTCCGTAACCTAACCTACGTCCCGGCAGAGCCTCCGGTTCATCCCCCTTTCGCGCCCCAACCCTTCCGCCGAGATTCCTCTATCGTCTACGGTAACCTCCGCTATGGGAACTCCGCTTGGAATTCGATTCCGCGGACTGCGTTTTCCACGAGCACCGAGAAATTGTTCGAACGACGTCGAAACGAAGAAAATTGTCCATCGATTTTAATCTCTGAGTGGATTAAATACAAGAGGGGATTTGTATACAGGAGAATTCTCCGCTTGGACTTCGATTCCGCGGACTGCGTTTTCTAAGATCACTAAGAAACTTCAGTTCGAAGGATGTTGAAAGAAAGAAAATTGTCTATAGGTTTTAATCTCTAAGTAGATTAAATACAAGAGAATTCTCCGCTTTATATTGAAAGAAAGAAAATTGTCTATAGGTTTTAACCTCTAAGTAGATTACCGCGAGTGATAGCTTCCGGGGATTTGTATACAAGAGAATTCGCAACTGAATTAATACCCGGTTCCCCAGCTACGAATATTCATCGTACTCCCGGCTGAACCTAACGGGAATAAAAATCGTCGAGGGTTACACAGCCTCCGGCGAGTCGTGAAATATTCCGAGGCAGGAACGTCTCGCGGCGAGACGGAAATAAAGTGTGCACCGCGGACGATTCGAAGTCAGGGTCCGTAACCCCTTCGGTTCCTAATCCCATTTGGCGGAAACGTTTGCGCAGGGGGCTCGGATCCTCGGTAGCCGGTGGAGGACCGTAGACACGAGTCAGGCGGACATTAAAAACGAGAAACTAAGTGTCCCGCTCCGACGAGGACCTCTCGCCGGTATCTAGTGTAAACCGTCCGGGATCTCGCGGGCACGCACGACTTCGCGAAAGTTAATATCCGAAAGGGTGGTCATTCAGGGTTATATTTGCCGACCGATAGGATCGGGGAGATAGGATTGTGCGTTGGTCCGTGTCTCGTCCTGCGCACTTGTATACTCGCGATAACGATGGCAGCGCGCGCTCTCTCTCGAACTCTGCCCCGTTCAACCCTTCTTCTCTCTGTCTCTTTCTCTCTCTCTCTCTTCACCGTCGCTTCCTGTTTGTCCGATCCATATTTCATGGGTCTACTCGGCCCCGAGTCGATCTCTCCATTCGACTTTTGAGTCCTCGCTGAAAGATCCAAGAGGACGCGAGATCCCAGGTGATAGCGCGCGGAAACAAAAACCACCCCTTCACCATCGACCGGGTTTCCGTTCGTCGGATTAGATTTCTTCGTGCACCGGTTTCGTTCATAAATCACGACCACCGTCGTTCCCATTCCGCGGGGACGGTTTGATACGCGCACAAAGAGCTCTGTTTGCTTCCCGGCCGCCACTCGTGAATGCCCGCGCGATCACAAAAGCGGGGAAAACGATTTTTGAACAGTCGCTACCCGTGGCTGCGGTCTCGATGGGAAACTTACCGCGCGCGGCGGAACGAAATGCTCGGACAGTCGCTGCGGAACCACGTGTTAACCTCTGTAATCGTGAAATCCACGATTAACGGAGGGAAATGGACGTCTGGTGCGACAACTGAGAGTCTAATGTACAGAAAAGACTCTAAACTCGATGTTTATAGGTAAATATCTATTCTACAGTCTATCTTGTATCTTCAGCTTCCCTACTTCAATAAAACTACTCATTCCTGATTTCTTCATTGTGCAATTAACCCTTTGTACAACATCAGCCGCTCGATTAGGTACAGCAAATTAACACTAGAACTACCGTACCTCAAAATGACTCGTTTCGATTTTATAGTTTTATTTGAGTACTATAATGAATATCTGAAGAAACTGAGAATAATCTATTGTTAGAATTTTTATAGGAACTGCATATTAATCGTATTAAATGCTCGGTAGTTCTAGTGTTAACAAGTATAATATTGAATACCAAGTTTAGCATGATGCGTAATATCTGAAATATTAGAATAAAGCCTCGTTTTTCTATGCTATTTCTATTAATTGCTCTCAAGAAATATTAACTATACCTCATCAGAAACTGTAGATTTCCATATAAAACTCTCAAAGTCCAAGGGTTAAAAATATAACAGTTCCTCTAACAAATCATTAAACTCTCGAAGTTCCTACAGAATTCCCAAAAGTCAAAACTGCGTTAGATTTTGATATAAAACTCTCGAAGTCCAAGGGTTAAAAATATAACAGTTCCTCTAAGGCATCATTAAACTCTCGAAGTTCACAGAATTCCCAAAAGTCTCCCGGTCTCATCGTTACCGAATCAACCCCGATCTATCCCAAATAAATCCCAAAAACTTCCTCTCCATCCCCGAAAGAACCCCGTGGAAAAGTAGCTTCGAAGTTTCGAAACCGAGGGAATCCAAGCGACATCGATGGGCCTGCGATCATATCGATCCGGCCGTGAACGTGTAACCGAGGAGCCGTGGCGCACCTACACACGCCGCGGAACCATCCGGCCCGGCATCCTAACTAGCCCGGGCTAATTAATTAATCATGCGCCTCCTTCCGTGGCTCAAGTTGGCCTGCTTATCCGGAAGCCTCGCCGGGCTAAGTTTACCGCCAAGTCGCGTATCTTCGGTATTGTCGGGAACGGTTTGGCCGAGGTGTCGAATGTCTCGTACAGACGTTCCTCTCCCGCCGTCCTTCGCCCCGCTCCCGCCCCTCCCGGCGACCCTCGTCTAATATCCCGGCCCTCCCAGCGCCCCCCTTCAGACACCACCCCTCCTGTCCTCTATCCGACGCTCCACCCTTTTCGCCTTTGCCTACTAGTTTCTCCGTGGCTCGACTTGCCTCTCATTATCTTGATTAATTGACCGATGGCCTCTCGCGCCTTCCGCACCCCCTCCCCCTGCCCTTTTTCTTACGCCCATCTATCCTCGGCCGTCTCGCTCGCCGCCGCGCGACGTCCCGTGATGCCCTCTCTCTCGGCCGTACTCTTGTCATTCGCCGCGTTCCCGGCGAGAAATTACAGCGCCGCGATCCGGAGAGAGCTGTTCGAAAGATCACCGTCATCCCTTATTCGTTCGTTGGATCTCCGAGCACCTCGGGAGACGTCTGCTCCGGCAGGACGTCCAAGGCGAGTCCTCCTAGGCGTTCAACGCGTTTAACCGGTTGTCGAACGTCGCTCGCGTAACGAGCTTCTGTACTTCGAATCGAAAGCTGAATAATTTTGATGTTCGAATAATGAGATATTGACGCGAGGCTCGTCTGATGCTTAAGAGCTCGATACGGCTCGAGCTTGTATCGGGAGAGTTGTTTAAGGTATGAAACATCGTCGTGAGAAGGGTTAACACTTAAGTCCAGGTTGTTTTGTAATATATCAGCAACTGAAGAAAACTTCGATCCTGTGATCCAGAGATTCCAAAATTTCGAAACATTCAATCATTCTTTACGAAGGAAATAAAGGAAAAATACTATATTCATCTATTACTAATCATCAATATTCCACTATTAACCCTTAACTCCAGGTTATTTTGTAATCTACCAACAACTGCAACTAATTTTTATAGTATTCCTAGCGAAAATGAATGCTATAACATTTCTTCGATCTTTTATTTTCCTTAGTACAAAATTTGGATGTGTGGAGAATCTAATAATTTTGTAGTTTCTTTAAGATTCATTGAAATATTTAATATTACAACTGTTGCAATATTGGAGCCTACAGAGTTCAAAGGGTTAATATAGGAATTTTCATAATTCTGACCTTGATGGAAATCCATTGCAAATAGAACTCTGCGTACCGAAAATCTTTCATTTGGTTCAAGCGAACAGTTTGCAAGTTTACGAACAAAACGGAATATTTGCATCACTGAATATCGTTTAATGAAGTCAACACGTAATGGATTAATTAGTTACACTTCGAAATTGATATAAATGCGTCATTTATAAAGATCAAAAATGATTGTATTTCATGTTCGATACTTATGCTGACCTCGCACCGAACTCTCCGCGATTCCGCGATCGAGAAATTGATCGGGCAAAGCGATAACTCGTTGCCCGGCCACGGTATCCTGGTTTTATTGCGAACATCCGCCGCGGAACACGGCTAGACAAAAGCGCGGGAAAACTTGGAGCGCCCCCACCCCGCGACGCCACTTTCCCGAGGGGATGATTCAGCCGGCGCGCTACTCGCGGCAACAAAGAAGCGACCAGGTATCGGGCCAGTCTTAATTTAAAGTTAAAATTAATTTCTCGCGAGACTGCTCGGCCGCCTCCGCGCGGCTTTTACGTTTGCGGCTTCTTAACTGGGGCTGCGGCCGTTTTTAGGGGCGGATACTTACTTCTGGCGATACAGTATGTATAACAGCGACCGCGTTCGCCTGTGAACGTTAATCCTTTGCACTTGAGAGCAGAATCTCAGTCACCGTTTAATTCAACGGAACATTGTGAAATGAAAATTTAACTAGAAACGAATATCCACGTTTCGACGAAGTGTTCGCATTTGGAAGACTAAGTCGCTGGCAAATGATTTCATTACTCGAAGAGCAAATTAGAAAGTTAAAAATTTTAAAAAGTTAAAAATTGCAAAGAGCATACAACAAGAGAAAACGTAGTTTCCTATTCTTATATTAATTAAGCAATCGATATGCTAATGCTTTTGTATATTTCAAAGAATCTCCGTCCGCGAAGGGTTAACTAAATTTTTAACGAGGCATTAACACGTGAGACGGAAATAAACCAGTTCTATCACTTAATTATCATCTCAATGGAAGATAATAAATATTAACAATGAAAAGTACTGTCGAGTGCAAAGGTTCAAGTTCTCGACAGTCGCTTCGCATTCATTTTCTTTGATTACTCTCAATTTGTTTCCAAAAAGATACTGATACTCATTCGTAGCTGTTCTATAAATCTAATTCTAATTTAATAATACATTTGTCGCATTCGCTGTTAATTACCGTGTTCGTTCGAACCAGCAATTTCGCAAGGAAACGAAGGGAATCCTTAGGACGGGAAAAAATTCGATAGCCGAGAGAGAGAGAGAGAGAGGTATGTAATTGATTAGCGACGGGGGACTGATTAAAAGGAATCCCTGATTATTCGGGCGAGTCGTCTTAAAAATATTTACAGCCGGAATCGCGGCGGGGGACGGTCGGAGACGAGCGTCGACGGTTAAATGAAGAGAGTCAAAGGAACTCGACATAATTAAATCGCGATAATGATGCAAAGAATATCGTCCGGGCTCCTCCCCCGTGCGCGCGCGCGCGCGCTCGAGAGAACCCTTCGACCACCGCTCCGGTCCCGACTTTGGTTCGCTGATTATTTTGTCGAGTGCTTTGATATTCAAGAAACAAGGAGGCCGAGCGCGAGCCTCCCGTAATTATCAGCCGTCTTTAAGACGTCTTTTGGCCTCCCCGCGATTTCTTTCAGTCCCCACCACCGCCGAAACAAACGGGTCTCTCGATACTGCAGATTGTTCGGAAGATACGTGTCTTCCTTGTAAATCGAATCATCATAATTCATACTAATTGCATAAACACTTTTGATTTCCATTAATCACAATTCTTTGTTCTATAGTTACTTTGTTACTGTTGCATCACGATTTGATTCTATAGTTAACACGTTGAATGCCATGGGGGTCACCAGTGACCCCGACCAAATTATTATAGTTCACTCAATGAAACGACGATCATATGAAAACATTTCTATATTATAAATAATGCTACATAGTACAGTGACGTTCAGTTAAATGAATGTGGAATATTAATAATGCAATTCGATCAAATGATTTAATATTAACCCTTAGCAGTCCTATGTCGAGTCAGACTCGACGTTCTATTGTATTGCAACCTCTACCTGTTTTAACAGTTTTTTCTATGTTTATTTGTAGTATCACGATTGTAGCATTTGAATGACTCCCAAATATTCTTGAATAAATAAATAGAGCGTCATATTAAGCTGTAATAAAATGAACCAACGTCGACGTGAACCTCAAAGTGAGAAAAGAGCAATTCGGACCGCAAAGGGTTAAAGTATCTCGAAATAATTACGTTTCAAAACTGGAGCACGCAGCAATTGAAATTACTCCAATAGTCAACAGTTGAACAATGAAACAAGGAGAAATAAGAGATTCCAAAACACGATCAGATTATCCAACTGCATCAATCTCGATCGACGTAAACCACCGTCCATCCAAACACAACCGATCAAGGTACATCCAACTTCACAATCGAAACCGTGAAGCACCACCACCGAAACACGCGTCGAATTTCGTAAAGAGTCCGTTAAAGAATCGAAAATCACCGAGGGTCCGCGTCGATTAAGTACGAAGCGAGCGGTAAACGATTTCCATTCGATTTCCCGAAGAAGTTAGGCGCTAAATGTCTGTACGAAAGGGACGGTAACCGAGCCCGCAGCTCGGCCGGCGCCCGACAAAGACAATATCAACGAAGGGGGCGAGCCGGGTAGCCGGAGGAAGAGAGAGAGAGCGCAAAACCCCATGCATACAAATGGTATGCTAACAAGATACATTTGTCTATGGTGGTGTGCGGCCGGGCGTTGGTAGGTGCGCTCGAAGGAAGGCAACGGCGTTGCTGTCGGGACCACCCCCGCCGCACCGTGAACGTGGCCTCGCGCCATCCCGCCCCCCCTACCCGCAGGAACCTTTCTTCCACCACCCCCCGTTGTAAGCAGATTTATAGATCGATTATAGACTTCGCTTATGATTGGAACCATTTGCATGATGTAGGTATATACAGTCGGCAGCCTCTTTCTTCTATGACCTCCCCACGCTCTCCCCTTCGATCCGCCACCCCTTTCTCTCCGCAGCTAGACCCCGCTCTCTCTCCCGGCCATCATGAATCATCCGCGCCAACTGCTCTCTTATGGTTTCACGCGATAAACGTTTGATGCGCGGTGAGCGATGCGTGTAACGCGGTTCTTTGCATATTCCACGTTTCACTAGCCGCGCCGGGCCCGGCCCCGATATTCGACAACCCCTCCCCGCGACACCCGCGGTCCTGCCGGGTCCTTCGGTTCACGGATCCGCTCGGGGATCTCGTGATCTCGCCGAACGTGACTCTGTTTACTTGCTCGAGATTGCTATTGAGATGCGGTTCGGTGATTCTCCACTGTTTTCCGGCGTTTCAACGTGATGTTTTTAGGCTCGTCGGAATTTTGTGAAATCGGAACAGAATCGAGAGACTTCTGACGGTATTGTAGAATGAAAGGAATTGGTATGGAGCAAAGGCAATCGGTCACGCGACCTAACTTGCTATTTATTATTATTATTTTATATTATAATTATTGCTATTTATAATATTTATTATTATTATTATTATTATTATATATTTTCCGTGTATAGAAACGTTGAAACTCCAAACAAAATGCTACGAAATTGAAAGCTTCATTAACGCTAGAACTGATCACTTACTCTGACTTACGAATTTTATAAAAACCATAAGCGATTATTGAGATTCCAATTGATCTATATTTCAGTTGTCCTTTACTTAATCAACTTCGTTAATCGTCCGTATCACTATCTTCTCAGTAATTGTAAAATAAGTCAGGAATAGGGAATTTAGAATCATCTAGTAGCTCCAGTATTAAGTTGAAGTTTACGAATTTCATAAAAGCCACAAGCCTGCGATAATTAAGATTCAAATTGATCTATACTTCAGGTGTCCTTTTATTGAATTAGCTTAATCGTCCGTATCTCTATCTTCTCAGTAATTGTAAAATAAGTCAGGAATAGGGAATTTAGAATCATCTAGTAGCTCCAGTGTTAAGTTGAAGATCCGAAGAATCCAGGAGAGTTGAGAGTGCATAAAAAGCGAGGACATTCTCGCTTCTAACGGGAAGCTAATTGATCGGTCTCGAATCCTCCACCCCGAAGGACGCGAATCCGATAGACGAGACCGTAAGGAGGGCTGGCGTTGCGAGAGGGCTCCCTTCCACGTTCCAACCCGTGGAAAGACAAAACCTTAACTCTCCCCTTCCCGACTCTTGATTGATTAACTTCTTTTTTTCGCCCGCGGCGAACGACCGCCGCGCCGTAGAAACGTAATTATAATTTTTATTCATTACCGACACCGTCCCACATTCCCCAACCCCCCGATCAACGTCGTCGGGGTTCGTTTCGTTTGATTTCCCATTCAGAGACGGTCGCTTGCGGTCTCGAGATACGATTCTTTTCGAGTCCGCCTCGGATATCCACCCCCCCGGGACGGTGATCAATATTCATTTACATCGCGAAGGGTGCTTTAAGGGATTAAGCGTCTACGAGACACGCTAATCAGCGATATCGCGTGTCTTCTTCGGCGATCGATCGCGGGACAATCGGAGAATCGAAGACACGAGGCACTTTATCGAGATCGAAACGGGCATTCGGTGTTCCGATTATCGAGAATACTTAGAATCGCAAGTGAACCTTTGTACTCGACAGTACTTTTCATTGTTAATATTTATTAACGTAAATAAAGTAAGACCTTGCGCCAATTAAGCAATAGGACTCGTTTATTTCCGCTTCACGTATTGATGCCTCGTTAAAAATTAGTTGCAGTTGCTGATAGATTACAAAAGAACCTAGAGTGCTAAGGGTTAAGTATTACATAATGCATCAATATGTGAAGATATATAGAAAATAGCTTTGTTTCTTAATTGTAATGTTTTCTCACTTCGTTTCAAATAGTGTCTATGCTTCATGGGAAAGTGTCGAATGTTTCCAGCGAATAAGCATAAGTTGACCTTTCTACTTTCTCTATAGACCCTCCTCGAAGTAGCATTTCCTCAGCAATGGAAAAAGAAGGAACGTATAATTTTGATTTATCGCGTAGCTTCAGTATGAACTGCAGCGAGTTTTCCAAGCGGACGAGTCTGAAAGAATGATTATTCTCAAAAATCAGTGCCCGACCCATAAATCCTCGGCAACCGCAGTCACACCTGACAGACACGATTCCACGGAGTCCTCTCGAACCGTAATCAAGCGCAGCGATTAAAAATGTTAAATGATTCCCGTCCCCTTTCCAGCCGAGCGCTCGCCGATCGCCATTCAGCCGCTCGCGCGCCTCTCCTTTTCCCCCGATTCCTTTTTTCTCCGCACTTGTCCTCTTATCTCCCGGTGACTCTCGGCCCGAGCCGGTCCTGCGGGCTACATTTATCTTATAATTAGTTACGATCGTCCTATCGATTCCGCGCCTCGAAAATTACTCGCGAACATCGGGAAACATCGCTATCTTTGATCAAGAATCGTCTTCTTACTCTAACGAACCGGAAGATCGTGGGACGATCTCCAGGGAGAAAACGGTAAGAATGACAAGGAAAATGATTCCTAGAAGATTACAGATCAAAATCGACAGAGCGCATCTAGTAAGTTGAATTTCCTGCTACAACTAACCGAGAGTCGAGAAACTAGATACCACGAATCAACGAACAGTATTGCTACACTTTTTCCTATCATGTTTTCAATTATGAAACTCATAAGTTTTTGTAACAAAATATTTTTAAGGGACACATAGCCAAGAATATCTATACGTTACAAAGTACCGAAAACATCAAGAAACGATATCAAAACATATAAAATTAAAAAGAAACTTGAATATAACTTAATATTTTATTTAAATAATCAATAGAGTTCACAAACAAAATATGACCGAAGTTTCCGTGGCATTCAACGTGTTAAGTATTAAGTCTGATGAGAATTTCAATTCACTGGAAAGATCTGAATTCTTAATTTTATTACTCTAGAATTGAGAATACTCTAGGATCGAGAATACTCTAGGATCGAGAATACTCTAGGATCGAAAATACTCTAGGATCGAGAATATTCTAGAATCGAGAATACTCTATCTAAAGTGTAGAAACTAAGTGCTTTGTATTTCGGGAAAACAATCACGTTTAATTCGCGACAGCAGCGAGAAATCGAAAAAACGCCTATCTCGCACAGTTCTCAACAACTCCCCTACAAACGATCCCCATCGCGACGATTCGTTCGCGCGATATCCAATTAGCAGACGTCCCGAGACGTCTCTTTGATCGGCAATCCGTTTTTCTACCGCGGCGAGCCGGAAGATCGCGCGCGAAACGATTTCCTGCGAATCCCGCTCGCCTCCGGCAGCCGGGAACGATGATTCCGGGTGACGCGGGCGGCCGCTCGAGCGCGGGGCAATAACTTTAAACCGAATCGAACCCCCGAGACATCCGGGAGTGGCTTATTTGCATACCGACCTGAAAATCCCGCACCCTCTGTCATTCGAAGTCACCCGGCCCGACATAAGGTGGCCTCGTGCCGCTCTCTTTCGCTTCCCGATCTTCCAACCCCCCGCCACCCCCCCGGCCCCGTCCGCAGGAAACTCGAGCGCGCATGCTACGCGTAAAAATACAAGGCATCGCCCTCTTCGCGATCGTTTAGCACTTCGGCGTAATTTTTTTCCAACCCCCCTCCGCGACCCCGCCGAGCGTATTTGCATAGGCCCGCGGCCCCCTTCGAGCACGACCGCAGGGCGAAGGCGACGATAAAAATCGACGCGGCCTAATCGAACCAAAACACTCGACGCTCATTATTTTTGTATTCGGGGGAGGGCGGGGTTGGATTCCTTCGTCGGGGAACCAAGACGCGTTGTTTTAACGAAATGATACCGCGAGCTTCTCGGGGTTGAATGGGAATAAGCAGGAAAGCTGAGAAGGGTCGCGGAGGAATTGGGTGGATGGGTTTGATAGTTATGGTGTGAAATCTTTGTGTCCTGCGTAGGGAATCGTTGGCGCTGAGATGGTGGAGAAATTCTACTTTGTTGTGGATATTCGGTAGAACCGAGGTTCGACTGAATTTTCGAATTTCTTTGTGGGTACTATAATGGGTTTATTGATAGTTATGGTGTGAAATCTTTGTGTCTTGCGTAGAGAATCGTTGGCGCTAAGGTGGTGAAGAAATTCTACTTTGTTGTGTATATTCGGTAGAACTGCTGAGGTTTAACTGAATTTTTTGAATTTCTTTGTGGATACTATAATGGGTTTATTGGGATTTAAAGTGATTTATGTGTCAATTCGGGTGTCCCTGGATGATTTAACACGTTAAATGCCAGTCACCGGTGACTGACGCTACTGAATTACTTGAAAGCAATTGTAACGGGCAAATCAATATCGAATCAGAATGTTTAATAACGTAACTATGTTGATAGTGTAATGCAAGGATTGCAACGCTGAATAATTCACCCTTTGCAATCGAGAGGTGACTCTACAGTGAAGCTATAAAGTTTGATATTTAACATTATACTTCATATAATGCATCAATATGAGAAATATTGACATAAGACAGTTTGTCCGCCAATTCGCGTGAATTTCTCGAGTTGGTTTTACAAAATATCGTCATCTCATCAGAAAATGTTGAAATATTTCTAGTGAAAACTTCGGAGTGCAAAGGGTGAAGGATTTCTCGAATCTGTCCTTTTGGTAATTGTGAAAGTAGAAATCAAAGGGTAGTTTCGACCCAGTAAATCTAGTGTTGAAATTGATTAACTCATCGCTTCCTAGTTTATCTACATAATCTAGCCAGAAGCTTAAAAGCCGAGACGAAGGGAAAGCTATTCCGCGTACCAAGGGTCGCTTCGAGCCAAAGATAAAATAAAGAAGCTAATAAATTCAGGCGAAGGGCTAGTCCTCGAATATATCGCGGATCGAAGAGTCTAGCCCTTAGCTGAGGAGGATAGATATTCAGCGGGAGTACGTATTCCTACTGGAAGCGCGGAGGAACACCGCCGCGAGTACCTGTAAGTCAAGGTAATGCGGGACCTCAATCCTCCTTCGTGATGCCGTAAGAGGCGCCCAGCGAAAGAACTCGCAATCGATGGTCCATCCGGGCCCTCCCGTGGTTTACTGCGACCATTACTTGGAGGATAACACCCCAGAATAAAAAATCTTTATAACCTCACCCCCGCCATCCAGCCATTTCATTCGGTCGCATCGATGGCTGCTGGCAAACGTGGTCCTGCCGCTGCTTAGACACCGTTCAGCATTCGTTGATACGCATCTGCACCTGGAAAAGTATTAAGGCTGATGAGAATTGCAATTAAAATGAAGGATCTTTCTATAATTGAGCAAAGATAATGATTATTTCCCCAAAGAAAATACTAATAACTTGACTTCTACACTTAAGATAGGAATTCTTAGTAATTGTAAAATTAAGTATTAAGTCTGATGAGAATTTCAATTTATTTGGAGGATCTTTATCTAATTAAACAAAGATAATAATTATTTCTCCAAAGAAAATACAGACCACTTGACTTCTACACTTGATAGGGATTCTCAGTCATTGTAAAATTAAGAATTAAGTATGTCTGATGAGAATTTCAATTTACTTTTAGGATCTTAATTCTTAATTTTACAATGATTCAGAATAATCTTAAGTGTAGAAACTAAGTAATTTGTATTTCCTTTGAAGAAATAGAACTGAAGCGTTAATATTAGAACACGACCAATCGATGGTACATAATATCTCTCAATGTTCTACACTGGCAAAACAATGTATTGTTTATAGTTTGTTAATTACACGCTTGAAGGCCTCGGCCGCCATTTTATAGTCTTTTAGGGTTAACGGATAACCTTGTAAACAGTCGACTTCTTTTTATCGTAAGTATGTGTAACAAACTAGGCAATTTCATCGATCTACGATGACCTTTCATCATAATGCTTTACTTTTGCTGCAATATTTTCAATGTAACGAGTTATTCACACCTGGAGTGCTACGTGCGGAGGCTCTTGGGTCAGGTTAAATTCAAAATAGTAACGGAAATTTCTAGAAACGTAACCCTATGTACACTCTCATAAATGTTTATCTTTAAAAAAGTATTAACGAAGGTTACCTGTCACGAATAATTAGAAAGTAACAAACGACACTCGATAAATATTAATAACTTTATAAACCAGAATACAATTACGTGGAACGAGTTCGATTCGAATGCATTCCAAGAAATCAACATGGCGAATGTTAAGGAAATGCAACGTACCTAGTGAAGCGTCGATCTTCATCGAATTCATCGAAAGAATCATTGCACAAACAACAATTTCATTGCTAAACGCACAGTACTAGCCACGAAGACTTCGAGGACACAAAATTTAGAAAAGATCACTGGAAATTTCACGAGAAACTATCTTCCAAATCTTCCAGGCCGCAGCTCCCACGCGATCAATTCAATAATTCGAATAACTAATGACAATTGTCTAATATACCGCGGTTAGCGCCACGGTCGTTGCCGGTGACGCCATCTCGCGGCCACGGAGGGGAACTAGAGGAGACTTCTCAGTCGATAGGGAAACTAGCAAAACAGCGCGGGACTTGCACGCGAAATTACTAAAACTTCAGGAGACAGTAAATCGAACGAAAATTCCGGCCACATTGTCGACACCGCGTCGACAAGCTTGTCGCGCGGAAAACCGATCAACTTTGTTTCGCATCGCATCCCGGGACACTTCTCTATCGGTTACCGCGACGGGGGTTTGAAATATCGAGGTTTATTCGACCGCGACCGGTGTACCATTCGGCGATGCATTTTCTATCGAATTTAAACCGCATCGTTTCCCTGTAAAACACGAGGACGCTTTTGCAAAACAATCTGTCAATGAATTCCAACCAGCCTCCGAAAAGACACTCGTCTGTCGAACTATCCCTGCATCTCTGTCAAACTTTAAACTAGGAACTTATGGCCATGCATCCCCTATTGCACTCAGCTTAAGGATCCAACGGAATTAGGAAACAATCCACAAATGAATCCTAATCAGCTTCCATCGAAGATCTTTGTCAAACTTCGAACTACTGGAAACCTATAATAATGCATCCCCTATTCCATTAAGCATAAGAATCCAACGAAATTAGGAAACAATCCACAAATGAATCCTAATCAGCTTCCAACGAAGATACTTGTCATTCGAACTATCTCTGCATCTCTGTCAAACTTTAAACTAGAAACCTACAACCATGCATCCCCTATTGCCCTAAGCTTAAGAATCCAACGAAATTAGGAAACAATCTAAAGGGAATCCCAATCAGCTTCCATCGAAGATCTTTGTCAAACTTCAAATTACTAGAAACCTACAACCATTCATCCCTTATTCCACTAAGCTTAAGGATCCAACGAGCTTTGAATCTACACGCAATAACTAAAACAGCACGATTCCTCCAGAAATCGATTCTCAAACTTAAGGACCGAAGGCGATCCGACGAAGAACCGCAAGTACCGGTCTCGTCTGGCCACGTTTCGCAGCTCACACCACCCAAGGGGCAAGGGGGTCGGCGTTGGGTCTGAAATGGCTCTTTCACGCGCGCCACCGCGCCTTCCTTTCAAAGAATAAAGCGAAGTGGAGCGAGTTCGCGCCCGCGTCCGGCTCTGTTTACCTCCCCAGAAAAACGGCGGAGAACCGCGGGCGCAACGAGGGCTGCTGTCCGCGTTCTCGCCGAGGGTAGCTGCGGCCAAACTGCATACAGGGTGTTTGCGAAATCGTGGTGCGATGCATACGAAATTAATATCACCCCCTTAGAAAACCTACAGAGTCACATGAGAAAACTATTCTATAATCTCCATATATTCCTCCATATACACTCACTTTCCCCGTCACACGATCCAACCCTTAGACAATGATTCTCCAAACTATCCAAAAGCTTCAGCACACCTAGATTCCATACCCAACTCTTAAATACCACAGAAACAAAGATCTACACCCTTCTCTTATTTAAATAACAAAATTATTCCTCGTCCGCAATGCATTCCAAATATGAAAGCTCGATGTAGAACGACGACATTCGTCCTCAAAGGGTTAAGAAACACCCTGTATACATACGTGTGTACGCCGGAGGTGGAGGAAAATGACGAAGCCGGCGTAGGATGAGGAGGAAGAGGCCTGGCGCGGAAGAGAGGTCTGAGGAGGTGTGTGCGGAGGCAAGACACTCGAGGGGCTGGGTTTGGCGACGGGGTAGCGGCGGCGGCAGCGGCGGCGGCGTCGGCGGCGGCGGCGGCGGCGGTCGGTTGGTGGTGCAAAGGCAGACGCCTTCCCCGGTTTCATTAACCCCACGCATTCATAATCTCGAGTGTGTTGGACGTGCGAATATAGATTGAGATGGGAATGAGACCGTTTTGTCTGGCGGATACTCGAGGCGCGAGGCGCCGCGAGTGCGCGCGCCCCTCAAAAAGGGGTGAATTTGAAAAGAGGAACCGGCTCGCAGCGCGGCCGCTGTTTGGCGGGTAAATAGGCAGTCGATTGGCGTTCGACTCCTGCGAGGCCGACTCTCTCTCTCTCTCTCTCTCTCTTTTCTCGAGTGCTGGTGGAGTTCCTACTCTCGACGGTTATCCGGCGATCTAAGCGAATTTTCCAGATCGGATATGCGCCTAATCGACGGGAGGACGAATACTCGGAGAGCCCTCGAACTTCAGATCCAAGGATAACGCGCCGCTGCCTCGTCTCGCTCCTCCACTCGCCGGCTGGCCACTCCGTCGTCCAATTTACCATTCTATCGTCGGGCGCCGATTAACCCCCTAACGGACCAATTCTCTCGATGCGCGACGGTGTTTACGAGCCTCGAGTAGTACGCCGATCCGCGGTTCGAATTATCAATTCCGCGAACCTCGTTCGTCGAAGGATTCTTTGCATCCCCTAGGACAAAGCGAGGTTTCGAAGTAATCGACAAGTGGAGCGTGAAGCATCGGGAAGACTTCAGAGAACAATCGAACAGACCAAGAGATACCAAACTCGGGGAGAGGATCGAACGAGCTCCCGTAAACCGGAGAACGCCGGGCTGGAACGTAGCAAACCGAGGACACGAAGGAAACCGATCTCCTCTAAAATTAGTCACATTCATGCACGCATAAACCAGATGATCGGAGGAACAGGAGTATCGGGAAGACTAATAGAACACAAGGGAATAAAAAAAGGAACCTACTGAGGAGCAAGCGAGGTCCCGAAATACCCAGCGCAGAAGAGAATAAGACTGCCGCGAAGGTAGTCGGGAAGAACCGCGAGGGTGATAGACGAGAACATCGGAGCACGCCGAGAAGGGTAGCGCGGAGAAGAGAAGAGCAGAGCGGAGAAGAGAAGAGATGACGACGGTTAGAACGGGAATGAGTGGAAAGGGGTTGCGCGCGGGTGAATGTCGGCAGGTGGGCAAGAGGGTGAGAGAGTCGGGGAGACGGTGGAGGAAGAACGAAAGAGGGTAGGGGAAGCGAGCGAGCGAATGCACGAGTAAGAGAGGGACTGCCGGCTTGGGGTGTGCTGTATGTAGCCGGGTCGATTCAGCCCCGGGCACTCGACTCCAAGCTACCTCTATCTGCTGTATTCCCTCTATTCTCTCACTCCCCGCAACCATCGCCACGGTGTTACCTACCGATCGTACCTCCCTCGCTCTCTTGCCCTCCGCCATCCGCCATCCTCTCCACCTCCGCCCGCCGCCTCCTACTGCACACTCCTCCTCGCCACCCGTCCTCTCCAAACGGCCGCCTTTCCAGCCGTCCACCCTCCTGCGGTTCTGCCACTAGGTCCCGATACAACTTCCCCAACAACTACTGCTCGCGTGTCCCTGCCGCCGACGCCGCCTGGTCCCTGTGCCGGCGTCGCGGCCCAGACACGGGAACTGGTCACATCGCCTGGCCGAGTTAAGAATTCATTTTCGGATAACCCGCTACGAACGAGTTCGTTGATCTCCGGATTCGTTCTGAAACCGAACCTGTGATTGTCTTTGGATCGCGAGATATTCGGTGCTTCAATCGCTGCGATTGGACGTGGGGATGAGAATGAGAGTAGAGTTTAACATAGGCAATGCGAAGGTTCACCGAGTGAGACTCGCGATGAAGATTTCTAAACTGATTCAAGAAGAATCAATGTTGTGTACCACGGATCAAACTATTTTGCTATTATCAATGTATCATCTTCGAATGAAGCTTCCACCTGAAGTAGAACGGAAGATTTTCTTGCATTTCTTACAAACTGTCGATAGTGAAATATTACACGAGCTTAGTAACGAAAGTGAATAGTACCGCAAGGGGTTAACGTAGCTATAACTATAGCTGCCTAAGTTTTCCCTGAATCTTCTATTTCTCCTGAAAGGAATTATGGAGGACAGACTCCGCCAAATTACGCCAAGGGTTAAGGATGACAATTGGATTGTTTGCGACATCCCCTTAGATTAATCGTTATACTCAACTGCGAGTCGCGATCTCGATAACGAATGTCCATAATAATCTACATCGACTTCTTAAATACCTCACGCTACGAGATGAAACCAACGTCTACAATCGTAAACACGAAATACCCAATAGAAACCTGAAACATTTCGATGGAGTCCGCAAAACTAGGTTGTATCCACCTGAAACCCTTCGATACCCCAGGATTTCCCAAGGACCATCGACCTCTAAAGCGCAAGGAGCGAAGGGTCTATCGTTCCGCAACGGAAACGGCAAGGCAATGGCAGACGACGAGGCATTCGTCGGAATCAGGCGGTACCAGAGTCGGCCCCTCGACTGCCGCGGCGGAACGGATGGAAGTCGTCTGGATAGGGGCGGTTCTCCAAGCGGGTCCGCTCGGGGGGTGGCCGAGGTGCTCGGTTATTTGTACGCAGACGTAAGCCGGCACCTGGCCCTCTCCGCGCATTGGTTTCTACGTCTGTGCCGTTTGTCTGTACGTTTGATGACGTCAGTTACGAGGCTCCACCCAAGGTGGTGGTGGATGTGTCGAGGGGGCACCCGTCGCCTATATACCTCCGGCTTCCGCCGGGCGAAAGAGGGAGGCCGGGTGGGTGGTAGCAGTGGTAGCGACGGTGGCGGCGGCAACGGCGGCGACGGCGGTGGTGGTGGTGTGACGGTGGTGGTGGTGGTGGTGGTGGTCGAACGGTAGAGAAGCTAGATTCTGGAAAGGCGCTTGCGCGAAACCGCTGGATCGTTTATTTGTATCTGTCATTGCCAGCTAAGGGGAAGAGGAGGGAGAGACCTCTCTCAAGATCTCCCCTTCCATTTATTCCTCTTATTCCGCCTTCTCCGTCTTTTCCGCCTTTCCGCTTCCCCGCTCGCCCCTCGCCGGAGCGACACCCCCGGCGCCCCGCGCGCAGCAACGAGCACGTTCGCCGCGACGCCATCGTTCCGCCGAGTGGTCGCGGCTACCGGGCAAACTAATTTATTTCTCGCTATTATGGAATGTTTACCGTTTTCGTCCGTTCGGTACCCTACGTCGTCGCCCCGGCGACGGAAATAGAAGCGAGGGACGCTCGAGCGAGGCAGTACTCTTTTTAAAATTGGAACCACCCCGACCCGCCGCCCTCCGTTGTCCTGCCGCTAACGATATTTACGCTTGCGAGTCTTCGCGCCGTGGCTCTAGGATTCTCGGACGATTAGGGGATGTTCTTCGAGTGACACAGGTTCTAAAGGTCTCGAGCTGTAAGTAGGTCGACGGTCGTTCTCGTAACGCCGACGTCGGATACATCGAAGGATCCTTCGCAGTGCATCGTGAACGTCTGATAAAAGCCAGCCGATTTCTGCCTCTCCCCCGAAGGATCGGGAGATCCTTTCCGAGGCTTCGCTTTTAAGTGGCGCCGAATAGAAAACTCTCGAGCGAGCCGGCCGTCCGATCCTGCGGTCCAGACTAAAGGGTTTTAACCTACGCTTGCCCTCGCGGCGCAGCTTCCTTCCTCCTTCCCTCGCCGAGGCGAGAAAGATTAAAAGAGAGACGGCAGGAAAAAAGGACGCGGAAGACCACCGAGAAAAAGGGTTCAACGATGGACGCGTTGCTCGCCGGGCGGTGGGGCGGGGGGATGAAAGTGCGCCGCGAACTTAGCGTCCCGGCTTCGGGAAAGAAAAATACCGGCGGGAACCGCGTGATTTGAAATTCGATTAAGCCGGCTCCGCGCGTAAATAGCAGCGAGAGGGCGATTCGACGACTTTAACCTCCTTCGTCTTCTTCGTCCTCCTTTTTCGTGTCCTTCCCGACAGGATTTTCATAAAGACGTCCCGAGGAAGATTACGGTGTGTGTACACGGGACGAAAAATCAACGGGCACGACACGCCCGTTCCCGTGCTCTCCCCGGCCGGCGTGTCGGCTGCGACGAGAGGAGCGCTTTGATGAAACCAATTAGCTCGTTTTTAACGACGCGCCGTACGAGCCCTCCCCGGTTTATAGGAGCGCGAGCAAAATGTCAACCCCAAACTGCTCTCGATCCCCCCCGGCACGCCTGGGGGACGCGTACAGGTGTTACGCTAACCTTGACTTATAAAAATAAACGGCCCACGCGATTCACCGTAACGGAGCGTTTTTAATCGGGCCGCCCTTAATCCTGCCCAATAAAAGGCCGGCCATCGTTCCCCCGCGGTGTAACGCTCGCCCGCCGCCGAACGAAAGGAATTTCCCCAGCGAGAGGGGCGATCGCCGCTGGATTCTTTTGTCGAACGATGTTCCGAACGTGTCGGCGATTTACGATGGAAACGTTACCGTGACGCGATTGTTTTTCTGCTCATCCGCGATGCCGGAGTTTGCTTTGACACTTCGACTGGCGAGTGAACGATCGATCTCCTATGCAATCGAAACAGTTTCCTTGATACAGCAGAAACTGTCAAGATTACCGTTGTCAGTCATATATCCAATGAAACTTCGATGTACCAAGAACACGAATGTTGAAAATGGTATCAGTGGAATTCAAGTGGCTTGCCAGTTGAAGTATTCGTGCTAGACTTTGGAAACTAGTAAAAATAATATATATTACCGAAGCATCTAATCTGCGCTCTGAAAGCTCGCCCCTCCGAATTGAGAAGCTCCGCGATACGAATCGTGTTCGCTCGATTTTCTAGTTACCAGCCTCCCCGACAGCAGTGCAAACACGTATTTCAACTGCATCAGAGCCCGGAGCATCCCCGGGCGTCCCGGAGCACCCCGACGAATCCATTCCCGCGCGATATTTAATAACCCCGGCTAAATATTTCACGAGGAGCCCGTAAAGGATCCATCGCGGCCATCGAAAAAAGACCTCTGACCCCTGCCTCGGGTCTCCTTAGTCAGCCTCGCGTTTCTCATTGCTCCCTGGAAGCCGAGCGGCGGCGGCGGCGGCGTCGGCAAGGGTGGAGGTAGGAAGACTGGAGGAAGAGACGCGGATTAAACGAACGAAGGACCCGAATGGAAGAAAGAGGGAATCGGGTTGCCTCGCGGGAGAGGCGAGGAGGTGACGGGCGGCCGGGCGAGGCGGCCGGAGGAGCAGGAGAGGGACGGAACGGATAAAGTAGTAGAGAGAGGGTGGCAGAGAGGAAGGCAGATTGCAGAGGGCGGAGGGAAAAGAGCCGGGGGTGGCGAGCAGAGGGAGGAGAGTTTAAGTGCTACCGAGTGTCTACCTCCTTGTGGGATCGAAGCCAGGACTCTCGCTCCGACTCTGCCTGCGTCTCTTTCTCGGATCGAAGCAAGGCGGCCCACTCCTCCTACTCCTCCGCCGTGTCCTCGTCTCTTCGTCCTCATCGCCTCCCCGGCCCGCCCCGGCCCTCCGCGCAGCGCCTCGTCTGTCCCCGGCCCCGTTTTCCTCCCGGTTTCCCTCTCGACCTCGCCGCGACGCACAGACGGTCCCGTGGCTCTCCCTACACACAGCTCGAAACGGTACACGCCGTGCAACACACGGACAAAGGACTCCGAGAGGGAGAAACCTCCCTCTACGGTGCCATCCCTCGCAAATACACAGAGAGATAGACAGAGGGACGAAGGGAGGGCGGAGGAGCCCGGTACACGATGGGAAATCTCGCTCTTCCGTGCACGCGTCTCGCTCCGACCCGTCGCGGTTCTTCCCTCTTCATCCCTCGGCACGGTTCCTCCCGCTACCAGCGATGCTCCCTTCTCTCTCTCTTTCGACGAACGAGTCCGCTCGCCTCCCCGTCCGTCTCGCTTTCGCCGTTTCATCCCGCTCGCGCGCTTTCTCTCTATGTACATTTCGATTCGACGGTGTAGGTAGGACGCGGGGCGTAACCAACCCCTCTAGAATCCGCATCGCGGCACCGACAGTCGGCATTCGTCGTGCCATTGGCCCCGACGACATTCGGGAACCCAATGGAAAGCGCAAATACGACGCCGACTTCCGGTCCGTGAAACGAATTCGGGAAACTCCCGATCGCGCAGGACCGCCGGCCGAGCGGGCCGACTGCTCATCCCGGCGACGACGCTTTATATCCACCCCCTCGCGGCTGGAGAACCGGAATCTCTCTCTCTCTCTCGGTTTCCCTCCGGCACGGTCGTTCCTCTTTCCCTCGATTTCCGCCGTCTCTTTCGCCACACCTGTTCGCAGTCACATCCGAATGCTGGAAACTCGACGATTGGTCGGCGCCGCGGTTTCCCTCGGCCCCATTGGCCGCCGCCGGATTTTCTCGTCTTCCGCGCGGAAAGGAATAGGTTCTTCGCCGGGACGAGCCTTCCGGGAGGAGGAGCGAGGACTGCTGTGCCAATTGCATCTGCATCCGACGCCGTCCGTGATTACCGCTGTTTGGATTCGTTCCGCGTTACCCGGGAAACAAGCGTCTGCCGCGAGAGATCTGTACGTATCGACTTCGCCGCCTCGCGAACGACTCGCGGGGAACGGTAATTTATGCGCGAGATCTACGATGGAACCGGCGATGCTAGGAAAAGGGAAGAGGAAACTAAGTTAACCATTTGCACTGCGGAGCCGCCTCTCGGTCGGCGATTGATTTGATTCGGAAATTGGAGGGTTTGATGCTCACTGTTAAACTTTGTATAGTGTAGTCATATGTGATGTTGAAATAAAATTGCCTTGTTCCTCGATTCGCGTGCGATCTTTAAAATATCTGTATCTCATTAGCGAACGTTATTTACAGGGAAGTATATCTTTTGTTTCGCAATTATTGATATCTTCGAAGCATTGAATATTCGAAATGATTTTGAAAATAGTTTCACTTGAATTAAAGCGCTATTTTCGAAAAATGTTCCCCCGGCCTTACAAACTTTGGTTAGGTCTTGGTTAGGTCTTAGTTATATAAAATAAATAGTTTCACTTGATTTGTTTCTCTTCCAAATCAATTATTAACATTAGAACTAACGTACCAGTCGAAACGACTGGTTTCGATTTTATTTAGCAATTACTGATATCTTCGAAGCATTGAATATTCGAAATGATTTTGAAAATAGTTTCACATGAATACTACAATGAATGTCCAAAGAAACCGAAAATAATATGTTACTAAAATATTCATAGCGACTAAATTTCAATCGTATCAAATGCTCGGTAGTGTTAAGAAAGGAACGAGCATTGCAATATTCTTCGCTGGTATTCGAATATTTCGATCAGGTCGCGAAGAAGAAGTCGCAGTGGTAAGAGCGCGAAATAATTCGGACGCAGAGGACCTCGCGAGGGTGACGAGGTATCTCGCGGTCGTTAGGGGCAGGATAAGCGGCAGCGATCCCGAAGGCTGCGCCGGAACAAGGACAGCCATTGATACCACCATATATCGGGAGACTAATGCTCATGGGTTACGGCGAGCCTCCTTAAGAAATCTATTTACAGAGGCTCCCGGAATACCTCGCGCCGAGGAAAAGGGTCCCCGGCGCTGGTTACCGCGGACGATCTTTTTTTCACGCGGAAATAGGTGCACCGAAAGATGCCGGAGGTGTTGAATGCGATTGCGTTCCCTATCGATCCCGAAACAGAGTCTTCTTAAAGAGATGTAGCACTATCTTCCGCGGCGATACAACGCGATACACGAGGCTCGTCTTAAAGGACGCGAACTGGCGAGGATATTCGCGGCGTCGCGCACGCATTCGAAAGAAATCCGTGAAGGTAATTCCATTCTTGTCTTTGACGACCCTCGGACTGTTCAATTTCCGCCGAACTTTTCGATCTGTCAATCGGATAACCGTCTGATTTTGAATCTCACGTTCTGGCGAGGCATGTACGCTGGAAACTGGAAATGAAAACTAGTCTATATAATACAGTGAACTCTCTTAACACTTAACACGCAGACAGTACAAATTTTAATGAGTCGCAAAAGTAGAAAAAACGTCACTTTGAATCTCAAAATGAATGCTACAGCATTCACGTCCGCGATAATTGAAAATTCCATTATAAAAACTACAAACGTGTATTTAAGATTTGAATAATTTAAATTTCAGCTTATTACTTAATCAACTCCTCAGCAATTTCTCAAAGATATTCGTCTCCAGTCGCAAAAATCAAGGAACATTTCGACCAATTCGCTATTTCCAGTGTCATTTCACCGAATTCTACCGAAGCAAAAACTACAACACACCGAAAAACCGTAAAACCACCCAGGAACGATAAACCTCGAGGAACGGAGTACCCAAGATACGGAACCGACAAGGAACCAACGGAATCCTTCCATTATCATACGAAATATCCCGGGTGTAATATCGATTCTCCATCCAGCGACCGTTCCAGAATCCGAAATTCTTCTCGAAGAGGATTCGAAACTGTCGGGCTGCCTCGCCTACGAGAGGGAGCGCCCCGCGAGAAGAAAGAGGCGGACGGTAGCAAGAAAATACATCGTCCAGCCGTAATTCTTCCGCGATTCTCTCGTCCGGGTGGTCGCGAATTCTTGCGGGAAACACGCGCGGCGCCGCGGTACGAGCCACGGTATTGAATAATACCAGAGGCGGCCGGCTCCAGCGAGAGAACCATCCATTTAAAATGTCTCCCTTAAATCTCCAACACCACCGGCAACCACCACCATCACCGCCGCCGCCGCCGCCGCCGCCGCTGCCGCCGCCGCCGCCATCTCCGACCTCCACCTCCGTCGGAGGCAGCGGCAGCGCACCACCGACTTTCAGTAGTCGCCTCCAACCTCGCCCGACCTCCTCGAACCTCCTCCCGTGACCGAGCCGAGCCGACCTGGGTCGTGCCGGGCCGGGGGCCTCTCTCCCTCGCGCTGCCACCCGGTTTCTTCCACCCCTCACTTTTATATCCGCCTAAATCCATCCATTTTAAATGACGGATATTTTCTCCGAGCGACTGTATGGATTTTCATACTTTCCTGCTGAACCGGGAGGCGTGCATACACGTACACGCACACGGACAGGTACACCTAGGGGCTGCCGGATCGCTCAACCCCTTTGCCGTACGATTTTCTACGGAATCGCGGCGTTTCGACTGTTTTGCTGTTAACGTTGATCGGTTTGGGATCATTTATTGTACAATTGATCCTATTATTCCTAAAAGAATTGATGCTCCTTAAGGATGGAAAGGAATTTTGTGTTTGTTAGAGATGTAGATTTGCTTTGTGAAACGTTGAAAGCGGAATTATCCGTCGTTTTGTACTATTCGTAATGAATAATACAGATTTTTGCTGGAAAGAGCTAGAGATCGGTATGAGTGTCACTCGACGTTGATAGGGTGTTAACCCTGATGCATTCTATTTGGTATTCTTAACCTTTGCACTCGGAAGCTTTTCATTAGAAACATTCGACACTTTCCGATGAAACGTAGACGACATTATTACAAACGAACTAGCGAGGAAACATACGTAAATTAAGAAAGAAAGCTATTTTATATGAATACTTCACATATCGATGCACTGTACAAAACTTAATATTATATATAACACTTTGTAATTTTGTTGTATCAAATCTCTCGAGTGCAAAGGGTTAAAATATTATTGAAGGTACAGGAAACAGTAATATTCTCTTATAGTTCTTATGTTCAGGAGTGTCTTTAGCGAAATGGGAACGCGATTAACACTAGGTTTACGGAACGCGTCAAATTCACGCATATTGGACTTTAGAAATATTATTTTGTAAATGTTTACGCCGACATGTACCCCAATTGCCTACTATCGAATCTCCAATTTCCACAATCTAAATAAACGAGCATCAATTCTTTCAGGAATAATAGAATGAAGTGTACAATAAATCCCCGTAAACCTATTGTTAAATCGAAAAATCGAAAAATATTCTCTCAGAGGGTGGAAGGGTGTCAAGGACCAACATCATCGAGGACTACCGTTCCGGTTTCGTTTCTTCATGACAGAATGATTCTCGGGCGATTCGGTGTTCTTTTTTTAGGAACGATTCTTCTGCGGGAAGAATTTTGAAAGCAGCTCGGAAGGAAGAAAGGTCACGGATGAATCGAAAGGTCTCGGTCGCGGACAATGCGCCACCGGGAAACGACAACACCGTCGGACAATGGGGACGGATAAAAGACGAGAGGTCATTGCGTGCGACCGGGCCGAGTGCGAGCATAAGAAATGCCGAAGAGGTCGCGGCGGGGCAGCAGTCGTAGTATGGAAAGCAGGCATTATTCCGGTCTCGTTCGAAATCCGTTCCGTTTTCCGGCGATTATCGGCCGTCGATCGGAACAATTACTGCGATAGCTACACTGTTCCTTCGAGTCTTAAATACACATTATTCCGAGGAATACGATATATGTCTACAAAGTGGAATGCTAACTTTTCCGAAGAACCGGTAACCCTATTTCAAGCATTAAGACTATTTTTAAAGTCAGTATTCCTTGTAAGTGAATTATTAATAGAACGAACGCGAGAGAAGTAATTGTTGCATGCTTCGTTAAAGAAAAGGTGCCCGAGGAAAGGGTGAGAGGCGGTGCAACAATGTGTTCCAAATAAACCTCTCCTCCTAAAGACGTTCCGTTTTTAGAATACTCCGAGAATACTTCGAAGATGCCACCTGAAGATACACTTCCCTCGGGAAGCCCGGAAAATCGTGAGGCCACAGGGTGTCCGGGGCACGCAAATCGTCGGCGAGAGTTCATCGTGCCGAGCATGATTCTATCGGGCAGCTTCAAGAGAAACAGAGGGAGAGAGAGAGAGAGAGAAGCTGGTCCGCGCGGTCGGTATAGGAAAGGTCAGCGTGTAACCCGCAATAATTACAAGTCCGGTACATTATGCACGCTCGGCCGAATGCGGAAGGAACGTCAGGTCCTCGGCGTCGGGGCTCCGAGGGCCGAGCTGCGCGAAGGGGACGCCGCCTTCTTCCATTAATCTCGCGGCAATCGAAATTAGCATAATTGACGGAGCGGAGAATAGCGACCTGTTCGACTCCGAAACGCCATCTCGTATAATCTCTCCATATATCTCACTCAGTGTTTTCCGATAAAGCACGCATCCGCGGCCGGAGAGGACCATCGACCTCGCTCCGCGCCTGCACTTCGTGTCGTACGAAACGTTCGTTTGTTGAAATGCTGCTGACAGAAAGTATGATTAGTCGGAACTCCTTCCTCGCTGTTTAGATCTTCCGCGATAGTGTGGAGGAGATGGAAGTTTGGGGATGGGAGGATGGAAGAGTAAAATAGAGTGGTGGAATGATTGAATGAGGGAATGATTGAATAGTGGAATGATTGTATGGTTGAATCATAGAATGATAGATTGATTGAATGGTGGAATGTTTGAATGTTTGAGTGGTTGAATGGTTGAATGGTTGAATGTTTGAATGGTGGAATGTGTGAATGATTGAATGGTTGAATGTTTGAATGATCGAATGGTGGAATGTTTGAATGGTTGAATAATGTAATGATGGAATGATTGAACAGTGGAATGTTTGAATAATCGAATGGTGGAATGTTTGAATGTTTGAATGGTTGAATGTTTGAAGGATTGAATGGTTGAATAATGTAATGATGGAATGATCGAATAGTGGAATGTTTGAATGATCGAATGATGGAATGTTTGAATGGTTGAACGATTGAATGATGGAATAACGGAATGCTGGAGTGATTAAATACTAAAATGCTTGAACGTCTGAATAATTAAATGGCGGAATGAATGAATAATAAAACGACGAAACGATAGAACAATAGAATAACAGCGGCGTCTCCCAACACTCTCAATCTTCCCACGTTCCTAGCCCACCGCATACTTTGCATCCCCTTCGAACCTTTCTAATTACTAAAAGAGGAAGAAAAAGTCGGCAAGAGTTTTAGAATAATTACCAGTAATTCGATTACCAGCCGAGTAAAGAACAAAACGAGAAAGCGGCGTGAACCCATCCGGCCCGAGGCCCGAGGAATCTTTCCACGATCGTTTTCCCGCCTCTCCGTTCCGCCTCCCGTCTGGTTCCGCGCGCATCTTCTCGAGCAAGACGTATCGACGCGGATTTTTTTCCGCGTCAGTCATTTATCAAAGCCGCCGGCTCTCTCCGCCGGGCCGCCTTCATTCGATACACACGGACAAGGATTTAGTTCGAAAGGACGGGAGCGATTCCTCGAGGTTCCAGGGGCGATTCCGCGGGCACGAGTGCCCCGGCACGCGTACGCCCCGCGAAACACCCTGCCCGACTCCTTCCCTCCGCGATCCGTTCACCCGTGAACATCCGGATCCCTCCGGACCGACTTTTTGCCGATCATCTGACCGCCGTCGAATCGTCCAGTCACTTTGGAAATTTTAAAAAACACGGATACCTCGCGATGCTACGGTCAAACTGGGATCCACTGGACTGACCCCTTAATTCCTCAGAATTCACCCTTCTGCTCTGTAATAGCCACGAAAATATTTTCTAATTGCAACATATTTTCCTCTTTTATCCAACTCAATGGACATTGTATTTTCTATTTCCCTATTAACTTGAATTTTACAAAATAACGCTAAAAGCACGTTATAGAATATGCATCCAAGACTCGGAACGTCCAATGTTCCGGAAACTCAACCGAAATTAACGAGATGAATTATATCTTTAAGTTTAGTTACAGATACTCGCGACTAAATAAAATTACTTTCATTCCTCTTCAAAAGGAAAACCTTCGCAGAATCGCTATTTTTCCGAAGATAGTTTGCATTAACTTGAATTACAAGATCCAAGACTCGGAACATCCAATGTTCCGGAAACTCAACTGAAATTAAAGATATAATTCATCTCGTTAAATGTTTAGTTGATACTCGCACCAAATAAAATGACTTTCATTCGAAAGGATAACTTCCGCAAATAGCTGTTCCCCCGAAGATAGTTGCCGAGGAACCATGGCAGCGCGGAAAGGATTAGAGAAGCCGAAGAATCATGGGTAACGGGGAAGCAGAGGCCGGCACTGATAGAAGATCCTCTCGAAGAAAAGGTGCGAGAGGTCGCGAGAGGCAGAGGCGGTCTCTATCTATCATTGCCTCGCGAGTTTCGCATCCATCTTCCTTCTCCTCCAGCAACCGTCCCCTCCTCCGCTTCACGAACCTCCCCGGCGACCATCTTCGGCCATCTACAGCATTATTCTCCCCGCTCTTCCTTCGACTGTCTCTTTCTCCCCGCAGATTCCTCCTCTTTGTCCAACGATCGTTGCATA
This sequence comes from Nomia melanderi, assembly GCF_051020985.1. Taxonomy (NCBI): domain Eukaryota; kingdom Metazoa; phylum Arthropoda; class Insecta; order Hymenoptera; family Halictidae; genus Nomia; species Nomia melanderi. The sequence goes on from NC_135007.1 coordinate 15,583,794, forward strand.
CTGAGATATGTCATTCAATCGCGAAAGACGCAAAACTCAACGGGAAACATACGTCACAATAGCCGTCGATTGTTTTCCTGAAGAATACTTCCGCGGCCGGAAATACGTCGGTGAGACATTTTGTCCCGCGAACAAAACCCGATGAACGTATTCAAATGAATTCGTAGAAGCAAACGCTCCGACGACCTTCCTAGATCTTCCCTGTGAAACATTGATGCTCGAAATGGAACAGCTTCCGGAATACGTCGAGCGAATCAGCATAAAAACATCGAAGACCATGGTACGATAAGAGTAATCTACCTTCACTTATTTTTTTCTCGGGAAAAAATGTCTTCGATTCATAATGATGAGTCAATGGGGAACCCAGATGATGTCCATGGGGAGATCGTTTCGGGCCCCAACGTTTCGCGTCTCCGATAACCCATGACCTCGGCAGCAGGCCGTCTCCACCGACAGTCCGTGACAATACATCATTCTCTTTTTCTCTAGCGTTTCAGAGCTCCATCTGTAACTTCGCTTCCTCTGTTCAAGCTTTCGAGTACTTCCAAAAACACTTTCACGAATATATTCCTCGTTTTCTTGTTGGATATCTAACTTTTAGGAAATTCTTAACGAATTCTAAATATTCTTAAACTTTGAACCCTTTACGGACAAAGATTCTTTAAAATACGCAAAACCTGCAGCTCCTGCCGAATTATAGAATTATCCATACGAATGCTTAAATAACAGAAAATAAGGAAACTACTAATTATTTCTTGAAGTTTCATTAAAGTTACATTACATAACGTGTCAGACTCCTAGTGATTTTCCACATGGTTTAACGAACATAAACATTACTCAGTGCATTTGAGTTCAAAGTAAATATTCTTCTAATAAACGATTATACTTAACAGCAAACACAGACATAGAACATTCCTACAATTTATCTCTTGTTCCAATAAATTCTCGACAAACTCGTAACGATCGCAGTTGAAGAAGGAACCATAACGCAGAGAATTAACCCACTGCAAACTAATTTACTCGTTAGAATATTTCCATCGAGAAACGATGTTAACTTAACGCACATTTTTTTTAAAACCGGCCAAAAAAAGATCAATTTTGCTATACTGCGCTTCTGTTCCATGAAAAAGGCAATACTTTATCCTTGAAAAAATAAGTGCTACACCTTACAATCCCATGTAAACGATAAATACCAATAAAACGATGTTTTCTTCTCTTTCACATTATTTTCCCAGTTCGGCCTGTTTAGCGCGCTCGAATGTACTCGAGCGTGCAAGTTGAGGGGTTAATTGGCTGAAAACCTGCATTTCCAGTCGCGATATTAAAACTAAAAGTGTACGGCAATGAGTTCACTTCGCTCCGAGTCGAGAACCGTGACCCCCCGGGTCGTCAGGTCGATCGCAGGAAGTAAAGTTGTCGCGTAAGCCAGCCGCCAGTTGGAAATCCAGGGGACGGAACCGGAACGGCGACGATAGCGGGCGATTCCCGTTCGATCTGTTTGATTAAGAAAGTGGCCGCCGCGGCCGGTATCGACCTGTCCCCGAATGGGGTTGAAACGTGTGTCCGCGCATACGTAAATACGGCCGCGGCGGCGTCCGAAACGCAAATACGTGGCGACCGGAAGATAAGGGCTGCTCAAGGGAAACGGCTCCTCCCGTCACGGGGCGGGAGGGGGCGGGGGGTTGCATCCGAGCCGCGGAGGATCTACCGATCGCGGCCGATCCGTGTGAAGAAAAAAAAAAAAGGAGAAAGGGAATTATCGCGCTCCAGTTTAATTTATTTAATCACGGTCCGCGGCGCGAGAGGGCGCGGATTATAAAAATAACGGGAGCACGCGTGGCGTACGCGCCGTCGACGCGGAAAGAGAATGTACGACGCGACGACCGCCGTTACACGTGGAAGGTTTGCGATAGCGTAATATAAATGTTCTGTGAAATGCGCGGATTACCGGGTAAAAGCCGTGCTTCTCCGTTGCTCCCGTGACGCGTTACAAGTGGCCGTTGCGACGATAGTTGCCATTACGTCGAGCGAAATAGAGTAGGTTATTTTCGAGCGGGTATTTTATGGAAATAATTGCGAAAGGAAGAAGAAGAAGACGTGTGTCGCTTTGTCGCTTCGAGGGGAAAGCAAAATAAAGATCGAGCCGCCGTAAATATAGACGAAGCACGGTGGATGCCGCGATAAACCGGAATGGGGGATTTTTATGCATCTGGATCGAAGCGATGGAAACGTTCGGACAATTAGATGTTAGGTTATACGTGTTATTAACACTTTGCGCTCGAAAGTTTTTCGCTGGGAACATTCAGTGTTCTCCAATGAGACGCAGACGATGTTCTTTCAAACTAATTAGAGAGAAAACATATATAATTATAGATGCATGCAAAGCTTAATATTGTATATAAGACTTTATAATTTTGCAAATCAAATCAAGTGACTGAGGGTCACCTCTCGAGTGCAAAGGGTTACTTTGCTGACGAATGAGATCAAACTCTCATATTTCGAATACCGAGTTGCGAACGAATGATTCTATAACTCAATTAGCAAGGGATGTGCTTAGTTTCCATTTTCTGTATTATCTAAGCATCCGATATACAATTTTGCCGAATCTGCTGAAGGTTTCGTGTTCTTCGGAGAATCTTCATCCGCAAAGGGTTGACGCTTGGCCAACCGAAAGAGAGATCTCCCACTTTTCACTTAGTATTGCCTTTTATTTTGTTTACCCTTTGTTGTTTAGTAAGTTTAGTAAGTTTATTAAATGGGGTTCTTTTACAAAACACAGTTTCTAACCGAGTTGAATGAGTTCGATAAGAAATATTGGAGCAGGTTGTAGTTACAGTTCTTTTTACGCGGTCGCTTCAGTGTTAACCCTTTGCACTCGAAAAATTTGTCACAAGAAATATTCAATTTATTTTTATCTATTCAGAAAATGAGGAACAATGGTACTTTATTTCCACATTTCACGTATCGACAGATTACTCGAGACTTAACGTTAAATACGAAATTTTACAATTTTGATGCGAGTAGTGACTGAGAGGCACCCTTGGAATACAAAGGGTTAATATACAAAGCATAGTGAATATTATAAAAAATATTCTAACAAAGAGGAATTAATTATTACAAGTCTCACGCGGACATACTACCAACGTAACGAACATTTCATCGGAAATCAAACGTTCTGTACAAACGGTATTTAGAGGCCGGAAATAAAAGCGGTCGTAAGGTGTTGCACCTGTAATTACACAATTTACCGCTTAAACAACATTCGCCCGGGAAGAAGCGAGTGTTTGGACGTTTCGATTCGGGGCGCAGCGTGCGCGCGGACGTGGACAAGCACCGGGACAACGGGGACGGCTTTTAATCGAGCGAGAAACACAATGTTTGCGTCGCAGGCTGACGGTTCAATTTTCTAACGATACCTTAACGACGACCTCCAGGTAAATATTTGACGAGTGCGTGGACGTTCCTCGTCGGAACGACAGTGGGAAGAAGCGCCGCTCGATCGGCTATACGCGGCCGGCTCACGTGCGCTCCTCGTACGAATGGCACGACAGGTGAACGCCTAGTTAAACGACGCTGTGTGCACACCTTCGCGAGCGTTCCAACGAAACCGAAAAACGGGGCGGTCGGCAAACTGGTTATTAAGACTTTCGCTGCTCGGGAACGCTACCATCTGAACCTCGATTCGAATTTTTAAATGTACGACTAGGGAAACGCATTAACCCTTTGAACTCTGTACGCTCTAATGTTGCAGGAATAATATTAGATATTCTAATGAACCTTAAAGAAACCAGCCTACAATTATTAGATTCTCCACACATCCAAATTTTGTACTAAGAAGGAAAAAGATCTAAGAAATGTTATAGCAGTTTTCATTTTCGCTAGAGATACAATAAAAATTAGTCGCAGTTGCTGATAGATTACAGAACCATCTGGAGTGCTAAGGGTTAATACACTTGCAATTCAATAAACGAAGAATATTAACGCCTTGGGTATTGTTGGCACTTAATTCCTTGCCTTACGATTGAATTTCCTAGGTGCATTTATTTTTAGAACAATAATGAACAATAATGTTTCGATTAAACTTAACTCAATGACATTTATCTTTGATGAACCACATTAGAAATCTTCGTGACACGATATTCTAAAGTAAAGACACTCCGATCCGACGCGAGTGAACTCTAATTGAACAATTACACCTTCCCTTACTCGTACATTCCACGAATAATTATTTCAGATCGTTTAACTCAGTTCAGCTCGATACTTCCACGGTTCCAATACGCTTCGTTGTAAACACGCGTTGACGCAACGTTCTGGCGAAGGATTAAAACACTGTTGAGTAATAAACTCGCGACAAACATCACGTAAAGATACGAGAAGGTCAAAGCGAAGATTGAACTAGGAAATCTTGCGGTCCCCAAGATTACCGAGAGATCCGTAGAACTCTCCAGCGTTCGAATTCTCGGGCCGCATTTTAATAGTGATGCAAGAACCGTTATCGCCCGGTTCCGAGATACGGATAAACTAGTGATGCAATGAAACACTCGGGTCGAGTGACGTCTGTCTTCCCCGAACCCGTTTTCTGCGTCCCCGTTTCCGTTCACTTCTGCAGTCTCGTCACAGTTCGATTAGACGGCGCGCGTCACCTGCGTTATCATTGTCAGTTACAACGGAATCCACCAGCTGGTTATTCCTTCGACGTAATCGTATCGCGTTACCGAGAACATTGAGAACTTTCGATCCACTTTCCCGTGAGTCCCGGCGTGCGTCATCGGCCGTCATCGGGCGTCCCCGCGATTCGGCCCCGATCGCCTCGCGACCGATCGGGGATGCAGCGCGCGCGTCGATCGAGCTTCGACGAATTCGAGTCGACTCTCTAATGCATTCCGAAGGGATCGTTGAACTTACCGAGGTTCGGGAACTCCTGGGAAGCTCGGCTGAGGGCCTGGAACAGGAAGGGTGACATTAAGATGCATGGTCAAGCGAGGAGTTCATTTTAATGAGGACAGTTCACGGCTCGCGTTTGTGGAACAGTCGTTGAACCCCTGAATGTTTCATCGTCTTGAGGACACGTCGCAAAGGGAGAGTAGGGCACGAATCAATCAATAATACTGTAGCTACATAATTTAACCCTTTGTAAGCCCGTGTAACTTTGAAGTCGCATACCAGTATACTGGCGTCTTGTTGATTTACTTCATTTTGCAATGAAAGTGGTGAATAAAATGTAATCAGTAAACTGAAACTTTCGTACGCTCAGGCGTGAGAGTTTAACACGTTAAGCGCCATGTCAGCCATTGGTGACTGACGCTTCTGAATGACTAGAGAACAATCGTAACGTACAAGATAACTGATGTGAAATGAAAATGTTTGATAACGTAATTATGTTGATAATAGAGTTATGCGAACATTGTGACGTCAAATAATTAATAATTGTTCCTGCTTTTCTTTGCTACAACAGAAAAACTCTACGGGAGAACGCTTAAAATTTCCGTGGCGCTTAACGTGTTAACGCCATTGTAACTAGAAAGTTGCAGAATATATTCATTTGGTGGAATTATTGGAACTATCGAATACATTGTTAATTCGTGTTCATATGTGAATATTTAGTAATTTTCTACTGCATAGATTTTGTTATCCCATAGAGGGTTAACTTGCTTCCACCGAGAAAACATCGATGAAGATCTGATAGTAGGTAATTGGGGTACATGTCAGTGTGATCTCAATCAAAATCGGCGTAAACATTTACAAAATAATATTTCTAAAATCCAATATACGTGAATTTGACGGGTTCCGTAAATCTAGTGTTAAAACAGGTAGAGATTGCAATAAAATAGAATGTCTGACTCGACATAGAACTGCTAAGGGTTAAAGGTAGAATTACTACGAGTTGGTGTGGACCATCTCTGGTTAAAAATTTGACACTGGAACACTGATAATTTTCTGAGAAATTGGACACATCGATTCAGAGGAAACCAAGCTAGAACACAAGAAGATTGTAACCTCGATAAACGTATTTTCATAAGTGAGGAACAAGAGAACAATTTCACACGTTCCAACCGAATCTTCAGGAATATTCTATACTTCGTTATGTCACACTTAAATTCATAATCACTCGAATTCTGATTCCGTATTTAATCACTATTTACGATTACAATTCATCTTGTTTAAAAGATGAAGAATCGTAATGTCAACGATTAAGCCTATCGAAGAGAGTGGTTCTCAAACTTTCTCGCGCATGACCCCTCTTTATCATCGAGATTATGCCGCGACCCCAGATGTAAGTACAAAATAAAGATATAAAAATCAATATTTTCCCATGAACGATCCCTTTCATACAAAATTTCTCGCGAATGTTAGACGAATCGCTGAAACCAATGTTTCTTTAAACATTCCTGTATCCGAACGAGATTTTCGTGGCCAACACTTCGGTTTACTCGAGTTAGAAGTGAAACGATTAAAATTCATAATCGACGCTTAGGCCGGAGCTCCACCAGATTCTCGATCGTCGATGGAAGGGTCGTTGAACCTTTGAACGTGATCGCCGGGATGGCGTGGCCACGGTCAAGAATTTGGACATTGAGGCACGGCCGAGCGGCCGGGACGGGATCGAGGAGACGCGACGAGGAAGAGGGGATCCCCCGAGCGGGGCGAGCCCGGAAAAAGAAGAGGAAGGAAAGAAAGCGAATGGACCGGGAGGAAATGGGGAGGGGAATTGTCCGAGAGAGCCGGAAAGTTGTTTGTACGAGTCGCCGAATATAAATACGAAACTCGGGGCTAAAAGTCACCAGTAGAAGAAGCGACGGTACGTTGAGCCGGTCGCGAGTACACGGACGCGGGTCACCGGCTTTTTAGTGCGCGATTCGGAAAGTTTACGAACGCTGACGCAACGACCACTCGAATAACAAATAGGAAGAGTATAAATAGTGCACCGGAGCTGTCGAATTCAGTTTCATACGCGTAAGTTCTTCATTAGCGATCGAATATGAAGGTATTAACCCTTACTCGAGGTGACTCACCATTTGATTTCATAGAGTGAAACTATAAAATTTGATATTTAATATTATATTCCCTGTAATGCATCGTTTTGAGGAATATTCGAACAAAGTAGCTTTGCTCCTCTATGCACGCGTGATTTCTCGTCGACTTAGTTTCACGAAATATCGACTTTGTCTCATTAGAAAATGTTCAAATATTTCTAGTGAGAAACTTCCGAGACATTTGTCACTAGAAATGTTCAATTTATTTTTATCAGATACAGATGACATTTTTTAACTTAACGAGGACTCTATTTACAAAATGAGGAACACTGGTATTTTATTTCCACGTGTCACGTATCGACAGATTACTCGAGACTTAATGTTAAACACGAAATTTTACAATTTTGATGCGAGTGGTGACTGGCACCTTCCGAGTGAAAAGGGTTAACACTGGATTCAAGGAATGAGTCGATTTTACTGATAATAAATTTTATAAACATTAACACTGGAACTACCGTACCAGTCAAACTGGTTTCGATTTTTTTGTTTAGCAGTTATTGATATCTTCGAAATGATTTTGAAAGTAGCCTCATTTCAGTACTATAACGAATGCCTGAACAAACTGAGAATAATCTATTGTTAGTTTTTATCGTATTAAATGCTCTAGTTCTAGTGTTAAATGTTTGGGTCGATTTTAATCATCTACCTCCAAATCTCTAATTTCCAAGATCTAAATGAACGAGTGTCGATCTTTCTAAAATGATAGAACAGACTGTAAATTTTGTCCATCGAATCATCTGTCATTCTCTGTAACAGTGTCAAGAAAGAAGGCCTGAAAAATGTACATGGTCGAGGAGTACGTGAACGCCTGCAAGTTTCAGTACCGAGATGCGCTCGAAGTGATCGAGGAATTCGGCAAAGAGATCTCAGAGATGAAGGGCAAGTGCATAGACATCGGCTGCGGTCCCGGTAACGTCACCAAAACGCTGCTGTTGCCGAAACTAGCACCGGAAGTTCAAGTAGTCGGTAAGGGAATCGTGGAACTTGCTTCTTCGTCGACAGACCTCTTAACCCTTTAACACTAAAACTACCAGAGCGGTCAAATGACCCATGCCTGATGTCTTCTTTTTGCAATTGTTAGGAAGGTGACAAATGCTTCTCTGAGAAATTATTAAAGAAATCCATTTAGCACTACGCAAATTGAATTGTGAATCAATTAAAGTCTGAACAGATGCACTCTTGGAGTTTCTTTTTCAAATTTTCAAAAGTTTCTCTTCCTAGCAATTGATATCTTCGAAGCATTGAATATTCGAAATGATTTTGAAAATAGTTTCATTTGAGTACTATAACGAATGTCTGAAGAAACTGAGAATAATCTACTGTTTCAATTTTTATAGGAATTGCATATTAATTAACCCTTTGAACTCTGTAGGCTCCAATATTGCTTCAGAAGTAATATTAGATATTTTAATGAATCTTAAAGAAACTACCCTACAATTATTACATTTTTCACACACCCAAATGTTGAAGGAAAATAAAAGATCTAAGAAATGTTACAGCATTTCTCATTTTCGCTAGGATTACTATAAAAATTAGTTGCAGTTGCTAGATTACAAAACCATCCAGAGTGCTAAGGGTTGAATGCTCGGTATCTAGTGTTAATGACGAAGCAGTTGTATTATAGTTACGAAATAAATCATAAGGCTAATTAAGGTTAATTGACTCGAATCTCCAGGGGCGGACATATCGAAACCAATGGTCGAATACGCAAGGAAGAAGTGCAGCGAGGAGAAACGTTTGTCCTTCATATGTTTAAACGCCGAGACCGAAGATCTTCCTAACGAGTTAGTCGAGCAGTTCGACAACGTCTTCTCCTTCTTCTGCCTCCACTGGTGCGTGAATCCATGGTACGTCTCGTTGCTATCTCCCCATTGAGTTCCTCTTCGATAAACATTAAAATCTGCACCTAACGCGAGACAGTTCTCACTATACATTCAAAATTGCCCAAACAAACGATGGAACCGTGACAAACCTCCACGATACGATCAATTCGTCAAACGATTTACCTCTTCAAACGTTTAATCCAACGTTCTCTCGCATCCAGGCGAACGTTCAACAACATCTGGAGGATGCTCCGACCCGGTGGCACCGCGCTGACGATGTTCCTGGCGCGCAACGACGGCTTCGACGTTTACATGAGCCTGTACGAGAATCCACGGTACCGGCCGTACATGCAGGTAACGAATTTCCGAGAAATCCCCCGGAATCGCCGAACGAAATTACCGGTTCTCAATCTCCACCGAAAGTACCTTCATGGTTTCGGTTAATCGAGGACTGAATACAAAGTAGCGTGCCGTGCCTGTAATTTTGTCTCTGGCAGTTCCACTGGTACGTTATTAAACTCCTTACCCGACGCGTTTCGTTCCGCAGGATGTAGACTGTTTCGTCCCTTACTATCACAGATGCAAAGACCAACGGTCTTCCCTGAGGAGAATATTGGAACACACCGGGTTCGAGGTTCTGCACTGCAGCAAGAGGGAGAGGAGCTACATCTTCCAGAACGAGCAGTCGCTGATCAGTAAGCGAAATAACAACGATAAAATCAACGATCACAGACGACGAGGAATAAAGTAATTAAACGAATGTTCAACTCGACAGATCACCAGCTGGCGGTGAACCCGTTCATCAACAGATTTCCAGAGGAGCTTCGCGAGGAGTTCTTGGAAGATCTAACGCAGGGACTGCTGAGGCGGAAGATTCTGTTCCGCCGCGACACCGACTGCGACCAAAGGGGGTACAGGATCTTGGACGTGTACGACATTCTCGTGGCGCACGTTAGGAAACCCCTGGAAGAAGCCTGCCACGAGGACCGTTAGGAGTGTTACGTGTTCGCTGAAACGTGCAACGTTGTTACCGTATTATTACCATAATTCTACTGTTAATAAAAAAAACCATGGAAAATTTACTCACTTTCGTTCCTCTCCTTGCGAACACGAGTTTCAACGGTAAACGAACGATCTCGAGGGAATTAGACGTGCGAACGGAATTTAACGTGCGTCCGCTTCGTTTCCGACTGGCGAACGGGTATTTCCGGCGGCGGAAACGGGTGGGATGGAATGAATGGAGCCGTCGGGATGCTTGGACTCGGAGGATCCGTCGGACAGCAAGGTACACCGTGGTTCTGCGTCGTTTCTACAACACTAAACTTTATTGTACACTATATATCTTTGATTTTACAATACGGTACAGCCATTTATAGAATATCGTTTAAAACTCATATATCGTCGTTACGGGTAATAAGTGGATCTGTTGCGGTGCTTACGTGGTAACCATACACAGGGTAGTAACAATTTCGCTAACGCTTCCCTCCTAAAAAAGTACGCCCAAGTCGTGGAAGCTGCTCGAAACCATGGACATCGATCGGCTCCGGCACCGTGGAGCTTCCCCGAGTTCCCAGCGACGCGCGATGAACTTCGCGTCCGCGTCTTCGACCCCCCGACCCTCTGGATTCACCGGTGAACTGCGGCTTTCGCGCGCTCGCACGTCTCGTAGAATACAATAACGAAATTCAATGACAATTCAACGGAGACTTCGTCGTGGTCGGAATGCTCAACAGACGTTACGAGCTTTTCACCCTTGCAGATCATTTAACCGGTTAACTGCGTTCGACGAGTATACACGTAAAACTTGACACGATACCAATTCTCAGCGATGAATTCTTTTTTTCATATAAACGTGTAATTCTTCGGTTCGCTCCATTTTTCGACTTTATTGCACAGAACCAGAGGTTTTTTCAAGAGATTCCACATTTAACTGGTTAAATGACGATGAACAACGAATATAGTGAGAAATCGTTTAAACGACCGTCGTTCGCGTATCCGCAGTTCACAGGTGAACGGACGCCATCTTCGTTTCCTCGAGGGAAGCGCCACGGTCTCGGGAACCAGCTACGTCGGAACGTTTACGGAAGCGGGACCGGAAACCCTAAACGAAAGCAATCCGAGCTTCTACCGCGGTTCGCGAACTCTACTCCCGACAGAACGTAGGAATTCGTCGATCTCGCAGCCGACAGTCGAGCGTCTTCTTCCGGGTTCAACCCCGAATTATCCACCTGCTGTGTTTACTGTCTCTGATAGCGGAGAAGTTTAAACCGAGTTTCACTTGGAAAAATAATGGGAAGCTAATTATACGAATGATCGGTGAAACTCCTTTTAACACTTTGACTGCCAAGTAAATAGCCAAAACTCTCATGCCATCGAAATAGTTCTCTTAATAAAGCATACACTAAAGTGTCAAGATTCTTCGTAACGGTTACTTTACTACATTCTGTGTATCTCACACAATTAATGAAACTTAGTTCGTTCGATACGTCACCAAGAAAACGAATGTTCAAATTACGTGGCAGTCAAAGTGTTAATTTGAGTCGAATGTCTTCGTCTTCTCGTTAACCATTTGCACTCGGAAGTTCTTCACTAGAAATATTTGAACATTTTCTGATGAGACAAAATCGATATTTCGTGAAACTAAGTCGACGAGAAATCACGCGTACATCGAGGAAGAAAACTATTTTATTTGAATATTTCTCAAAATGAATATAGGGAATATAATATTAAATATCAGATTTTATAGTTTTACTGTATGAAATCAAGTGGTGAGTCACCTTTCGAGTGCAAAGGTTAACTTTCTCTTCGCGGCGAGTTTGCAACGGATTCTTGATTAGCGATGCAGTAAAAGCTGACAGTCGAATGATCGTTAGTGAAATATTGTAATTGCAGATAACGTTCAATTGAAACTACGAGTGGAAACGTTGAGCAAAATCTCCTCTCGGAGGCGGTAAACACAGCTTCAACCTTGAAACGCGTCGTCGCGCTCGACCGCGCCGCGACATCGTCCCTTCTGGCCAGCTACGGGCTAACACAGAGCTACGGTCAAGCGAAACAATTGTAAATGCGTCGAAATCGAAAAAGTATTCCGAAACGTACGAAAACAGTCCAAAGGGGAACGCATCGAAGAATCGTCGGATCGATCGTGGGACGCCATTGGTGCGGGCGTACGTTAAAAAACGGCTCAAAAAATCCTTATCGTTACGGAAGTTCTGTGCGGATCCGCCGGCAGCGACGCGGAGAGCCGAAGCTGAACCGATGCATCAATTACCTCGAACGTTCTTACACGATTCGCGGAATCTCCACCGTCGAACGTTCGCAATCCGAGCTCTGCCCTCTCGGAACGGCGTGCCCGGAGTCTCCAACGTTCGCTTAATTAAACAATATCATCGGGATCACCGTTCCCAAAGGGCGCAGCTCGCAAGAATAGTCGAAAGTTGCAACGGTGCAAGCTAAACCATTGTGCGCATGATGGCGGGCTAGAGGCTCTCGAAACTTCGCGTGACAAGATCGACGAAGTGCAACACGTAGAAAAGAGTGGAAAGGGAAAACAATGGAACGATCAACCCTAGAATCCTACGAGAAAAAGGGGTGGCACGAAGATATTCGGTTCCGAAAGAAACCGCGAAGCTTTCTACCCCGATCGTCAACCGATCACTCGTAAACCGCGGATTCCCAGAGATCCCCCACCGCGCCGGAAGCGACGCGACAGCCGGAAAGTCCGTGAAACCGTCTCCTTCGGGACGACCGTTCGAAAGGCAACTCGCCGAGCACCTTTCCGCTACACGCGCGCCTCGCGTTCTATTAATAGCGAGCGGACAGATAAAGCGTGAAAGAAATCGCGAGTGCCACGAACGCAGGAGATCCGCAGCCTGCCAATTACTATCCACGTGCCGACCTACGGCTCCCCGTTATCCGACTTCTATTCCTGCTATCTCGCAGCGTATCGATCCGGGCACAGGTCGCGCGATAACGCAGCGAATCCTTCGGCCAGAGAACACAATCGCGATTCCTTCCCTCCTCCTCCTCCTCCTCCGACGGCGCGAGGGGGAGGCCAGCTCCCGTAAAAAATTCAATTGCCGGGATAAATCAATTGACGCGCGGTATAGCGCGGGGCGGCGCGACGCGACGCGTATAAAGCGGCTTAAAATATGTATCGGCTTGAAATCTTGAGAACGTAGTTGCGACGGACGGATCGGGCTGCCCCGTGGCCCGATCTAATGTGGAAGCGACTCGTAAATTACGGCTAATAGGCGCGCATGGTTTTGCACGGGCAATTAACGATCGAGCGAGCGAGTCGGAAAGAAAGAACGGGGAAGGAACGGGCGAGCTCGTGGACGACGAAACCCTTCATTTTCTGCGGCGCGCGGTCGGTTGCGTGACGGCCGCGGAGGAATCGACCGTGGCGATGGAAGTCGAGGGAAAACAAACTGCGACGCGTCGCTCTAATTTACAGAAGAGAGGAACAACGTGTTTCTCGCTCGCTCGCTCGCTGGCCTGAACGGATCAACCGTTATTAATCGTCCGTAAATATTCCGCGCGGATCGATGCGGCACTGCTTCTTACGCGATACGAAGGGAACAATAAATTTAGCTCGCCGAACGATAAAACCGCGAAACGCCGGCCGAGATGTATCGTCGTCGTAGACGGAGAAACGGAAGTGTCGCTGGGAACGCGCGCGGGAGAGCCTCGAGCCGCCGCGTCGGCCGCGGATCGGACGAATGCGGGACCGCTTTCCGATGGAAGGCAACAAACTTTCGACAATTGGCGAGATCTAGACGCGACTATAGAAAATACGAGACGCTCGCTCCCTTGGCTTCGTCCGGTGTTACCCTCGGCGTGGATCCGACGTCGCGGGTGGGAATGTCTTTAACACTTTGAGCGCTGCGTCACCTGGATTCTGGTGACGTCGATTTTTATGTAAACATTAACCCTTTGCAGTCGAGAGGTAACTCGTCGGATTTCATGAAGAGAATTAGAAAATTTGATATTTAATGTTAGACTTTACACGATGCATCGATCTGTGAAATACTTGAACGAAATATTCTTGAATGTACGTGTCGTTAGTTTCAAAAGATATCTTCATCTCGGGAATGTTAAAATATTTCTATTAAACTTTCGTTAGATACAAGACAGTAGAGCAATTAAGAATCTTGACTTTAGTCTCTGCTCGATTTTAAAACCTTTTCGACTGCTCAGAAGTTTCCACGAGTGTTTTGCCAGTCAAAGTGTTAACGCGTTGACTGCTTCGCTGGCCACCGGCGGCCATCTTTAACCCCTTCGCATGCGATGTTAAATCGTAGCAGAGTTTGAACGGTGTTCGACGAGTATGAAGCTACTTGAGTTTTTCAGATACAAGTTAGATGTTATTTTTCTATCGTCGATCGCTGTAGAGTGAACGTTATCAATTATAAATTACGAGATTCTCGCGTCGAACGCCGTTGAGAAATCGCAGCGCGAGGGGTTAATTAATACACGATCGAAAGGAACTGGAACGTTCGTAAATAATGAACCATGGCAAGATGGATGCGACATTGGGTACAATAGAATGCGAGTTAATACATTTATACGGTAAATAGTTACACGTGTAATAGGAAAATTCGTCGGCAGTCAACGCGTCAATCGCTTGCCTCGATGATACGTACAATCGCAGACGAAACGCGGTACTATTTCCTATTCAACACTGAATGTTCGAAGCGAACGTAAGCTTACGGTAAAAGTAGAATCATCAGGTCACTGCACAAGCGATGTCGTTCCTTATGAATATTCCCAAAATGGCATTAAACGATTCATCGAAAAACGGAGGAAATAGAAGTGTCATCTTTCTATTCCGGAAGCTAGCATAGGAAAACGACATTGCTCATATGACTCGATACATCCTTTTATAACAGCTCATCGAAGACGAAACAATTCTATGAAAACGAACAAGAGAAATCGCAAAAGACAAGCGGTTGACATTGTATCCCCACGAGCGTAAACAATTGAAATACTTGGTTCAAACGGAATCACGATCCGAGACCGAAATTTCAACGCGTTCGTCGGTCGTCGTTGAGCGAGAATCAAAGAAACTCCGGTCTAGAACGGTGACGCTGCTAGGACGAAACGGAGCGACGCCAAGAGACGCGCGCGTACGAAAAAACGGCGAGCGTGTTCCGAGAGTATCGTACATACAGAGAACGAACGAACGAACGAGCGAGCGAACCGAGCGAGGTTCGCTCGCATGGAAATCACATTGAACATCGACGTAATAGTATTCGAAGCATCGAAAAATTGACAGCTGACGGTCGGTCGAACGAACGGCAATATCGCGGCGAGAGCTTGCTGGCGTTTCAGGGGCGAGCGAATCGGGAGGACAAGAATCGTGCTGCGGTCACAGCGGTCAAGAACCGACCGACGATCTCGAACCGATCGAACGTACGCGCGAACTTCAGCGTATACGAAGCAATCCCCAGACGTGTGAGCAGTGACCCTTGCGCGTCTGTGACCGCAGCGTTAACCCTTTGCGGACGAGGATGTTCGAAAGAATGATAAAACGTCCCCGCGAGTAGCTGAATCACACAAATTCTTAAACGTTAGACAAGGAAACTATAGATTGATCAGCTGTCGAAACCGCTGCCTGTAACTTCGAAAATTAGCTACCACGATCCAGAGACACGAGCTACTCATTCAGCGACCAACCCCGCGAGGAACGCGAAGAATTAACACATCATTAGCATCGAAATCTGGGAACACCGAAACGGAGTTAATCGCCTCGCCCCGCGACTCGTGTGACGACATTCGTCCCCAAAGGGTTGACCGCGTGTCGCGTTCGCCCCGTTCGCGCGCGGCTTCAGCGTCCAACATCCTCCGCGGATGTCCGGTGGCGTCGGGTCGACAGCGTGTGAGTCTCGGGTCAGGTACGAATGGTCGTTGTCGAGTCGACGGTGCGTGCGCGTTCGTCGCCGCCGCGGAAGCCAAAGGATTCGCCGAGTGAATTCGAGGAGGAACGCGCGCGAAGATTGCGGGGGCGGCGGTGGCTCGCCGTCGGTTTCGATTCGCTCGTCGCGACGAGCGGAATCCTCCTCGGGAGGACGCGCGGGAACAGTCCCGACAGGAACGTCAGCGACGTCGGACCGCTACGATCGTCGATAGGCCGTTTCAAGGTTGCTGCTCGCGAGCCGGGCGCGCGACCCTCGCGGAACATCCTCGCCGGCCGGTGTCCGCTCGTCACGGTTTCGTTCTACTTTTTGGCAAGCTTCGAGCGACACCGGCGAACGTCTTCGGAGTGCTAGCCGCGTTCCCCGACGGGACGTCTCGCGCGCTGGGACACCGGAACTGATCGCAAGAAATCCGAATGACTCATCTGACGCCTCTCGTAAATATCGAGAAGCCAACTCGAAGGAACTGCGGAGGAAGTTGAATCCAGTAACACGCGAACTGAATATACGGAGCATCGGTAAATGAACACTTATAGTTTTCGAAGAGAGTTCACTCGTCCCAGCGTCAGTTTCTTAACCGGTTATATGTATCTCAATATTCATTCGTGTCCGCCCGGAATTCGCCGAGCAGGTTCTTCGCTAGAATTGACTTGAGTATTCTATCTTGCTCGAGGTGATGATATATTGATTGAAACCAGACGCTTAACGAACGGTGTTCGCTATCCGCTCCCGTTGTGGAACCGTGCTCGGCGAATTTTGGACGCGAATGCCATCCAAGAGCGTCTACAGATCGGTTAATGGAAGAACGCTCGTACGTCGTATTGAGATCGTGACCACTGGCGAGGGAAGCGCAGATTCTCGACGTTCAACGCGATCTACTCCCTTTCCAGTAATTACCGAAACGTGCCGGGACGCGGCTGGGAGCACTCGAAGATCCCTGTATCCCGCGGTGGATCGCGCGCACGCGCCTCGCGGTCGCAGATCGCACGCAAACCGATCTCGCGTTAATCCTACGTACAACGACTACGCTAGTACTGCCACCTTTATCGCTACGTCTACCGGTAACAACATCAACAGCAACAACACATAATATATCAACATGAATATATAGATATATGTATATATATAAATATATATAAATATATATACCTATATATATATACATAATATCTGTCCTCGTAACCTAAGTCCTTACGCTTACACGGTAGGTACACGGTAGTCGCGGCGCGCGCGCCGCTGCGAACCGAGCGAAACGCGCGTCCGCGAACGGCGCGCGCCCCGCTATACAGGAATATAGGAAGAGGACGAAGAAGCGGGCTTCGTCCTGAGCGAGTGTCCGCGCGGAACGCGCGCGGAGAGTCGATCCGTCGCCGCAAGGTAAATCAACGATCGGCCCGGCCGAGCGAGGCGAAACGTTCCGCCTGTAATGTGTTCGCTCTCCCTCGACCGGGCCGGCCGATCAGCGCGAAATTCGCTACAGCTAAATCAACGTCCGATGTCCTGATCAACGAGAAGCGGTCGGACGACGCGCCGATCCCTCTCCGCGCGAACGAAACGGTTTTATCAACGAAGAGTACTTGGCTAATCGAGGAACAGCTCTCACAGTTATCACGGATATCACTCCTGAACGTTTCGCTCTCGACTACGAAGCGTTGGAAGCATTGCTGCGCCGCCTGCTCGCGACACCGCCGCGACCTGCCCGGGCTCGATCGGATTTATACAAGGTAGCCTCGACCCCGGGAGGATCGCGGCGGTCTCGCCGGAACGCGCGTCGTTCGCGGACTAAACGATCGGAAATACATTGACACACGCATTAATGTGTATACGAACGGTACATGTACACTTACATATATATATATATGTATATATATATATAATTTTTTCTTGTATGTATATGTGTATATAGGGTGATCCTCATAGGGCCGACGGGACGCGGGATCGAGCGCTAGAAAAAACGGAAGCGACTAGTTCACTCGTGCCTTCGGTTCCGTCGAGGATCATTCAGTCGCCGATCTCCTACTTTATAGGATCGGTTGAACCTTCTCCATGTTTCCAGGTGTCAACCCTTTAACCCTTTAACTACCTCAACCGCGCAACGCGTTGCAAACAGCGCCTATAGCCGTGTCTTCAGCCTAACGATGCGCATTAATATCTCGCGTAATGGCATCGATTCTTAGAATTGTTTCCAGAAAATCGAGTGTAACTCCCATGCGCCTCCGTCGTGAATACATTCCTCCGTTTCGTTCTCGATCGCAGTCAAAGGATCACGAATGATTTCTCGTTTCTAGCGGAACGTCGGGAAGTCGTCCCTTGTTTCTAGGTTCTCGCTAGTGAAATCGTTCCTGACGGCTCGCACCTGGAAGCATGGAAGAGGACGTTGTAAGATTCCTGGCTGCGACAGCCTCGAGCGAGCCCGATCGGTCGTTCCCGGCCGTGAATCGTTCCGTCGAACGCGCGCTTCTCGCGAACGGCTCCGCCGTGTACCCGCGCGGATCGCGTGCCCGCGTCGGCCGCGCTGAGGATCGCCCGCCACGCGTATATAAACTTCCGATAATCTCGTGCGGACTTAGCGTAACGCGCTATCGATTCGCCCCCGCGTCGGGACGTCGGATGCAGTCCGGCGGGGCGAACCCGCTGCCTAATTAAATATTACCCGCTCGCTTGCGCCTTACGTTGTACGTTACATATCTCGCGTCGCCTAATATTGGATTATCACTGTTTCGGGTGCCGGCGACCGGGTACACCGGTTTCTTTCGTTCTTCCTGCGCACGCCGGAGGAAACGCAAATGGTAACTCGGATAACGCGGCGTTGCGAATCGAACGGAAAACTCGTAACGCAAGGAACTGACGGTTTCGCGGGAAACTTTTGACGCTAGGACTACCGAACGGACGAATGATTGATCGTTCGTAGAAACTAGGAATTCATTGAGATTTCGATTGACTTGTACTGTCGCAGGTTACTTATATATCCGTTTAAGAATTCCTTAGAACAGTTCCTTTTGAATACTTATAAAGAAATCAGAAATGAGCCACTTTATCGGTAGTTCTAGTGTGAAATCGGAAGAACGATACTTTTCGGTAACTGATCGTTGGACTGCGGATATTTATGCACTCGCAAATCGTATTGCAGATCAGGAAGAGATTCGATTGAAGTTTAACGAAGCGAGATCGCATAAATATCCGCAGGCTTAATTACACGCTGTTTGTTACATTAATCGATCACATTGTAACCTGCCAAACGGGTAATTCGATTCGCGTACGCACAAGCGAAATAACAATGACTCGAAGCGACCTCAAGCGTGACTCGACTCGCGTTATCACGAGCGAGTCGCTTAACAACGAAAGAATAAATTAGTGGAAGATACGTTCGAATACTTCAGGAAGCAACGTAATCCAACCGATGCGTGGCCGCAAGCGTGAAATCGTCCGATAGTGGCTTCGAAAGAAAATTTCAGGTATTCCCGTGCTTTCAGTTCTGATACCGTCTACACCAGCCGCAATGAACGCCGAGATCTCCGATCTCGTTCGCGAGAGACTCGAAATGGAACGACCCTGGATGCTAGGAATTCACGCGTACCCCATGCCGGACATGGTTCACCGGGACGCGCGGGTACCGGCTGCGTCGTGATATAAAAAACGTTGTCCCGTTACAGAAAGAAAGCGACGACGGCGAAACTATCGAACGGTAGACGAATAGCTTATCAACGATTCAGGATCGGGTTCAGTCTCCAAATCGAAGGGAATTTTCATTAATCCGCGCGCGACCCCTCGACGCAACGTGAACGGCGACGGTTGCACACAGGCTGTTCCAAAACACGTGGCCCGAATCGAAAAGCAACTCTATTCTCCGAGAACAATAGAAACAGCTTGAAATCCTTCTGCCAGAAAGTAAACGGCGAACGTTAGTCGAAAGATAAAAGCTTACGTGGGGAGGAATAACATTTAACTGGCACTAAAATACGAGCGTTCCGTTCGAACCCGACGGAACGATCCGATTAAACGAATGGAAAATTATTTTGAAGACACGCGATGAAACGTGATCGACGAACGAACTCGTAGTTCCGGTTAATAAACGGAGAGGAAAAGATCACCTTTCGGATCGTTCAACATATTTCGTCAACATCCTGTCTAGTGGCATAGGTGTCCCTTTCTTCGCGCTAACAATGGTCGCGACCCGCTCGCGCGTACGTCTCGTGTGAACGTGTATCCACATATGTACGTGTATTCGTGTGCGTGTACGTTACACATATGTATATACGTATACATATACATATACATATACATATATATATATATACACATATATGTACACATTAGTCTCGCCGGCAAGGACCTTTACGAAAAGCTCGCGATTTTTCTTTCTTTCTGTGCTTTCTTTACACTTCCCGCGTATTTCGGCGATTTTTTTCTCTTCATACTTTTTCTCTCTTTCGTTCTTCGTACGAAATAATAAATAAACGGGATGGATCACACGGGAGATTTACAACGCGCAAGTGTATTAACCCTAGCCTTCGTTAAAGCTAATAAGAATATATATATATATATATGTATATATGTGTGTCTGTCAGTGTATGTATATGTAAGTGTAATATCGAGTTGCTTAAAATACCGTTACGATTAGAAACAACAAGGACAATGTTACGGCGTAACATTTTTGATTGTCTTCCTAGAAAGAGGCTCGCCCCAAAATCGTATAGCTTCGGCCATCGCGATTCGGCCGCAGCCCCGAAACCACGGTACAAAAACGCTTGGAAACGACCCCGGTCAATATTTCCCCTTACTTCTTTCCGTCTCTTTTATCTTTTCATCTTCTTCTTCGTCTCTTCTTCTTCATCTTCTTTATCGTCTTCATCTTCTTTCTTTCCCTTTTACGTTAAATCTTTTGGTTTGCTTTCTTTATACAATACGATCTCTTTAGCGTTTAAGATACAGGCTAACGTATCGAAAAAATGTCTTTATACGGAGTACTTTCAGTCAGAAAATATATCAGATCACGCACGCGCCCATTCCTAAACATCATCGTTCACGCGTTCCTTACCTCTAGGCCAAAAAGAGATTCCATTCCTCCGCAACGCATCTTTTGTAACTTGCTTTTTACACTTTCACGCGAACTGGCTCTCTTCTTCTCTCTCTTTCTCTCTCTCTCTCTCGCTCTCTCTCTCTCTCTCTCTCTCTCTCTCTCTCTCTCTCTCTCTCTCTCTCTCTCTCTCTCTCTCTCTCTCTCTCTCTCTCTCTCTTTCGCTCGCTCATTCTAGATTCAAGTTTTCCTGAGGTCCGATTATTATGTAGCGATCGACCGATTCCTGCAACGTTCACGAGTATAACCCCGAGTATAATATCTTGGAACGCGTTCATCAGCTCGCTAATTAAATAACGCCTTATACATATAATAACAAGATTAAATAGTAGCACTTAGAAAGATTATTCTTATTTAGAATCGTGTACCTTTTTTTCCTTTCCGCGTGGGTCGTTCACACACACACGCATACTCTCTCCTTTCCTTTTCCTCCTCTCTTCCTCTTCATCTCTCTGTCGCTTCTTCTCTATCTCGCATACACGCACACATACACTCACTCTCTCGCGCGCCTTTCCGAAGTTATCCGCGGGAGAACTGCACAGAGAAGTGACTGAAACTCCGCTGGCGACGGTCTCGAGCGTAATGGAGAAAACAACAGGTGCGTTTAATACTGTGCGTAAAAAGTAATATCGAAAATCGGAACGAAAGAACGAACAACCCGAGCGAACAATCATCTCTTCGCCTTACTGCGTACGGTCGTCCTCTTGAAACGCGACGCGTCTCTGTCCCTCTCCTTTTCCCGTTGAGATCAAAACCTTCCGCGAAGCAACAACATTCCGCCGTGGACTCAGGGGAATCGCGGCCCGTGTGCTGCGCCCCGTGATCAGGACACCGCGTCCGTCGTTAGAAGAAACTCCTTGCGCGTGGGACTCTCTTGTCAAATGCTTCGTGGACAGACGAGGCCTCTCTCTCGTCTTGAACGTACTCGTACACACAGTCCCTCGTTAAATGCTTGCCGTACACGTCGCGGGAACAAACTCTCCTCTTGTTTCACGGAAATGGACAAAAATTATGGTTAGCAAAAAACACAGGTAACAGCGTAGACTTCACCAATTCCCTATCCGCGGCCGTTGCGCAACTCCTCTTTCCCGGAGAAGCAATGCGCGATCCCGTTGTCGGTCACACTCTCGCGAACCAGTGACGTTGCTACTGGCAAAATCCGTTCACCGGCGTGGATTCGCGAATTCTCAAGCTATTTCACATCGAGACTGAGTCATCGACCGCCGGCGTCGCTCAATACGTGTTACCGCTGAGCGATTCCGGCATGCTCGTTCCCCCGGAGGGAGACAACGGCAATTCGCCGCTTTCGTATTTGCTGCAACGACTGCTATACTCGGCCATCAAGGTCGCCTTCATCTGAAACGCGAATAGAAATGATTTACATTGTGCCAAAGGACGAACACAATGAATCATAAGGAATATATTCAAGTGAATCGTTCGGAACCTTGGTCCTCTCCTCGTCGAGCCTCTGCCGAACCTCTTCGTGCTGGCGCACGAGCTCCGTTTTCCTTTTCTCGTAGATTTTCGTCAACCGCGTACACTCGTTCACGCCCTTCTCCACGGTCGACTTCGCGACCTCCCGTTTCATGCGATCCAACTCCGCCTTGTCTTTATGTACCTTTGCCAATTGTTTCACCTACGGCCGGACACGAATACAGATGCCAAGTGTGATAATTGCGTGGACAAATTAAGGCCAGCACTCGATCTAATATTAGCACTGGGACGCATACCTCTCCGTGTCTGTTAGCCTGAAGCTTCCTCATGACATCCGCGATTTCCCGCTCGAAGAGGACTCTCATCGTTTTCAGCTGGTTAGACTGAGAGTTCTTCATCACTTTCTCCACGGTGGCGAACAAGCTCTCGTAATATTTCTCCTGGAGCTCCCGTTCCTGTTGAACGTGGGCCTTGCACACAGCCAGCAAACGTTCGCTTTGGCTTCTCGGCAGGCCCTTCGGCGCTCCGCCGTTCCCTTCGCGGTTCTCCAGATCCGTGCACTCCGAGGTCTCGGCCAGTGCCAAGGTGCTCAGCCCCACCTCGCTCGAGAAGCTGCAAAAGGAACTAGAAATGCATAAACATGTTTATTTGCGCGACAATCGGTAACTTACATATTTTTGCTGGACAGACGCTTCACCAGTTTATGGCTAACGTAAAACTTCGACTTGTGCTTCTCGCCGTCGATCGACCCCTTCTGCGACTGCACTCTGATCTTCTCCTTCTCGTGCTTCTTCCGCAGCGACTCCAACTTCTTCTCGAGCTCCAGCTTTTTCTCCTTGACCAGTTTGTTCTCCATTAGCTTCTCCAACGACTCCGCCATTATTTCATCATTAGCTGTAACGTGAAGCAGCTCGCGTGAACCCTGGTTCACGGGGTAAACGAATAACAATTACTTACCGCTGCTGGCGTTGATCGGACTCTTGTTCGCGGATGTATCTGCAACCGGAGCCGCAGGGACTGGAGTTCCCTCTTCGTTATCTTGCGTATCGGAAGCATTCACACCGGCAATGGATGGCCTCCCGTGCAGATTGGCAGACGGAGGAATCAGCGCGGGCAGCTCGCCCACGGATTGTAATCTCTTCGTTTTCACTGCTTCCTCCTGGAACAAAGTATTTCGATTTTGAGTATCTAACTGTAACCACAACTTCACACTGCCCTCTAACCGACGAACTTACAGGTGGTTTAGAGGAGCTTGGTGTCTCGTTAACTTTCGGCTTATCCTATAAAATGTTAGTACACGGGTGTTAGTGCGTTACTGAAGTTAGTAAGCAAGAGCCTCTCAATGTCTCAAACCTTACATCGATTTCCTCCGACAGCTCCTCCGAACAGTCCGTCAGAACCGACAGCTGCTTCTCTCTTTTCTCCACTTCGCTCTGATATTTAATCGGATTCGCCAACGCTTCGGCTAACTCGCTCAAACCGTCCGGGACGTAATCCTTAACGATCACGTGTAGGAACAGACTCGCCAACGGTAACGGCTGGCCGGACTCGGTTCTGAGAGCAACGTGTCGATATCCTGGACACAATCCAACCACTGGCAACACTCTGTGGCCGATCAAACGTCCTGATTCTTCGTACGCGGCAATTCTGAGCGAAGCAAGTTCGGGCAGGACGACCTGGCGAACGTGTAACCGAAGATTTGATTATTAAATTAAAATCACGCCTCGCGAGGACAACTGGAAATGCCGTTCACCTTTTTAAACACGAAAGGTTCTTCGTCGTATACCGGATTGATGCCGTTATTAGGAACAATCTTCGTACGGAATTTCTTCCTCACGGTATCCGCTGGTAAACCGTACATGTCCACCTCCACATAAGTGCCCACTCTCTTATCGGTTAAAAACTGGGCCGATATTACGTGTATGTGGACCGTGCCAGCTATAATGCCATCCACAGTTGACTCCGCGAAAGGATCTAATCTGCAGTCTTTTCGTCTCATGAACTCCGGTTTCATAAGGTAGCCGCATCGTTGATTGTACTCGAAGATACCCAAGTTTAATTGCATGGCAAGATCTAGAGAAGAAAAATCAAATGTATTGCCAAAGGGCATTTTCGGTTGTCAATTTCGTATTCGATTCTCGTACCGAGCGTCTGATAGTTCAACGCAACCAGCTGACAACCCGCGTTCCAGAATACTTGAGGCATAAAATTGCTGGAATCGAAACGCGTCCCCGCGGGATACACTCTTGACAGTTGGTGCTTATTGTAGTTCACAAACTCTAACGGCTTTTCCTTCAAAAGAGTCGTGGCCTGTTTCTCGTCGAACGACGACATCTCGTACATACGATTCTTTTCTGCAAAAGTCGACGAGGTTATAACACACGGTGTGAAAGTGAAAAATAGCAAACTGTAGATCAGTATACTGAACGTACTTTCAGCCGACTCGAAACTGTTGAAGTGAACAGGCTGCACGTAATTCACTAACGCCGAGATCTCCGCTCCAGCTTCCGTTTCTTTGGCATTGTTCGCTTTATCAGCTGCAGGCACTTCCACGTTCGATTCATCCTCCTCGGTACTTGTTTCTTCGTCGTCATCTGGAATTGGCAAACGTTTCAAACTCTGGGTTCACGTCGGGTATTCCTTAAACACTAACCATCTTCGTCCTGAGCACTGTCTTTGCTGCCTTGCCTCTGTTGCAGCATCGGGGGATGACTGATATCTCCATTTCCAATCTGCTGGTCGTTGCTATCGTTCTCAACGTTGGGCGCAACGTCCGATGCCGGACCGTTCTCTTCTTCGACGGCTTGATTCGTCACTCCGTTGTCCTCGCTCTCTTGAGCCCCTTCCTCGGACTCGGCCGCTTGCGCCGGTTGCTTTTTCTTGTGCTTCTTATGATGATGGTGATGCTTCTTCTTATTTTTAATGATGATCTTGCGTTTCAATAAATTTGGTGGTGGTAATTCTTGGCCGGGATCCAACTGATCAACAAATTTGATCAGTTAAACTCAGCGGTTAGGGGAGGATTAATCACATAGCCATCTAGCGAAATACCTTATGAGATTCTAATGGTGCGTCAAGCAACATCTCACCAAACAATTCTCTACAATACTGAGCTATTTTAGCTTGCTGTCTAGGATTACAGTGATTCTCAAAACTAAGGATAACAGGATACTCTGATGTCTTGAATGCACTTTCAGCAATCGCTTCGATTACGTCTCGTGCACAGATTTCAGGTACAAATGTATATCTGGAAGGGACACGTTTCGACTTGCAACAACATGGCATTACGAATTTACGTGGCTAAAGAATAGTTTTAATTAAAGGTATACCCATGAACAATGACAGGCTCGTCGAATTTTCCATTCCAAAAGTCCAATTCCACGCATCGACAACCGGCGAGCAAACACTGGCGATATATTTCCACGGAACTCTTTCCGGTCAGTTGATGCCCTACAAATGCATTGAAAAATATTTTACTGTAACATTTTTTCCTGCGGAAATTCGTGAGAGAAAAAAGGGCAAAGCAGAGTCAAACCTGTTAAGTATGTATTGTGACTAGAATTTATAAAGTAATGCGCAAGCGGTTGGTCCATGTCATCCGATAACTCGAGCTTTGATGTGGCAACGATCGGATTATCCTCGCTCATTAAATACCTCAGGAAACCATCGAAGCTCAGCTGACCCTTATTCGCATTACATTTATTTGGTTCGTATTGACTTATAATGTCCTTCGCCCTCGCCTCGTTCGCGTAAGGGTACAATATCTCGTTCAGACGTGGATCACGTTGGGTTTTGTTTAGAAAGTCCACGAATTGCGACACGGACATTAATCTACGCTTGTTATTGCCTACAATGCTTTCAAATACCTTCTCGACATCCGAGCGTTGTGTAAGAGATTTATAAAAGTTGAAGAAATCTTCAAATTGAAATTTTTGTAACGCTATCACGTCGTTCTGAAAATAAAAAGAAAACAGAAAACTGCATAATATATGTATATATGTAAATGTGTATTTAAATTATACATGAGTTCTTTTTTCTCGCAATGAATACTGTCGCTAGGCTGCGGAATTTCGTACGTTTATCTCCTATAAATACCTCGGATGAAGTATCAGATAGGAACTTAAGATAGCCTAATTTATTACACTTACCTTTCCAGATGGAAAACCAGAGATATCGAGTGCCTTCTCGACACGCTTACGATCTTCTTTGTTTTGTGCAAACATTTTTATTATGCTGAAACGACAATATACAAGGTATGCATATTTTGTATATATATATATATGTATATATGTATATGTATATCAATTTTAATAGACACACAACACACATGTACAAATTGTGCTCACTTCTTCACAGGAATTTTTCCCGATTTATCGGCTGTTAGTGTAAGTTTGGTGTGTGCTTTCTGCAAGAACATTGTCGTGCTGGTGTTGAGCAGAGTTAGATTGTATGCAAGCTGGAAAATTTGATCTGTCCAATGTTGGGCGATCTCCGCACGTGTCGTACAAAAGTTAATAAAATTCATGTTGACAAAATCAGATCCATAACAAACTGTTACTGTCTTCTCCTCTAAAGAGTCTTGAGAGCCCATTGTCACGAGCGATCTTAGCTTAGGGTCCTGAAAACCAGTGTTTCATTCGATAAACGCGATCAAAAGCGACAACTTTCAAGTTAGAATGCGGTGGCCTCGGCAAAGTTTCATTGTTTTACATTATGTTTGCACGTGTCGCGTCAGTAATAATAGCTTCTATTACAATAAGCTACTAACACAATGTGAAACTATGCATAAAACAGCTTTGTAAACTGCGTATTGATTTATAGGAAAACAGAACTGATAAGAATTTTCTCATCCCTATATGACTACTATTATGTTCATTGAACATGAAGATAGGTAAGACTGAAAAAGAATGAACTACATTGAGGACACAATGTAGGTAATATTCTATTTATAGAGTTGTCAATAATTATCATGCGGTGATGCTGTGCGTCATTAGCATCCACGTGGAAGCACAATATAATTATAGAAAACACAGATACTTCTAATTCGGAACATTCAATTCTGTTGGATATAAATCTACAAATTAAGGTCAAACATTCTTCGAGTGGATCATTTCAAAATTAATAGTATACCTCTTAACTCTACTAGTCAAAAATATTGTTAAATACCTTTGGTACTTTAGCATGCTTTCCAGTTCTAGTATCTCTGATCGCAGCAATATCTAGCATTTCCATTTCATTGTGCTGATCCACCCAGTGCAAATAAAATCCAAACTTGTCCACCCGTAGTGTAACCGGGGTGGCTATGCCAGAATCCTACACAAAAACATACAAATTTAAACACTGTACGCGGCGTAATACCCATTTATCAATTAATCCTAATGTCAATAACCAAAACTTATTATGCTCCTCAAAAATCAAGGTGCAAAGATATACCAACATAGAAATAAATAAACGAGCAACTTAGGAACCTACACCTGGTTATTGACAAAAGGGAATAAATCTTACAAATGTACCTCGTCCCACTTGACAAACTTCTCCCCATCCTGCAACATCTGCGAGACCTCGACAGGTCTGAATTGCAAGACACTACCCGATGTCTTAGTACTTGCCATCCTGTCCGAAAGGTACTGTAAGTGGACTCGAATGAGACAACTCGGCTCCTTGGCACGGGCACAATAATAAAGTATCGAGCAAGTCAGGGTGCGCTTTATGCCAGTGGGAACAATAACAAGCACGTCGACAACCACAATGCGGACGATGACAATGACGGTGACTGTGATGAAAAGGACGTCGACAACAGCGATGACGTCGGTGTCAGAGACAGCAGCGAGGATACCAGCAACGTCGACGACAGCAGCGATGAGAATGTTAGATGCTGTGGCAACGACGACGGCGAAAACAACGGTGACGACGACGACGGCGGCGACGGCGGCGGCGATGACGTCGACGTAAGCCTCATCGGAAATCTGTCAAGCATTAGGCGCACCTTGTGAACCACCTTACCTCGACAGGTGCTGTTGTCCGATCATCTGTAACGGGAGACGCGACCGTGTCTCGACGACGACGTCGCCGTCGTCGTCGTCGCCGCGATATTCTGGCGGGTACCGTTTTGCGTGGGAGCACAAGAAATCAGCGGTGCTTTCGTTAAACATCGACGTCGTTGTCAATCGGTAGTTCAGTCCCGGCTAATCGAATGATTTCGAAAAAGAAAACAATAGTCACGGGACTACTCGGGCCACTGTCAACGAATCTCGGATTGGACAGAACGCGAGAGGGAATACGAGGGAACGGCTCGGTGTCACGTTTACGTTTGTCAGTACACGACGACGAAGAACTCACAATTAATATGCACCGCGAAAGTTTCGTAGCCGCGAGCACTCGCGCACTCAGTTCTTGGTCCAGAAAAGCATCGTTCCGCGCGCCCTACCAAAGACGATCCAAGCAGATCCGAGCACCGCCACCCGTCACCCGTCATCCGTCACCCGTTACCCTCGTCGCCAGGAGGCGCTCACATTGGTGCCCCAAACTAGCCGCCAGCAGCGGATCATGCTAGAACGCACCAGTGATGGGTAGAATCTTTCAAATAAATATTAAATACTTAATTCTATTTTATTTGAAAACATGCGTGTCACTCGAAAAAATGTAATATACATTTTGCGATAAGTTCATTAAGACGGTACTTAAAGGTAGGATTTTACTCGGGGAATACTGAAAATATTTTTACCATTACTTTGAAACGCATCTGCTTAGCTTCACCGAATTATATTACTCGAACGATGAAAATTCTGGACACTGTACGTTGATACACGCGAGTACTCCTAGTTAAACTAAAAATAAATTTACTGTAGCAAATGTTATGGTTTCTTGCGCCGTAATACTATTTTCTACCTCGGCTCGCTTTTATCGCGTACATGTATATCATAATTTATGACAAAACGTTCCGTTCGTTTTTTGGAATTTTCGTTCTCTATCGCGAGACGTATCTAATTTTCGATTCCGTGGAATGAACAGTTCGAACGATATTCGAAAGATGTTTCCACGAAATTTTATCCAGTTGTGGAACGCACTACACGTGCGCCTCATCGCGCTCAAATTGATTTTAACGCGGCGAACCCTGATATTCAATGAATATCCGCTACTTAACGATCTTCTATTCTGATCGTATATACAACGCTCGCTGAGAATATTTCTGCCTTCATTGCATTTAACCCTCGGAGAGCCGATAGTTTAATAACAACGCAATGGAAGGTCGGTAACGGGTCAATCGTGACCCGTAACGTACAGGCGGAACAGTATTTAATATCACCTCTCGCTTTTGGTTTCGAAATATTCCACGTTGACGACTCATGACGTTCAATGGAAATCGAAGATTTCACTTCCCGCATACTTTGCGCATCCGTTACGTATTAAATAATCTTTAGAACATATTCAGAGTGTCGTAAAATACATGGTATAGTCAAAGAGAAATCGACCGTTTGTGCTTAGTCTGAGAAGTTTCATAAACCTGGTCGTATTATTTTATTACCTTCTAATTTTGAACTCGGATAAAAATAGATATACACCCTCTACGCAGAAAAAACTAATCAACTGCAACGAGTTCATTAAATCGATCCGATCTTGTTGTCCCGCGCCCATTAAACTCGAGTCAATTTGATTTAACGCTCGGTGAATTAACGAGCTATTCAGTACTTCACTACACTCCGACGATACCGTGGCGCTCAAGTTATAATTTGGAAAGTTGCGCCGAAACATTTAATATTCTTCTTAACGTGGAGAACCTATATAATGAGAGAATTATGATAATGTTAAACAATAGCAATTGCATTCAATTACAATTCATATTTTGTTTAAACGTTCATAACCACAGAATTGAGTTTCATATTACATATTCGTAGATTACAATGTAAGTGTATATAAATACAATTGAATTGACATAGAAGCCTCCATAAATCTTATGAAATTCTTATGTATAGGAAATCTCAGTCTTCAAAGAAATATAATATCAATCGAAAATAAATGTGGTTGTGTAACTGGCTCTTTTGTATCTGTATAGATTAACGAAGTTCTATTTGGTTTTAATAACGTAAAAATAAATAATAATAATTGAATTGTGACTAACCAAAGTAAAACAGAGAAGAATATAAAAGTTAAATATTATTACTAGCGTTGCTATATGTATTATGATTCCACCAAATCTTCTTCATTTCTCCTGATCGGATCTCCTTTCAGTAACGCGATAATCATGCTGAAAAGTGGAATAATCACGATATTCATTTATTTATTCTTAATAATGATAAAAATCTAAGTAGATTATACTTACCAATAAAGATAAATAAAAAAGAATATAAGATAATATCCGAGATAAATCATACAATCTCTTGTGTGCCTTTTTAACTGGCCACGATTGTGAATTTCTGTAGGATCATAAACTCCCATATTACCTTTGGGTACTCCGAAATATTCGTAGAGTAACCATAGTGTCATAGGTAAGTTTACCAGCCATAATATTAACTGGCCATGCGTTAGCAACAGGAATTCTAAGAATACATGTGCTACAAGCTTTGGTACTACCCACTGAAAAATATTTTTACTAAAGTCAATATTAATTAAAGATCTATCTATTTTAAGATAACAATATAAAAATAAGCAGTGAATAATGTGTATTTTATAATTTATTTATTGTTGCGACACAGTAAGAATAATGATATAACAATGTTACCGTATTAAGCTTTGAACAACACTGCTGAGCATTTAAATAGTCACATTCTAAGTCCGATATAGTTATGAGCTATTATTAAGGTAAGGAAAAGTAACAAAACCACCTACATGGTTAATAAAGTAAATGGGATCACCTATTTTAATAACTTTAAGATTGAATTTCGCGCCATTATAATTACATGGCAGCACAAAAACAAACGGAACATTCCTAAAAATCCCTAGATCCGCCTTTTTCTGTATAAGATAAATACGTATAAGATTTCAGTACATTAGAATAAAATAAAGTGGATAAAGGCAATCGAATACGTCTAAATACGATTATGAAACTTAAAAAGGATACAAAATACACCAAAAGGAAAAGTACTGAACCGGTATCGATCAAAGCTAGTACGAACAATAGCGGCTCGGGTATTAGACCCATTCTGATGAACTATCAGTATGAGTGGATGTTAAATCGCATTAGGATGAAATCTGATGATTCATAGGTATTTTCCTTGTGTAACAGTACACTCCAAACGCTTTACACGTGAAGATTTCAGTAAACCTAAGAGAAAACTGAATATGACCGATTGTTAAAATCAACAAAATGAACAACTCACGGAACTACCAACTATTGGGATCGTTTTACGAAGTTTACAACTCGGTGAACGTAGCGTCATCTTATCAAAATAAATATCCCTAGTTATCTGTGATGCCATTCAAACGGAAAAACTCCAATGAACTGTATATATTTGTATTGCACGATCGACGATATCGAGGTCTCAAAGCATGAAATTTACATGATTAAAGTTGACATTAACGAGATGTTCACTTAACGCATTGAACTCACTGTTTTATTTACAGATGTAAATAAATTGTATATGCATGCATGATCCTTCCCAGAATTAATACTGAATAAGAGGTAAACATGTACAGATTTGTAAATAAAAATATGCACATACTTTTACAATCTGCACTGACGTGTGTCATGATAAAATGCAACCTTATTACAGAAATGTTTCGAGACGCTCCAAAAATTGTCATAGAAGATGGGTCTTCTCCATCTGCTTCGTACGTTACTTACGTTAAGATGGAGGATTTATTAGAGAAACTGAAGTTATTAAATTACGATACAGAGTTTTTACCAGAATTTAAAATAAAAACTATAAATAGGTAGATAAAGCAACAACAGATCAAAATTCTAATTCCAATATTTGTTAGAATCTTTAACAGAATCATATATTCTTTGCGTACAGGAGTTATTTTGTAACACAAACAAATCCTGGAGAACAGTTTTATACTTTTACATCGTTAGCTGCATGGTTAATCAGGAAAGCTGGTAGAAATTTTGATCCTCCACAAGAATCAGATGACCCTAATTCCACAATAGCATTAATATTGGATCATTCAAGGGAATTTAATATATCAATAGAATTTCCACCTAATAAACTCAAGCAGGGCAGTGGTGACCATGCTATTTATGTTTTGGATAACTTAGCAGATGCGGCTCTAAAAATACAGAAATTTCAGTGGAAAAAGTACATATTTGAAAGTATACTAACAAAAGTTTCTAAAGTACATGTTAATGTCCTGAATAAATTAATATTTCTAGAATAGAAATACCACCTGATGAACCAAATAATGAACCAGAGATAGAAGATGACGATGCAGAATTAATACTAGAGAAAGTAGAGGAAGAAATGATGGCAGAGTATGATGATGAAGAAGAAGATGTTTTACATGTTGATGATATTACAAAACTTTATGGACAAAATTTTGTTAGTACCAGACTAATGCATATAATATATATAAGATCTATACCTAATACTTCTTAATCTTTTATAGAATGAAATACAAAAGCCTGATGACATTTTACAATCTAAAACCAACAGGGAAGAGTGGCAATTGGAACTGGAAAGAGTTTTGCCTCAACTGAAAGTAACTGTTAAAACAGGTATAAATTGTGTAATGATAAAACAAACAGTAAATTCATAACACAGTAATGACTTTCAGATTCGAGAGACTGGAGGTCTCACATAGACCAAATGCAGCAACTACGTACAAATATAACAACGAATCTCACTGGAACAAAGGGTCAATTGGATAAATTACACACAGATCTGTCAAATACATTGGACAAAATAAAAACAAGAGAATCCTACTTAAATAAACAACTGGAGCCAATCCTAAAGGACTATCAAACGCTACAAGAAGAACTGTCCAAAATTAAAGAGCAGTATCGAGATGTTAGCGGCGGTGTGACTGAAAGAACAAGAATCTTTAATAAATTATCAGAGGAATTAGAACACGTAAAAAAGGAGATGGATGAACGAGGATCGAGTATGACGGACGGAAGTAAGTATCTATTGATTTATACTTCCTTCATATAACTGAATATATTACAGACATATTAAATTTAATTAATTCTCCATAGCTCCGCTTATAAACATAAAAAAGACAATTACTAAAATAAAGAATGAAATCTCCGAAATGAACGTACGAATCGGCGTACTAGAATACAGTCTGATGTGCGCTCGAATACGAGATCGCACCCAGTTACAAGAAGATATGAACACCACAAACTCAATCGCGATAACGTGAGCTTCTTTTTTCATTAATTATCGTTTATATCGTAAGCTTAATCAATCAACATCACAGGAGATATTTATTTCGATCGAGTTGTTATCTCTGTTTTACAATCTGAGCATAGTTTATACGTATTACGATTAACAATAATTGTTAATAAGGGTCCAATGAAGCATTTATCACCTACGTCGCGTCGACAAAGTTTGTGTGCACTCCGAGCGTTTATCTCACGGAAATTGAGTGTTCAACCGTCCGATATTTCTCACAAAATAATAAAACTATCCAATTTCTGGAATTATCTCGGCATTTTTCATTGTCGTCCTTGCGACCTCATGTTTATTCGAGACCCGCCATCGTTACACGAAACAGTTTCGTCTAAAGTTCATACAAATTACCCTAACATTTAACTCGCTCGTCCCGCCCACTCTTCCGCATACACGGAAATCGGTCTAGAATTTTCAAATAGCTCAACGGTGCCGCCCACCGACACAGGAAAACATCCTCAGCGTTCGTAAGTACGATAATCAACAATTTAACGAACAACAAATCGCAAACGTATTTTCACATATTTCAGCTGCATATTTTCATATCTTAATCTCTCGTCCGATAAGTTTCAGCAAATGTTTGCGTACGGCTCGTTTCAAGAGGGAGGGACCAAGTTTGAAGAGGACACGTTACAACGTTCCTAATTCAGTTAAGACTTCAAAGGTCAATCTCTTCTGCGAGCATGACGGCGTCGAGCTCGAGGATCTAGGGTTTCACGGTCAAGGACGTATCGGTGCCTGAACAAGTTTCCAGCGCCGTTTCAGGAACTATCGATCAAACGGCAAGATTTGGGAGTGTTTTAACGTGCCGTGGGTTAAAGAACGGCCCGCCAAATCGAATCAACGGAAAGGAAAGGCCCGCGTCCGTGCACATTAACTACGTGTCGCCGCCCATTGATCCCTCCTCTTCGCGCGACTTCCCGGCCGGCCTTGCTTTAGCGAGTCGCAGAGGTTCCCGCAGTCCAGTCGTAGCGTGATCTTTCGCGTTCACGTTACCATTGGACGCGGTAGCCTTGCTCGAGCGCGTGCTAATAGCGTGCTAATCTACGGCGCCAGTGGTATCGCGCGGGCAACAGCAAACAACCGCGACCGGGCGACTCCTTTGAACCGAATTATTTAACCAGCAGTCAGGTTTGTAATAACGACACGACCCAATTTGCACACGGCGACGTCGATCGGCCGCGCTTCCAGCTGAGTTGCTGCCTGCACGCGCGTTCCTAATTTTTCTTAACAGAATTAACTCCGTGGGATCGATTTGCACGGCTATACCGCGGATTTCATTATAACATGCACCGGTGTTCAACGTTCAGTCCAGTGAAAAATCTTTGTCGCAATAACAAAGTTTCTTAACCCTCTGCAGGCCCACGTAACTTTGAAGTCACGTATCAGTACATTGGCAGCTTGTTGATTTATTTCATTCTGCACTCAGAGTGGTGAATAAAATTAATCAGTTAAACTTTTATCTCAGGCGTGAAAGTTTAACGTCATAACTTGAAAGTTACAAAGCATATTCGTTTGATGAAATTGACAGTATCGAATTGTTAATTTGTATTTATATGTGGATATTTATTAATTTTCTACTGCATAGATTTTGTTATAACAAAAATTCGACCCATAGGTTAATTCATTCGCGAGGGAAGCTGATGGGAGCATAGGCAACGGAGTGCGAGGATCTATTTCGATTTTGATCCCAGTTTCTGTAAAGTACCATGGGACTCTGTATTTACATCTGTAGGTGACACGCGTCAATGAGAAGTTCCCACAATTTACTTCGCGGACGTTAACCCTTGTGCGTTGTTCCGGTCAATTGATCGCGAATGGGAAATTTACTTTGAGCCGTTTCACGCGCCCTAAGAATTTATAAATAAACTTATGAATATGCGCTTCACGCGCGTTATCATATTTCTATGGGACTATACGGTTTACTCGTTCGTTTGCAATATGAATGAATGCGACCCGGTAATTGACAAAGTTCCTGAGAAAGCAAAAAGCAGTTGATGTAACGGCAATAGGCGAGCAGAAACGACGGGTTAATCCGTGTACCGTGATTAATAGATTGAGAAGAAAGTCCGCGGACGTAACTTCGTATGAAAACCAACTTGATCGCGCGCATGTGAACGTAAACTGCTACTCGAGAGTCGTTGACTCTCTTTCTCTATCTCTCCGACAGGATGCACTTTCCTTTCAGTTTCAAAGATTCTCGAAACCGCTCGTACGGTACACATCTTTCTCCAACTTTCACCGGCGCCTTTATACGCGGTTTCACGCGGGCTTCTTCGACTCTCGCCAGTTTTTCAACGGTTACCTCGCTGTTCTCTAAACTTTGAAGTACATTATATTTAAAATGTTTCTCCGTAATGCTCCAGTTCGGAATAATTTGTAATGAAAAGTATTCTAGAGTTCAAAGGGTTAATCGTTGAACAATACTGAATTTAGTTCTCGTGAACATTCATTATTTTCTGATGAAATATTAACCAGCACTCCAGAGGGTTTTGTAATTTATCAGCAACTGACCTTCGATCTTTTAATAAAAATCTAATAATTAATAATAGAAAGTCTAATAATTTTAGGGTAGTCTTTGATTCATTAAAATATTTAATATTGTAACCGGTGCAATATTGGAGCCTACAGAGGTCAAAGGGTTAACAATATTATTTGCAACTTACATAAAGGAACATCTCGCATAAATTGTAGGGCAGAATTGTTTCATTTCCATGTTTCACGTGTTAACCCTTTGCAAGACGAAACCCTTCTATCATTAAACGTTTCGATGATGAAAAGTGAAAAAACTATCCTATGATTGCTGCATTTAATGCAAAAAATCTAAGAAATGTTATAATATTTTTTCATATTCATCGCGAGGACTAGAAATGTCTTGGAGTTGCTGGTAGATTGGAAAATCAGGTGGAGTGCTACCTTATTCAATATTTCACATTGAATTCGTCATTTTATCATTCTCCTGCGTTCAATCAAACGGCGACCGAGAGTCTCCTCCCGAGCGGAAAGGGTTAAACGGTTCAAAACACCGTGAGTCTAGTCTGCCGAGGAATAGAGATAATTTTATCGAATATCTCAGGAAACTGGCTTCCGTTTAAGTCCACGCGAACTGCGAATTCACGGTCGCCGACTGTCGAAGCGTATCGGCGCGTGTAAATACATGTAAACACGCGGTATGACAAACGGTCGACCGGTCGGCAACGAGCGATTAATCATTATGGATGCTCGCGGAGTCGGTGAAATCATCTGCACCGCTTTTTTCTCGCTTTTTTTCCGCTCCTACTTGCGTCACCGTGAATCACGTCGATTTCGCATTTCGAATTCGCGGGTCCGTGAACTCCCGGCGATCGATAAGAACCGAGCATGCACTGGGTCATCGAGTCCGTTGTCACGACGAGCAACAGAGAAAACTTTAGAAAACCTTACGTCTCTGTTCCAAAGTAATCGCAGCCGAGACTTGAATGCAATCGAAACAAGCCAACTAATCAACGTTCCGAGAAAATCAATCTTTCTCATCTTCGTTCATTCATTCGTCATCCATTCTGTCGATTCCCGCTTTAGGCATCGGCTACGCCTACATACATCTCCATTAACCCTTTGCACCCGAAAGTTTTTCGCTAGAAATATTCAACACTCTTTGGTAAAATCTAGACGATAAACTTTATATTTAACCAGTTAACTGTGGAATTTAGTTTGCAAAACCTCTCGTTCTGCGCGCAATATAATAATAAAATGGAGCGAAGGACGAATGCACGAGAATATTTTAATGAAAGATCAAAGAACAAAGAAGAATTACATGTCTATGTGAAAAAATCAATTAATCGCTGAAAGAATTGATATCGTGTCAAGCTTTATGACGTGTATACTCGTCAAACACAGTTAACTGGTTAAGAACTCAATGATCCAGTTCCATCTTTCTAGTATTCCGTTCAGATTCATTGGATTGAAGAGAGTATTACAATTAAGAAACCCGTCAGCGAAATAAGCTACCAACGAGCGTGTTAATCACCTCGCGCGGACTTTTCGAACTTCGTCCGACCCGCGATAAACATTTTCATTCTCCCCCTTTCGATTTCGAATTCTCGAGGCACGATTTCTCGCTCGAAATCATCGTCATTCGCGGCAGCCAGTGAAGACATCCGAACAAACGACACGATGAGCTGTTTGCCCAGGCGTTTAGAGGTTTCGTTAGAAACCCGCTAGTTTCCGCGGCGAACAGAACGACCGCGGTATCCGCTGCAGTTTTCGTGTTTACAGATACACCGCCGTGATACGGCTTCTGCGCGGACGTAATTTCCACGCCCGATGGAAATTCGATCCGAGATAAACGAAGCTAATTAACGCCGGGCCGCGTTAATCGCGCGGAGATCGATATTAATGCGCATTCTGCCTTCGATAATGATAACGCGCGTTTGTCTCGGTGTGATTGATCGAGTCAGGAGCAAAGCGAAAACAAAAGGGAGAATTGCAAATGCCGTACGAGGGTCAAAGTGCGAAATAATTTCAAAGAGTTAAGGGTATATAGAATTGAATTCACAATGTCGCTTATAAATTTCAATGTTATAGCATTCGCGTCTTTTCGCGTCGCAATGGACATGAATATTATATTTTCACGTTCGCGAACGTGTTGAATGCGAACTATCGGAGATTAACATAAGCTGATAAATATGATTCACGTTGGTCTTCGATGATAATCGAGCGTTAATCCTGAAAGTTTCGTGTTTTATCACAGTGCGCTGCAGCTAGGCTCCGATAAACCTGCTGAAACGCGTTGAGCATTCGATTCATCCGTGAATCGTTTCAACACTAGATTTACGGACATTTATTGTAGTTTATTCTATTGTTCCTGGGGAAGTTGATGTTCGTTCATTTAGATTTTTGAAATTGTAGACGTGGAAATCAATCAGGATTCATATTCGTGTAATTGGATCAACGAAAATTGAAACGTTTACCAAATGATGTTTATAAAATTCAATCCGCGTCGAATCGACGCGTTCCGTGAACCTAGTGTTAAGGAAGCATCATTTCCCTTCACTTTCTCGGCAAATTAGCGCAAGTCTACGGTAATTGGAAACGCGTGGCTTGAAAGGAAGTTGCGGTGCTTCGAGACGTAAGTCGCGCGAGGACATTTATATTTGTATTCGAGTAGATCTGTGTGGATCTTCGTGGCACGAAAGTCACTCGATTGGAGGAATCGGAAGGTGATGGCAGGTCATCAGTCGTCCTCTTTCGTTTTCGTCGGGTTCATCCATTCTGTTCCGAAACGAGAGATTGTGCAATGCATTTCCTGATGGCGTTTACGTAATTTTTATCGCGTTCGGATATCATTCTCGGATATTTTCGTCGAGATCGGTATGAAATTTATATTAAATAATATTATATTTATATTATAATTTTGAAATTTATAGTTGGCAGACGGAATCATGTTATGGCAGCTGAAATGTCTTCAATCGTTGACCTGTTGATCGAGACGAGTTAACACTAGGTTTACGGAACGCGTCAATTCGACGCAGATTTAATTTTATAAACATTATTTGGTAAATGTTTCAATTTTCGTTGATCCAATTACACGAATATGAATCCTGATTGATTTCTACATCTACAATTTCCAGAATCTAAATGAACGAATATCAACTTCCCCAGGAACAATAGAATAAACTGTATAACAATTGAATTTTTTCCAATAGTGTAGATATAATTAAAGACTTCCGCGAGCTCGTCGAGTCTCCGTAATAATCGTCAGCTGCGAATTACGTGATTCATTTACGAGAATTGTTATG
This sequence comes from Nomia melanderi, assembly GCF_051020985.1. Taxonomy (NCBI): domain Eukaryota; kingdom Metazoa; phylum Arthropoda; class Insecta; order Hymenoptera; family Halictidae; genus Nomia; species Nomia melanderi. The sequence continues at coordinate 15,623,183 of NC_135007.1, forward strand.
TGAAATATTGGAATACAATGATTCCTCGAACTTCGAACGCTCGCGGTTACGCGACGAACATGCGCGGAGGATGCAACCTGTATAGTGCGTCGATCAACTTTGTATCAGACGAATTTTTGGTTTTCTATTTATAGAGATACATTTCTTTTGATCGCCCTCCGACGGGAAAATGGGAGTAATTATATTATTTATGATGTTTCCCGAATCGCGGTTATTTATTAGTTAATTAACAGCAGTGTTATACATTAATTACACCAGTGTTTACAAGCGCTCTAGTGGATCTCCATTATTGGAGGAGAGCGAGTTAGCTCGTCGTTCGTGTACCGTCTCAGTAACTTTGCTGCTTTTTTATTTATTCGATTAGTTATTTATGCATATGTATTAGCATGGATAATGTTGAACTTTGGCTTATCATGGCGAAACCACTGTCACGTTTGTTTCACTCATATTGAGTAGACTCGTGAGCATTTATGCTTGGAGAATTCTGTTAAGAAGTATAATGTAAAATGAATTTAGAACGGAGGTAATGATAAACAAAGGAATACGTGACGTTTGTTCCGAAAACAAAGTTATCGTCACCAGATTATATGGAATTGTTATAGTATTGATAAAAATAGTTATCTGAAAGCCAGTATTAAGTATGAACAAAAGCCATTAGTATGTACTTTTGCTAAGTTCAATATGTATTAGAATAATGTCAGGGATATTTAATGATACTCCATTGTTTGTTTTACTTTCAGGTCAATATTAACGATTAAAAATGTTTCACATGTCCAAGATTACGATTGTTATATTATTATTGGGCCTGATAATAGCAATATTCGGATTAGCGCTAGGAATAGTTTGGTCCACAATTTATTCTACACTCGTACGCACGGTAAGCATATCACTTTCTTTAGACTGTCCACAACACATGGAATATTCAACTGATTTGTATATTGTATTTGTGTAGCAATTATCTTTAACTCCAACATCTTCAAATTATGACTTATGGAAAGAAACGCCGATTCCCATGTACTTAAAGCTTTACATGTTTAATCTAACTAATCCTCAAGCATTAACTTCTTCTGATGGTACAAAACCAAACTTTAAGGAGATGGGTCCTTACGTATTCAGGTATTAAGTTTATCTTAACCTCTGTGGTTTTTGTTTCCGATGTTAACTGTGATATGTTGTAATAGGGAAATTGATTACAAGGTGGAGCAGACATGGAATGATGAAAATAATACCATAACATATCAAAGGAAAAGAGTATGGCATTTCGATGAGTCATCATCAAAAGGTAGTTTGTCGGATCAAGTGACTAATATAAACCCTATAGCTGCTGTAGGTATTTTTTCAAGATGGTATACTTTGAATTTTTGTACTAGTAAAACGTATTTCATTCATACACTGTTTTAATAGAGTGTTGCATACACATTGAGAGATAAAGGGCCAATTTTTCGTGATATTGGCGATAGAGTTATGCGTATTCTGGGAGAACATCTAGTAATAACCAAATCAGTGAACGAATTGCTCTTTGAAGGCTACAAAGATGAAATGTTAATACTTGTTCGTGCAGCAAACCTAACAAAAATTCCAATGGATAAGTTTGCTTGGTTCTATGGGGTAAGTTTAGGTTTAGTATCACCGTGCAAAAGAAGTAATCAGGAAAACTTAAATTTCTTTCATAAAAATATTCAATTAATACTCTAACACCCTCAGAGGAATGGAACTGCAAGTTATGATGGAACATTCAATATGGATACCGGTGCATCCAACATATTAGACCTAGGAATTGTCAGGGAATGGAACTTCAAAGATAATGTGAATTACTATGATGGAGATTGTGGAAAAGTAAAAGGAACAAACGGAGATCTATGGCCTCCATTGCCAGATAACGAAACTGTCACTTTCTTCATATCCGACATTTGCACGTAAGTACAATGTTTCACCAAAGATAAAAAGGATCAAGGAGATTGTACATCAGTCAGTAATATGCTCTCTGTTAACTATCTTAATAGGAGCTTGTCAGTAAAACTGTCAAACAAAACAACAGTCCACGAAGGTCTGCAGGGTGTAACATACACCAACGACGAGAATATTTTTGATAATGGAACGAAACTAGAGTCAAGGAAGTGTTATTATCAGAGAGGGAAATCTATACCCTCCGGAGCAATGAACATTTCGTCGTGTAAATGGGACGCACCAGCGTTCATTAGTTTGCCGCATTTTTATACGGCAGATCCAAGTTATACAGAAGGCATCACAGGGATGAATCCCTCCGAAAAGAATCATCAACTCACGTTATCCCTGGAACCAGTAATTATCTCGAGATAAGAATAAAGTAACTGATAATTAGATCACGTTCGGCATCTATTTTTATCTTTTACAGGAAACGGGTGTCCCGCTGAAAATCAGTGCGAATCTACAATTAAATTTGTTGATCGAGCCTGATCCATATATGAGGTGAGTCACTTTTGCACGGAGAAACATTCACGGAGCCTCGATTAACTTTTTTTTTCAATAAATATTATTTTTAGATTGTTCAAGAACATCAGTAGGACATTCGTACCAATGCTATGGTTCACCCAAGAAGCCACTTTAAGCCCCGAGTACGCCAGTACAGTGAAGTTCATTATAATCCTGAAAACGTTGGGTGCTGTAACCTTCTTCGGTATATCTTTCATTGGCTTTATAATCATGTTCACCGGTGTTTTCATCGTTATACGAAACAACATGAAAGACGAGGAGAACGAAAGCTTACTGGCAAGACCTTCTAACGGCAGTGTTGTCGCTGCCCCTTCGCCGGCCGCACAATAATCGCGTCGGCGAGTATCACGCAGGTTCCACTGCATTTCCAAGGATATTTTATAACTTTGTAATAGATCTAAACTTCCAAGATTCGAAGGCAGCGAAAGACAGTTTCAAACTAACAGAATCGTCCGCTTAAAAGATTTGAAAAAAGACGATCTAGTAAATTGGGAAGAGAACAATGGAAAAAATTGTCTCCCCGAAAATAGCATCGATGTGTATTCCTATAGAAACATTGGAATGATGATCATCATCCACATTTCCGCCTCTAGGGTCGTTGCTACACACAAGACGGTATTACCACAGCAACCATCGAACGAGAAACGATGATCATCACCGAAGTTCCGAAATATCTACGCGCATACACACGCTCCGATTTCCGCTGCGCATCGTCCCGTTGCAATTCGTATAACGCAGGGGGCAGCACGTCGTTCGAATTTGTTTCTAAACATGCTTTCCGACTAATTGTATGATTTGTGTGTTGATCAAGTGCCTCATCGTCTTTAACAGGGAACGGACGCGAGAGATCGTACAAAACTGTGAGAGACCTCGTTGTACCTAATCGTTGTATATCACGTATTTTCTAAGCGAATGATAGAAATTTATTCTCTGCCTCTTTCAAACTATTTTTTTAGAAGTTCTAAGGGCACGCGTACGATACTAGACACGCGTGCACACGCGGCACGGAGGTCCGTGCGAGATGTTAGAATCACGTTGATTAGTTTTTCGATCCGAGCTCCTGTTGATCGTTAGAACATACATATATATATACATACATATATAATATTGTTACAACTGTGATAATTAGAAACTTCTTTCAAATGTAAATATGACGAAGTACGTTAGCAATAAAAGAACATTAATTTTATACAACACCGTCGTCACGAGGAATTTCAGTTCTCTCCCGTATCCGACCGCGACGTTACTCTTCGGTTAAATAAATTCATTCGTTCGCGTTTAGCGTTAAACCGCGAGCCATATTTCAGGACAACAGCTGGCGCTATTGATTTCCCAAAAAGCCTACGTTCCGTTTTAAAGTTGGATTTAATTAAATCTTTCCCTGTCTCCGTCCCGGGCTCCCTCGCAAAGTAAATTTCACAATTCCCTTGTTCCGGTTAAGTGGTCGCCGCAAAGTTAACACGCGAAAGCGAACGAAACACATCGGCAGGCATTCCGTCGCGTGAACCGTCGAGTAACTCTCGTAAAAATTTACTGTCGCTCGGAGTCCTCGTAAAAGTAACTTCGCCGGTTCCTCTCGCTGGAAACAACTGTTCCAGACACGTTCTGACCTACATTCGCGTTCACCGCCGACGCCCGGCACCCTCGCCGCGGTATAAACCACCTGAAGCGTTTGTATTCTCGTCTGCACAACTCATTACGCCCGGCGAAGAAATATTTTCGAGCGACCAACGGTTTAAAAAGACCTTTCGATTCAGCCGCGACCTAATATCCCAGCTCGGCAACTTCGGGTCATTAGGGAACCCTTTTCAAACGGGGCGAGAGCAACCACCAATGTTACTTTCGTTCTTCCTTGAAGTACAATTCCAGATACGAGGAAAATCCGAAATGATCAACCCTTTACGAGAAAGTTTCTTCGCTGGAAACATTCTTTCCCAATGAAACATAGATGATACCTTAACGTACAAACTTAACGCTAGAACTACCGGATGGGTCAAAATGAACCATATCCAAATACTTCTTTTACAATTATTCAAGAAACAATAGATCCTTCTCTAAGAAATTTCGAAAGGAATTGTCTCAGTAATACGCAAACTAAGTTTCGAGTGATGGAAGTCTCGATAGCACTCTTGGGGTTTCTATAGACATTTTGCAAAGTCAACTTGACTTGGCAGTTCCAGCGTTGAAGCTGACTTTTCCGAAAACGGAGGACGTCTCATTTCTAACCCTTTGCACTCTGTTGTCACTGCGGCGACATTGTAAGACAAGTTTCTAACTTCATTTTCAGTCAAACGTAACTTTAAAATGTACACGCGCTTTTTCAATGACAAAGCAGAGTCTCAAATCTTTTACAGAGGCACGGTCGTAGCTGATAGCTCATATTAAAACCGTCTCGGAGTTGCTGAAAGGTCATATTAACACTAAGTTTACGAAATTGCAATTCGACGTCGAATTTGACAAATACTATTTACGAAGTGTTCACGTCGATTTTGATCGATGCAATGACATGAATACTTATCCTAATCGTCTATTGTAGAGCAACTTCAATTTCCAAGATCTAAACGAACGAATATTCACTTTTCTAGGAACAACAGAATAAACTGTACAATAAACCTAGTGTTAAAAATTGTTCGGAGTGCAGAGGGCTAAATATATACCGCAACGTGCACAGAGTTTCATTGGAAAGCAGATTGGAGGATCGAATGGAAGCTCGTCGATCAGCGACGTTCGCACGCGGTTCGAAATTTTGTTTCGTCCCCGGTTTTCCAAAATACGCGGCGTGTTATTGTTCCGGAAGGCGCGCGCACGGCTGTTATTCGACGGACGGGAAGCGGAAAAAACCGTGCCGGAAAAACAACGGACCTCCGGTTTCAATTTATTGCTAAGCTCGCGGCCGGCCGCTCGTGTTCAGACAAAACTGGCACACATTAGCGAGCCCGCCGTTTGCTTTGATCCCATCAATCATGGGACGCGCTACTTCTCCGCCGGTGTTCCGCGCTTAGAGCGATCTAAACGTCGCCGCCGTCTGCGGAGGAGCGGCGGGATCGATCGGCCGCTTCGTTTCGCGTTTATATTTCGTTCGCGGACGTATAATCACGGCGAGCGTTAGTTTCGAGCAAATAAGATCCCCCGGCAGATACTCCGGCGACGAAAACTCGCGCCTCGCGTTTCAGCTCTGTCGCCGACGTTCTCCGATTGAAAGGGGTTGCTTTCTTTCGGGCGACGCCTCGCCGGGACTTTGTTTATCGACGTTCGTGGGATTGTCGAACCTTTGTGGACGAAGATCCTTGAAAGTGTACGGAACTTTTAGCAGATTCTACGAAATTATGTGTTGGACGCTTGAATAATAGAGGAAATGGAAGCTATGTAGTGATTCCCGGCTAATTGAGTTATTAAATCATTTGCACTCTGTAGGCTCCAATATTGCACCAGTTATAATATTAAATATTTGAATCTTAAGGAAACTACAAAATTATTAGATTCTCCACACATCCAAATTTTGTGAGTTCAGGAATACTGATGAGAATATTTGTAGGATACTATAAAAATTAAAACAAAACCATCTAGAGTGCTAAGGGTTAGAAATAGGGAAATAGATAAATTATATATCAATTGCTTAATTAACCCTTTGCACTCTGTAGGCTCCAATATTGCACCAGTTATAATATTAAATATTTGAATCTTAAGGAAACTACCCTGAAATTATTAGATTTTCCACACATCCAAATTTTGTACTAAGGAAAATAGACCGAAGAAGTGTTACAGCATTCATTTTCGCTAAGAATACTATAAAAATTAGCTGCAGTTGCTGATAGGTTACAAAACAACCTGGAGTGCGAAGGGTTAAATCATTTGTTCGCAATTCGAAGTTTGATCTCGGCAAAACACGACATTCGTCCGCGAAGGGTTAAACTTCTGACAATGTTTCCGTAAGAAATTGCAGAAAATCGTCGGACGGTACATTCGTGTGTTCGCGTGGATACGATAAAGAGTTCTTTAACTCAAGAAATGTTCCCTTCGCGTTTTAGAAGGGACTTTAAATTAGTCGCAATTGCTCGGTGCTTCTCGCGTTGAATTTAAAACACTTCGATCTGTTTAGCGAAGTTTGCATTCGATTTTCGGAGGCAGATCCCGAGCAACGGTTCTAACTACTCTTTCTAAAGAAGCACAAATAAAAGTGATAAACTTCCTTGAAACTCACTTGCAGTTTCGTCGCGCAAAATGCATAGGGAATTTGCTATTGACGGAAACACGATGTCCACGTGATTCCTTCCAGCTTTGAAGCGGACTGCATAAAGAAGAGACCAAAACGTGCTTTGTTTCCGAATACCTACTGGAATTTATGCCATTACAGTAACTCGCGACGTTAACGCTTCGCTAACAAAAGAATACTTCCAAGAAAAGAATCTATTACGCAAGCGAAGCAAATAAACTAACGCTAAAACTATCCGGAAATAGAATTGACCATTCTGGATCTTACTCTAAAAATTACAAGAACATTGAATCCTCGATTCATTAATTTTACGTTCCATTTAACACGTAAACACTCATCAGAACTCCCACGTACTCGAAACAGTCTTCTCCATTAACCAGAAACTGAGAAATCAAGATTCTTAATAACTGCTCCATCTTTCTATCTCATACATCCAACAAAATTCGGTTCGTTCGATACGTCACGAAAAAAATGAATGCCCACGTTTCTATAAAATGTCACCCGAATTCGAGTGGCAGTCAAAGTGTTAGACAACACAAATCAAAAACCTGCATTCTACGTATCCAACACATAAAGAAACGGTTCCTTGGTCTACAATGCTTCATCGAAACTCCTCACAAATGAACAAACTCGTCAATACTCTGAATAGAAAATTTAAACAGAGAAGGTCATAAAACAATCTTCCTCCCTTCAACACCGTAAACACTGCAGCCTCCAATTTCATTCACTACTGAAACACCGATCGAAGTCATTCATCGATTCGCCGCTAACCAAACCGCAGTTTTCCCGCCGCCGAAGATCAATATCCGAAAAGACGCATTCGCGTTCCGAGGCAGGAGCACGTGAACCGGAAAGCTCGACTTTTCCGACGCGGGGCACGCCGGGATTGACTTCGAATAGGTTTATCGCCGGGGAAAGTGATAAATGAACGCGGAAGATGACGCGATGGAACGTGGGAAAATCCGTGCGAACTTCCGGCGGTCCGGGGTGAGAAACGCACGCGTCGACCGCGGCCGGTGAAAGGTATTTCCCGGCGGAATTTAATACCCTCCCGAGGAATCGTTTTATTTCCGACGGATTTCGGTGGTTCCTCCGCGAGCTCGGGATTTTTCCATCGATCCAAGACGAGAGATCCCGAGCAACGCCATTTCCGCTGCGACCAACGTGTTCTTTCTGTTCGACGCGGACAAAGGATCTCGGGGCTTCGACGGAAATACTCGCGGCCATTTCGTTGAATTTCAATCGCGAACAGCGCGACGAGCGTCGCCGATGTTGTTCGAGTAACGTTGTTGCTCCGGTGGAAATCGCGAGTCCGCGACCGCTCGTAAAAAAATGGGACCGGAATTTAATTTGGAGCGCGGAAATTTATTGACGGATAGGGCCGTGCTTCGCGACGTCGACCGTCGTTGTTATGGCCCGTTCCGAGGGACGAGCGTCGGGTTCGAGCCCCAGAGTCGCATTCGAAGCTGCCTTTTGAAATTTTCATGTAAATCGTATAGGAACGATCTGCCGAATAATAAAGAGAGCCAATGTTTTCCAACGGGCTTGTCTTTTTATCCTCTCGTAGGGACCTATCGTTCGCTCCGTGTGTGTATGCAAACGTGGTTTAGGCGAAGTGCTCTTGATTTCTCAGTTTGAGGTTCACGTCGACGTTAGTTCATTCGGTTACAGCTTAACACTTTGACTGCCACGTAAACGTTCATCGAAACTCCCGTGTACTCGAAACAGTTTTCTTCATTAAGAGACTAAGGAATCAAGATTCTTCTTAATAACTGCTCCACTATCTTTCTTGTATCTCGTATATCCAACAAAATTCGGTTCGTTCGACACGTTACCAAGAAAGTTCATATTCAAGTTTACGTGAAGAATAGTGTCACCCAAATTTGGGTGACGTGGCAGTCAAAGTTTTAATATGACGCTCTGTTTATTTATTCGAGAATATTTGGGAGTCACTGAAGTGTTACCTTTAAATGGTACAATTGTGATACAAAGAAATATAGAAAAAATTGTTAAAGGTAGAGGTTGCAATAAAATAGAATGTCGAGTGTCGACATAGGACTGCTAAGGGTTAAGCTTATCCTCCGGATGCCGAGGGATCGAACGCTCTTCTCTCGATATACGGCGACTTTCTGTTAGCGCGTTGACTATCGTGGTAATCGACGTCCACCGAATCGCTTGAAAACAATTGCAATATATAAGACGATTGACACCGAGTAAGTGATCACTATTCTTACAATTTTTATCAAGTTTACATACTAAGCGTATTAACACGTTGAATGCCGGGGGTCACCGGTGAGCCTCGACCAAATCGAATTACTATTCACTCAATTAAACGATGATTATATGAAGATATTTCTATATTACAAATAATGTTATCTAATATGCTGACATCCAGCCAGATGAATGTGGAATAGTAGTGCAATTCGACTAAATGATTTAACATTATACTTTCTCCATTTTCTGTGTTTCCCTTTATGAAGTCGTGCGGCGTTCAAAGTGTTAAAAGGCACAGTGGCGCGAAGGGGATGGAAGGGACGAGCACCGACGCAGTGCACGCTGGGATCGCCCCCTCCCTCGGTGAATTTTTCACAGCAACGGACGTGTCCCGGTGCGAAATTTATCAACAGGTTCCCTTTTCCTCCGAGCAGTCGATCGGGAACCGTGAAGCCTCGGAAGCCGAGCCGCGACCTCGGTGACCGGCCGACGAGCCGCTGCACCTACGCGCTCGTTAAAACGACGTACATACCTCAGTTTCGCAGAGTCCGTCGCCGCGGCCGCATCCCTTTCCCGCACCCGGGACCAGCCGTTTCACGTCGACGCGACGGAACGCGCCGCGACACCTCCAAAGTCCGCCTCCGACCACGCTCGGCCGAGCAACGCGGCGCGCGTCTCCTCCCGGTGTCTCCGCTAAAAGACAATCCCGGAAACATTAAACAACGCAGAAAGTTCCGCGTCGTTCGATCGAAGTGAACTCACCGTTTATCGTTCGTCTCCTTCGTGAAAAGATCCTGCGTGAAAAACGGGGAAGTTCGCGTGGGAACGTCGCTACCGGTCCCTGTAACGAAGAGAAGAGGCGAACACTCGTGTACGGAGAGAAGTGCGAACGTGAGTGACGAACTCGTGAGAATCGGTGGAGTTGAGAATTCTGTTTCGACTAGGACACTGTAGCAGGTTTGTTAATTAACCGTGTAGCTTGCGAATAAATCGTACTCGAAGGGGCTGAAAGATCCATCGCAGGAGTCGATTGTAGAGGAAGCTACAGTGCTCTAGAAGCTCGTAAGTGTAGATCCATCGCAGGAGTCGATTGTAGAGGAAGCTACATTATTCTGGAAGCTCGTAAGTGTAGAAAAGATTCATCGCAGGAGTCGATTGTAGAGGAAGCTACATTGCTCTAGAAGTTCGTAAGTGTAGATCCATTGCAGGAGTCGATTGTAGAGGAAGCTACATTGCTCTGACAGCTCGTAAGCGTAGAAAAGATCCATCGCAGGAGTCGATTGTAGAGGAAGCTACATTATTCTGGAAGCTCGTAAGTGTAGAAAAGATCCATCGCAGGAGTCGATTGTAGAGGAAGCTACATTCCTCTGGAAGCTCGTAAGTGTAGATCCATCGCAGGAGTCGATTGTAGAGGAAGCTGCATTATTTTGGAAGCTCGTAAGCGTAGAAAAGTGCGATTGAGTTCGCAGGAACTGTAGGTTGATACCGGGCGCGAAACAAGACGGTGCTCACGGAATTCTTATCGTGTAGTTAGCCATGCAACGAGGCTCGTACACGCGACGGCACTTCTAATGCGATCGCCTTTGCCGCGGGAAGAGTTTCCCGGTGTCGGTTGGACAGCGGAAGCGATGGACTCGAAATTGAATTCGGACCGGCGCTTATTCGCACCTGTGCGACCGAGTTTCGGGACTCGTCTCGATACCCGGTTGTCCCTGTCCGGGCGCACGGTGATCCAATAACGGGAAGCTAGAGGGAACGTTCACGATATGCTAAGCGTTCGCGGAAAGTTTCAAATGTCAGCGGTCCTCGCGTCAACGTCGGGCACGAGCGTTTTCCAACGAGTTCGCGCGTCCGTTTGCGATAAGCTGGAAACGAAATGTCGCGCGATGTTGTCCTCCCGGTTCGAAGTTCCGAGTCGCCGATACGAGCTTATTGGACCCCGCCAGCTGTCCATAGTGCTCCATAGTTTCGCGAACTACTTCCGCCGTCTCCGGGGGATAAAATCCTAAGGCAATTCGAGAACTCCGTACTTCGTTAAAAAAGTTCCCCGCTCTATTGTCGGCGCGAGCGGAGCATCCGGGGGTGTATGCGTGCCCCGAAGAGCGCGGGTATCGATGATTCGCGCGCGGATAACCGGCGACCGACTTTTCCTTCGAATAATTAAAAGAACTTAGTCGCCACTTGCTTATCGCCGTTGGAATCGCCATCCCGAGGGACTCAGCGTGGCGAATTAGTAGAAGTCCCGACCTTCCCGAGCTCGGTTTGATCTTCTACGAAATTTCCCGGAGCGCAGGATCTCGTGATCTTAATTTGAGAGGGCTCGATCCACTCGTCTCGCGTTCGACGCGGAGGAGATCGAAAGAGGTCCTCCAATTTTAATAAGTTATAGGACTCGGTTTTCGTGGAAACCGTGAGATCGCGTCTTCTGACTGTTGGCTGCTCTTCGGAACAGTTCTTCACAGTGCGACCAGACAGCCGTTTTCTAGACTGAATTCGGTACCTTGATCCTTTGCACTCGAGAGGTGACTCTGTCACCGTATTACAAAGTAAATATAATATTCAGTTTTGTATAACGCATCGACGAGTGAAATATTTCTATAAAATAGCTTTACTTCTTAATTCACGTATGCTTCCATTAGTTGCTCTCAAATAATGTCTATGTCTCATTTCTAGTGAAAAGCTTCCGAGTGCAAAGGGTTACAAAGTCTGAGTGATACAAATAAAATACTTCAAGTTGTAAGGTACAGAGCTAAGTATATAACAGTCATACTTTTCACATTACGCCAAATTGTTATGTTCGAAATGAAAATCATTTTGTACAGAGACTACTTAGCAGCACGTAGCCTTCAATTTTCGTTACGCGAGTAGTCGAGTTCTGCGGTTCTCCGCTGTCAGCCGGAAACGACGCGTAAGACGCAAGTTAAAAGTTCCTGCGGAAAGGATTGAGTCGGACCGCGGCGGTTGTCCCGGGAGTTGACGCAAAGCCGACAGATTCACGGCACACACGGACGAGAAAGGCGCGTATCGCCGAGACCCGGAAACACGCCGTCAAATTGGAACCGTTGCGCACAGGGACACGTCCCTCGAGCAACACTGACATCGAACGTCCTTCGAACCGTCGAAACATCCGTGAAATTAAATTTTTCTCAGCTGATCCTACGGCATCTCGATGTTCCTCTCGGTCTTAGCGCAAAACAGCCATGGAACGCGTCAATTCGATGTGCATCCAATTTTACAAACATTACTTAGCAGATAGCACATCTACCACTGAATCCTAATCGCCTATTTTTAGCTTCCCGGACCTAATCGACTCAACGGCAGTTTTTTAACTTAAACCTGCCGTTAAAGTTGAACATCGCTTCCAACGAGAACAAAGCGTTAGAAGCTAATGTCCGGAGCCTCGTTTGCGCGCGTTAGCTCGCGCGTTCCGCGTCGGTCGACATTAAAAAAACCCTGCGAGTAGTTTCCTCGCGAAGCCGCGTGACGCGATCAATTATTTTCGGAGACGCACGCGGCGCGACGTAAAGCTGAAATTGACGTAGAAATTCGCGGCCGTACCGAGTCCTCGGCCGTATGTGCTTCTTTAACGGCGGAGGCGGATTTACGTCGTCCGCCAGCAAATATTTTCGCTTTTAAAAGCCGTTCGTTTGCCGCCTTTTTTTATTTGATTTCCCCAGGACCGATATTTCGTGGCCGAGACTTTTACGGTCCAGCGACTAATGTTTCCAGGCGAACGTGTGCCAGAATAGCCCGCAGATGCGACCGCGGCGCTGACGAGTCGTGTAACGAGTGACTTTTTGCGGACGCACCGGTAAAACGCGAAAAATTCGTCGCGCCCTTGGAGCTCCTTTAACCCTTTGACTGCCGAGTGAACACTCGAAACTCCCATGCACTCGAAACAGTGTTCTTGCTTAAGTAGAAACTAAAAGGTCAAGATTCTTGGTAATAATTGCTCTACTATCTTCCTTGTATTTCGTACATCTAACAAAATTCGGTTCGTTCGACACGTTACCAAGAAAGTTCACATTCAAGTTCACTTGAAGAACAGTGTCACCCAAATTTGGGTGACGTGGCAGTCAAAGTGTTAATAATAACAGTGTTACAATTACAACGTCACTGTTATAATTGTAAAACTGTTAATTGCTGGATTCTCAAGCGACGCGTCGTTGTTGACATTGGAAATTTAAAAGTCGAAGACCGCGCGTGGCAATGAATTCGTCCTCTATTTCCGTCCACGTTCGAGAGTTCCATTGGTGATTGTCGAGGTCCTCGTTTACTCGCAGTTATCTGAAAGAACAATAGGTTGCGGTGGGTAGGAAACTCTATTATCGGAAGGTCAAAGGGCGTGTTCCCCGGGTACCGAATACGGGTTAGTATTAAAATATTCCAGACGTCCGGTGTTTACGGGCGAAGAGGCTGCAGTTAATGTCCGATTCCGAGCGGAGATCGAGTCGATAAATCGCTGCGAACCGCTGTGTAATCTCGTCGAAGGAAACGCCGGAGGAGAACCCGCGGGGGGGTGGGAAGTCAATTTAACGGGATCGCCGGTGGCACGCATGAAACGCCCCTTTGGAAATATCCGCGGCTGTAAGACGAAATAACGTCAGTCACAGTTTCCAGAAAAAACGACGATACCGATCTCGATCCGGCTGCCAGCGACGAGCAGAAAAGGGGAGCGCGATTCGTTCGATCCAGTAAATCTAAACAGAATATTATAAAGATGAAACTGAGTCATCGAGTTCCTGTAATGTAGTTTATCATTTCTAATAATATAGGATTCATTTCATTATCATTATGTAATGGTAGCGAACCTGTTAACACGTTAAGCGCCATGTCAGTCACCGGTGACCGACGCTTCTGAATGACTAAAAGACAATCGTAACGTACAAGACAACCGATGTGAAATGAGAATGTTTAATAAGGCGACTAAGTTGATAGTGTAACGCAATCGTTGCAACGCCGAACAATTCATAATTATTCCTACGTTTCTTTGCTGCGAAAGACAAACTCTATGGGAGAACGCTTAAGATTTCCGTGGCGCTTAACGTGTTGAATCGTTTCTCCCGAGATAAGAGTACGGAATATATCAAACCGTCATACGTCGAAAGTGAAAATACGAGGCCTGTTTGCCGCAACAGCCGCAGATATATCGGGAACACTTCAAAATGGCGGGCGGCTAGGGAACGGTCGTGACAACTTGCTGATGAATTGGCCGCGCCGCTTCTCTGTCAGAGGCAACGCCAACACGCTGGAAAAACGCTCGAGATTAATAGAATAACTAAGGGTCTTTTTGTCATTAACACGTCCACCGCCGCGAGGATCTTCAGCTTTTTATGTCACTCATTTTTCCGCGGCGAAGGAAAATAGTCGGACGGTTAACCGTTAACCGGCCGGAAGTGCCTCGAGTTTACTCACCGTTGGAAACTACTGTGACCGGGAACGAGCGAAAACAAATTCACGGAAGTTACATGCGACGATGCTTAACACTAGGTTTACATTTATTGTACACTTGATTCTATTATTCCTAAAAGATGCTCGTTTATTTAGATTGTGGAAACTGGAGATTAGTAGGTAATTGGGCTACATGTCAGTGTGATCTCAATGAAAATCGGCGTGAACATTTACGAAATAATATTTCTAAAATTCAATATGCGTCAATTTGACCCGTAAACCTAGTGTTAACGTGTAAATAATACAATAACAGTGACAAAAATAAAATGATTTCTACCGTGTACGCGGCGTCGGTCCGTTAACTCCTTGCCCTACGATTTATTTCTCAATTATGATCGATACAACTACTTCGACATTAATAACTATTAAGAAAAAGAATAAAATGATAAGCATATTCTATATCAATCTTCACTATAAAGTGTAATAATTGGTAACAAAAGAATAATATCTAATTTTAACTCATAAGAATTAACATTCGTGCGCATTCTGTTTAAAATCTTCGCCACGAGTCTAACACATTATTCTAAGGCAAGGGGTTAAAGGTTACTTCCTCCATACAGTTCTCACGTTACCATCACCTGCTCACTTCGATCACCTTGCTGCAATAATTACCATTACACTCCCGATCAATCGGAAAGTCATCGGCGAAGCAGTGGACGTGTTAGACCTCCATCTGTCAAAGACGGCCAGGCGGAAATCGACAGCGGCGAACAAAAGAGATCTCGCATAAAGGAAGAAAACGGTCCGTCCATTGTGCGTAGCTCCGTGCTCATTACCGTCGTCGAACGATTCCCGAAGAAACTGCGCGGCGATACGATCAATTAATCGACGGTGTGTAATTCCATTAGCGGGGGGGAGCCGGTAAACTCCGTGCCGCGTCGCGTCGTAACGCTACACGTTAACTTCTAACCGGGACAATTAGAACTGCAATAGGATTATGCGTCCCGGCGCGACGGTTCATTTAAACCGGCCGCGTTCCCCGACGCTACGCTCCGGAGGAACGAGGTTTAGCCGACCCTTCCCGTTTCCGGCGGCCTGGATCCTCCTTGGCGGCCGATCGATCCTTCGAGCGGGATATTTCTAACGGTTAATGCCTCTCATTACAGGCGGGCGAATCGAGTGCTCCGCTGCTCGTTTTACCGCGGGCGCAGTCACGCTAATGGGTTTCTCGTATCCGTACACAGGGGCGCGCGGGCTTCCGGTCAAATAGATTTTCCGCCGCGTATCCTGGAAACGATATGTAAATTAATACCAGCCGTGTCCGCCGGAAGCAATGAATATTTATTCGCCGCATTGTTTCCTTACGCTGATCGCGTCCTCTTTCCCTGATTTTTTCCGCTCGAATTCCAGCTTCGGGAATCCATGAGTCCTTGTCTCTGAAATATAATACCACGGTCAGAAGAGTCGGGGCACTTTTCGCGAACGACCACGGCTGAAACGCGACGGATTACGAGGATGCAATTTGTCCGGCCAACCCGTGCAGCGGTTCGCGTCCTTATTTCATAGCAAAGGGATGTTTGAAGAACTCCGAGGGCAGTCGTGAATAATTCGGAACGTTCGCCGCAGCGACGAGGCTCCGCGCATTGAAACGAGCGAGGATTCGTCGGGACGAAAGCGGCGCTTGGAATCGTCACAATAAAATCAGGACTCTAACTCGGCCGGGATTACGAGCTAGGCTCGCGACGCGTGACGTCGAGATGCTTAGCTGCCGTTGTAAATTCCGCACGCTTTGCCTCGTAATGTACAATTTTAACTCTCGATACGAATTCTCGTCCGATCAACGATATCACGGTTATTACGTTCGATCGGTGGTTTATTCCGGCCGTCGTTCGACAGGGGAATCGCATTAAACGGTATAATCATGTTTCACGGGCTGATCTTGTCGCAATTATCTGATCAACGTTTCAAATGTTATTCATGTTAATACGCGTGCGCCGGCATGGCGGTTCCATTAATACGACGGGAAATCAGCTCTGATTAATTAGAGCGTCGAGCGCCGATGACAGCGAACCCGTTCAACAAAGAAACGTTGTTCGAGCGTCGTAATGAAAAGAAAGGCGTCTCATTTCTCTCGAGTGTTCTCGGCTGAATGGACCTGGCAGCCCATTAACGGCACTTCAACCGTGCCGGTGGTTATTTCGGAGGCCGCCGCAGATTCCGCGTCCACGCCGGCCGATCGGTCCGAAACGGTCCGTTCTAACGTTAGGTGACCAGTGAAATCCGTGTCGATGTCCAGGAATACCTTTATAAAGAAACCAACCTGTACTTAGTCGGGGAAAATTGAAATTGTAATGTACTTTAACACTAGAACTACCGATTTAACACACTATCGGAGTATCATGAGCTTGACTTACACGTATAGCGGGCGAAAATTAGTTTTTTCCTTAAAAATTAATAAATTTAGGACTAAACTCTGGTCAAGCTTTCCTGCCCAAAAGTTAGTGACAATGAAAAAACAAGCATTGGTGAGTGTTTTACTGACACTTGGCGTACGTTCTGCATAAAAGGTGTTAATACCCTTCTCGCCGATAGTGTGTTAATCTCTATAAATATTGTAATCTTAGATTATTCTTGGTTTCTTCTTCATAGTACTCAACTGAAACTCTTCATTTTCAAGATCTATAGTATAGTCTACTGTTAACAGTTAGCCAACGGAATGGAGAGATCAGCCGCTTTTCATTCAGCAACGTATCGCCTTTTACTCTGTTCATCTTTTCCTTTGTTATTTAGTAAGTCTTGACGTCGGATTATTTGCAATTCATCAAATACGGTTCTCGTTTCTACAAAACATAGTTTCTAACTGAATTAATTGAATGAGTATAATTGAAGATAATAGAGAAGGTTGTAGTATAGTTCTTTCTATGTCGCCTAAGTGTCAAGACCAATTGCGAAACAATCAATCACTCATTTTAACTGGTAGTTCTAGTGTCAAAGGTGGTCATATCATTAACACTAGGTTCACGGAACGCGTCAAATTGACGCATATTGGATTTTAGAAATATTATTTCGTAAATGTTCACGCCAATTTTGATTGAGATCACACTGACATGTACCCCAATTACCTACTATCAAATCTCCACTTCCCACAATCTAAATAAACGAGCATCAATTCTTCTAGGACTAATAGAACAAAGCGTACAATAAATGCCCGTAAACCTAATGTTAAACAACACCTTTTCCCAATAATTATCCCGAAAACGCGATCTTCCTTGGCCGCCCAATATTACCTCCACTGGAATCCAATTCGCCGATTCCTCGGACGGTTTCGGTGATACGATTCCCGTCCATGTTCTCCGGCGGCGAGTGAGACAAAAAGACGGAATCGGTCCGCGCAAGAGTCAGGACCATGGGACAAAAGTTTCCTCGCGGAGAATAGCGGGGCGAGATAAAACGTTTCCCTGGGAGAGTTACTTTCGGTTTTTCCGGCGCTCCACATTGATTTCTCTCCGCTTCCCTCGGTCTGTCTCGCTCCTCGCTCGGAGGAGGAGACAAAATAAAAACGGAACTTTTCCGGTGTATGGGTCCAATAGCGAATTTATCGTCGGCCAGAGGCGGCGGCGGCAGGCGGCGGAGGACGTCTCAGCTGCGGAGGGCACCGGCGGACGGAAAGCGAGAAAACTCGACCTAAATCGCGAATAATTACCCAGCTGGCACTCGTCTTCCCGTTCCTCGGAGAAAGTTCGTTAGCCCGGCGACACTTGGCGAATCGTCACACGAACCGAAACTTTTTTTGGTCATCCCAGCCGTCCTCGGTTTTCAAAGATAAACGACATCCGATCCTCCATCTTCCTCTGCCGATCGTCCGGCGGGCCGATGATCTCCGGACGCTGTCGCGCCGCGCGACGCGAGAGGCGGCGAAGGAAGAGCCGCGGCTAGACGAGGGGAATTACCTTTAATGCGATGGAAATTGGAGCGAAGTGAACGTCAACCGGGAAAGAGATCGACCGGGTCAACGTTTCCGTAGAATATCTTCCCCGGCCCGTCGACAGGCTTCGCAAGTTCCGCAAAATGGCGCGGAATAGCTGTAGAGGTCCTTGAACTACACTCGCTGCTGGATCTTCTTTCCTACGAATACACAGGTGTAGTCTCGACATCATGATTCTGACGCGGTGTAGACTGACGATCGTTACCTGGCTGATCTCCGCGGTGTCCATGATGAGCGCCGTCGACTACGACGACTACTCGTCGGTCGACTACGCGGACTCGGACTACAACGCCACGAACTGCACGAACTACTACTGCATCTCGAACGAGGATTACGTGGACCGCATGATGAACTACATATTCCCGAAGTTCTGGGACTGGGTGCTGATCGCCTCGCACTCCGTCATCTTCGTGACCGGGCTGGTCGGCAACGCGCTGGTCTGCATCGCCGTGTACAGGAACCACACGATGAGGACCGTCACGAACTACTTCATCGTGAACCTGGCGGTCGCCGATTTCCTGGTGCTGCTGCTCTGCCTTCCGTTCACCGTGCTCTGGGACATCACCGAGACATGGTTCCTGGGCCTCACCCTCTGCAAGGCCGTCCCGTACCTTCAGGTAAGACGAATCTCCGCGGCTGATTAACCGCGCGCCGTCACGCGAGCGTAATTGAAAAACGTGGCCGCGGTGTACACACCCCTGAAATCCCCGGCCGGCGATTCGTCCCCGAGATACGGCCTTCACTTCCGGCCGCGAGAAATCGGGATTCCCCTCACGTTCGCGGGCAACCTGTCCGCGATAAACTCGCCTGGTTTAGCTAGACTTAATCCCATCCGCTCGCAATTCTTCCGTACACGGACACGGAAGCGAAATCGTCGTTTATTCTGTGGCGACCGAAAAGCTGCCCTGCGACACTGGATTCTCCTGGCTATTTTTTTACCGTTGACACTGTTCTTCCGCGCGAGTCCGTTTCGTGTCATCGCACATTTGACTTTGAGCTGGAGACCTGGAGACTTTCACCTTTTTTACAACACTCCTGTTTACTTGTCTCATCACCATTATCCTTCTTGTAGGACCGTTCAAAATTAGCGCGCCTGAGTGAATGCATGGCCGAGCGAATGTGAGTGTGGATGAGAGAGAGAGAGAATGCATGTATATAAAAAGGATTCACGAATGAACGAACGACGAATGGTTAGTGAGAGAGAGAAGTTAATAAAAGTTATTTAACAAATTGAAATAAAGAGTTGTAAGGACTATTTTAATACAACAATCTTCTTCTCTGTCTTTTGGAGTTTTTCTCTCTTTCTCGATTTTCTTCTCTCTCTTGGATCTTTTCTCTCTTTCTCGATTTTCTTCTCTCTCTTGGATCTTTCCTCTCTTTCTCGATCTTCCCCAACTTTCCCATCTCTCCGTCTTCCACCAGACGGGTATATACTTTCCGACGACAGTTTAGGAGCCCTCATTCTACACGCGACGACGTCATCACGAACCTCCGCGACCTTCGTCAACCTGTGTCGAGAGCCGTATTCTCACCAGTCATTTCGGTTTAACTTCACCGGCCCCACAATTCTACTCATCTCCATCGTCTCTGAGATTCGTTTCATCCATCATTCAATCAGTCCTTTGATCCTGCAACGGTAACACCGAATGAGCTACCAAGCGCAAACACCGCAAACAAAGAATTCACAGATTAACGCGCTGAAACAAGAGGGTTCATATCTCCCAATAGACGATCTAGGTTTAATAAAGGTGCACCTTGAACGAGGAACCGTATCAATATTTGACCCGGCGAAGAACAAACATTCTTTTCCTCGTCAGCCGACCCGCTCCGCGTCGAGGCGCCCCGCCCCCCGCGGGGTGAGCTCGTTGCAAGACGGAGCCGGCGATAATAAATTCATAAGTGGACTGTTTAATCAATGATTCAGCGCGCCGGTATTTGCTCGGGAGTTCCCCGTCCCGACGAAACGTAAAACAACGGGCGGCGGGGCGGGGCGGGGGAAGACGCCGGTTTTAATTCTCCGCGGGGATTACTTCCCCCTTTAATCATCGTTCCGCCGAGCAAGTTCGACGAGGACTCCCGGCCTGTCCGGCGATAATGGAGACCCTCCCCTCGCGGACACAAATATCTTTATTCAAGTTTTAATTAACCGGATTACAATACACTCGTCCGAGTGGAGCGACCCACCCCCTACGCCCGAAAACCGATATCCACGTCAGGCCGCGAAATTTCCTCGGCGCGTCATCGGAAAATGCTGGAATCGAATCACCGCTATGGATGATTCGCGATTAAAATGTTTCATCGACCGTGACCAGCCTCCGGATAATCGAGAAATATTCGTTACCTTCAAAAGTTTGTCCGAATTCCGAGGATTGTTTCGTAGTCGGTTCATTGTCTTTTCGAAGTCATCGGGAGAATCCCGCGCTGCGTCAGTGGTTTAGTTCGTTGGTCCAACGGCAGGTGGCTCGTAGCCTGAAAAGATTCTCGCTGTCAATCGTGAGCGGGAAATGTTACTAAAGGCCGGCGCGAGCAAGAGGCGGTTTAAAAAGGGTGCTCGCTACTTTAATAGCGCGTCGGCACGTCCTAAGCGGCGTGACGGCGGGGTATGGCCATCAAGACATACCCAGTACGTAATTTTTGGAACTGCGAGGCTGTTGGCTGCCAATTTTGCACCGGCGCCTCCGTTTATCTGTTGCAAAATTTAATTTCTTTGAACTCTGTGGGCTACAATGTTGCGACACTTCTGATATTAACCCTTTGCACTTGGAAGTTTTTCACTAGAAATATTCAACACTTTCCTATGAGATATAGATGACATTTTTTTCAACTAACTTAACGGGGAATCTATTCACAAAATAAGGGGAACAATGGCATTTTATTTCCCCGTTTCACGTATCGACAGATTACTCAAGACTTAACGTTAAATATTGAATTTTACAATTTCGATGCACCAATCTTTGACACTGAGATCCATGAAAATTTCGATTCATTCTTCTCCACCGGATTTCTGTTTCGCACTATGATTAGACAGCGGACCTTCGCGCAAATGTACGTTATTAATCATCTAAGGCAGCGTAATGGAACGCAGAATCAACTGGAAATTTGATCTAATGAATCTTCCTGTTAATTTTCATTTTCTGCATTCCACGTCCACCACGGAATTTTCAATGTCTTCGTCGACACGTTGGAACCGACGATTGAAACGAACGTTAATCCCGCGCAGCGATAATGCGCGCGAATCGAAATTTAAATTGCGCCGGATTTCAGCGGAGCCCGTAGTTTATATTTCGGAAAAACATCTAGTGCGCGGTGAACGGTATCAAGTTCCACGGTCCAATTACAAAATATCCGCGACAGCGTGTTACAGCATATTCGGGTTTATCGCCGGGCCAATTCGCTGTCGTTATTAAATTCCGTTGATTAAACAAACGCGAAAAGAATGGCGCGCCGGCTCTGTCCGTGTATCTCCGCAAATTGCGAGCTAGAGCGCGTGTCCGCTCCGTTTAAAACGCTCTAATGGATTTTTACTTCTCCCGCGCGCTCGCGGCTCGTCCACACGCACGGACGCGCACACCTCCGCTCGGCACCGGCGTTTTGATAAACATTTATATTACAACCGCAGCGTGGCTAAACGAACACGCCGGGGTTAATTGAGTTTACACGTGAAGTACGTGTGCGGTATTTAAATTTACTTTCCAACTGCTCGTTCGTTTTCGCGCTCGAGCCAATCCAGCTTCGTCGATGGTCGTCGAACTAGGCTACCGACGGTTACACTTGGAAAAATTGGCGTTCGAGTCGGTAGACGATAAATCTCTCTAATTAACCCTTTGCACTCGGAAGTGTTTCGTTAATATTCAACTATAAAGTTGAATGTTTAATATTTCAAATGAAACTTCGCATCGTTACGTGGAATATTGACATAAAACACCTTTGTTGCTTAATTTATCCGTGAATTATTAAATTAGATTCAAACAATGTCACCTATATCTCGTCAAAAGTGCAAAGGGTTGACCGTTTGAGTGCGGCGCGATGGTTCGTTCGTCTTCCTTTTAATAACTTATTTTTATTTTTGCTTTAACCTACTTATAAATGGAAAATTGAAACAATCGCGCTGTTTACAATCTTTTTATATAAAAATAGAAAAGCGTCGTTAAGTTTCTGAACTGAAACGAAAGAAGCGCGATCGCGTATTGGCACTTTTCGACCTTTTGCTAAGGTCAGTGACACTCAAACGGTTAATTGACACAAGTACATTATCACATTCCGGGCGGAAACGAGCCCGCAGAAGGAGCGAGAAAATCAGATCCGCGGTAGTGCCGATTTTCATCGCGTGCAGATTCGAGCAGCCGAGCGGAATAAACGCCGCGATGGCGGCCGCGTCGAGCGAGCCCTGTAATTCGGCATTAGTTCGTTCTAGCCGGGTCGAAACTAAAATTCCACGTGGCGCCGTGACGGGCGAATTTGTTCCATTACCGATATTGCGAGCAACATTCGTACGCCACTCCAATATTAACCCTTAACGGACCGATGCCGCCGTGTAAGCACGGCACTTTTACTTAGCGAATCCCAGCCAATTCGTAAAGATCATTTTATTCTTTTCATCGCTGTTATTATTGTAGTATTTAACCCTCGAAAGTTTTTCACCTGAAATACTCAATCCTTTCTAGGTGGATGTAGACAAGAATCTTTAACCCTTAGCACTCCAGATGGTTTTGTAATCTATCAGCAGCTGCAACTAACTTTTATAGTATTCCTAGCGAAAATTACAAAATATAATATTTCTTAGATCTTTTATTTTTCTTCTTAGTGCAAAATTTGAACGTGTGAAAAGTCTAATAATTGTAGGGTAGTTTCTTTAAGATTCATTCAAATATCTAATATTATTCCTGGTGCAATATTGGAGCCTACGGGGTTCGAAGGGTTAAAGCGAATTCATCAAGAAATCACATAAATTAGGAAAAGCTATTTCCTTCCAATATTCCAGGTACTGATACAGTATGCAAAGGTTAATGGCAAATACTAAAGTTTCTAATTTTCTATCGAATCATTTAGAGACAACAAACAAAATAAAAGGCGATACGTTGCTAAGGGAAATATAGATCTTCCATTCAGTTAGCTAATTGCTAAATATTGTGCTATATCACTTCTATGAATTAAACATTGTACAATGTATCAATATACGAAATATTGAAAGAAAATAGTTCTCTTCCTCAATGCATGTGAGATTTCTTAATTCAATCTAAGAAAATGTCATCTGTATCTCATCAGAAAATACTGAATATTCCTGAAAAACTTCTGGCGTGCAAAGGGTTAAACTCGAAACACTTCCGGTCCGCTAAGGGTTCGCTCCGTTATCTCATCCCTCAGCTCTTCGACCTCATCGAGTACCTTCCAGGTAGAACGATGTCTTCGCAAGCTCGTAAAGCTGCGCAATATCCTGCAATCCGCGGATCAAATTATTATAATCCGATAGCTCGAATCCTGCATACCGGCGTGGCATTAACGCGGTTGCAGCGTCGTTACTGTGGCTCATACTCAAGAATTTTATGTTCCATCGGTGTAATATCTCAGACACCCGTCCTCGTATTTTCCGCGGCGATATAAAGTCCCCGGCTTATCTCGAAATTGACGGCGCCGTAATGCGCTTCGTTTTTCCCGCGATCTCCGGGTCTCCCCGTCCAGTGTGTTTAATTACCACTCGCTGAAGTGGATTGTTGTTGTTATCGTTGTCGCCGGATCGCAGTCGATAAGGTCGAGTTGGCTCGGAGCTCTCGAAGGAATTCGGACGTCTGCAGCGGCTCGCGAGCGCAGGATAATTGAATCTTCCGTTCAGACGGAATTTAATAAAATTATACGAGCCCGGGAGGGGGCCGGGTTTAATACGATACGATACTGCGAAGAGACGGAATACAAAGACCGTATCTCGTGTCGGAGTCGAAGGCAACGTTACACGAACTTGCTTTATAGCCTATTGTTAGGGTATTGTTTCAGGCTTTGGCGTTCGCCTCGGCGAAGACTCGCGGGAGAATGCGCGGCCAGAATCTATAGCTGCAGCTAATCATTGTCGCCCTTTGCGATCCGTTGCAGCCGCGTTAACGAGAACGAATATGCGTCGTTCCCGTTAAAAGAGCCCCGAGGGGGAACGAGGACACCGCCTTCGTCTTGGATTCCGTCCAATGTCCGACTCATTCGTCTTGCACGGTCTCCCATGGATTTTTCGAATTAAAACTTTTTGCCAGCGGAGCGCGCGACATCGCCGTTAGACAAAAACGACGACGCCGCGGGAAACGCACAATAACTTGGCTTGTTCGTCAGCATCAATCACATCCCGCCACCGCGTAACGAAATTGCGACCCGAAATTGATTCGATGTAGCTTTCATTTGTTACAGCGGGACGCAATTCGGGGACGCCGCTCCGGTTCTGAAATACTGGCGCGTACGATTAAATGATTCGTTTTCAACGATTAATCGGCGCGGATTGTTGGTAACGGCAATTTCATCGAGGAGGAACAATTAACTTGTTAGGTAATCGAGCGTTATCGCTTCTTCGGAGACGCTAACGTTCCTAGAGTAATCTAACCGAGTTAACATGTTGAACGCCGATTTCATCGAGAAAAATAGACAAAATGGAAAAAATTACTATTGAAATGGAAAATGGAAAAATTAATATTGAATCATTTGACTGAATTGGATTATCATTGCGTGTTCGTCAAACTGAATGTCGCAATGAGTATCATTATTTGTAATATAGAAATGTTTGCGAATAACCATCGTTTAATTGAGTGAATTATAGCAATTCGTTTTGCCTGTGAATATTTCTAGTGAAAAACTTTCGAGTGCAAAGGGTTAACTGACTAATGCCATTATTTTTCTAATGCCAAGGCTTTCTACTAATTGAAATATTCACTATGTGAAATATCAAAGTAATAATATCAAACTAACATTATCCTACGAAGATTTTGCACCAGTCGTAGTCCTCCATATGAATTCTAAATTTCTACATACTTCAAGGTTTCTTCAAGCTCCCCCGTAGAACCGGAGCGTCTTTTCAAAAGCCTTCAACAATACCTCCTTTCAAAAAGATTCTCCTAAAGACGTTCACAATCCTACAGACCTATTTAAAAGTTCATGAATCATTCCGGAGAACAATTCCTCGGGGTTCCTGGAAGCAACCTGCAGTTCTTGAAATCCTCAACCGAATTTAAACCCAGAGTGCCACTACAATTAACGCAGGCCACGATTCCGGCTATCCAGCAAGTCACACAGGGTAAACCCAGGATTCCTGCGGGCACGTGCGTTCCGTACATCTGCTTAAAACGCGATCGCATTGACATAACGCTGCGCTGTTACACTCGTATGCGGGAGCACAGTTGCGCGGAAATATCGTCTGGCTCGTTTATCATGGCCTCTGTGTACACAGCAGCCGCGTATACCTGTGCTCCCGTGTTCGAACACACGTCCCGCGTGTTCGTGTCCCGACGTCGATGTAGCTGCACGGTCCCGCGACCAAGGTAGCTCTCTGCCGGGTACCAAATCGCATTATCTTACAACGTGTTGTTGCACACCGTTCCTGCCCGATAACTTATTCCCCGGTTCTCAACCGCGGCGCCGCGGATCCCCGGAAAGATCCTTCAATGCGCTCTTAATTCGACCATCTGCCGCTCCCTGGTAATCGAGTTCCCTAGATTTTCCCCGTCCTTCGTCGCAGCGACGTTCTCAATACTTCTTCAGCGACAATCGCCGGCTTTTCAGCGACGGCTGTCTCGAGACGATCCATTAAGAGCCTCTTCCGCGATCGCTGAAAACACGGGAATGCTTTTGTAATGAATTACCAAACTCGATAGACCGACGCGCACGCGTAGTCTATTGGAATCTCAAGGAGCGCGTAATTTCTCTAATGAAATACGAACGTCGAGTCGGTTCCAGTGTTAACCGGATGAATTCTAACGAGGGGAGGGCCCGCGAAAATTCCGAAGAAAAGGGAGGTACCTCGGCGAGCGCTGTTGCCGTTGGAAAAAACACGAGCAACGCGTTGACGGACGCCGGCGTGTACGTGAATGGCTCCGCGCGGAGCGTACAGCGCGCGGAGAACCAAAGAGGTCGAGCAAAACACGCGGCCGTAACGAGAGAACCGCGGCGCCGGGTAAATACGAGCTCGCCCCTCGCCGAGCCGTGTATGCGGCATGCATAATTCCTTCGGCCGCTCGCGGCAATCCAATCCGTTCGACAAACTCGCCGCGAATGTGACTCGACCGCGCTGTAACGCGGATTCTTCGATTCCCTCGGCGGGATTCCTCGTTCTCCGCTGATTGTAAGGAACCCGAGGTCTCTGGAACGAAGAGGAAGAAGACGTTATTGCAGATTGAAAGGGATAACGATCCGTCGTAAATTGCGCGGAGATTAGAAGTTACCGGAAGTCGGTCGAACGGCGAAGCAAGGTGAGCTCGCCGTCTCCGGTTAACGTATTAACGGCGCGCCCTGAATGATGCGCCACGGGAACACCGAGAACCACTGAATCCCTTTTAATTACACCGCGCGCCGTGTATCCAATATCAAAGACATTCGCCCGTGGCGTGGCAGGCGTAACGAATTACTCGTATAATCGGCCCTCGTCGATCGCCGCCGACAAGGTAAAGCACTCGAGCGTACCGGTAAATAAGCTTCGCCGGGAGCAACAGCGTTTCGCTACGGGACAGCGTACTCCGAGCGGTTCCGCGACGTCCTGAACACTTGTCCTCGTTTTTCTTGGGAAGCCTGTGGAGGATTGTCTAATCAGTGTTTGATACGTGTATCAGGAAGCGGAGAATTTAGCGAGATAAGCACAGTGATAGGCTTGGAGATTACTGAACGTTATGCTATGTATAATTTAATTTTTATGTCAGCAACTCCTGGCAATTTTGATGGTAGACCTACTGAGAATTAACGATGTTATGACATTTCTTTGACCTTTATCCCTTAGCACTCCACATAGTTTTTTGATATGTCAGCAACTCCTAGCAATTTTGATGGTAGTGCTACTGAGAATTAACAATGTTATAACATTTCTTAGACCTTTGATTCCCTTGTCAGTACAAACTTTGTATATTTGGAAGATCTAATAATCTTAAGGTAGTTCCCTTAAGATTCATTGAAATAGTTAACCCTTTGCACTCGAGAGGTGACCCACAGTCAGCATTTGATTTGATACAGCAAACTATGAAGTTAAATATTTAGTACTTTAAATGAAACTTTGTATTGTTATGTGAAATATTTATTGTACTGTGAATAATCGTTAGATTAGGCTCAAACATCGTCTGTACGTCGTCGGAAAATCTTGGATATTCCCAGTAGAAAACTTTCGAGTGCAAAAGGTTAGAATTACTATCATTAGAGTGGTTGATCATAGAACCACCAGATAGATCAAAATGACCCATTCCTTAATTGTCTATCGTGACCGCAATCTCGATCCTCTAAAGCCGATCCCCTAAGCCTATACATCTCTGAACGAAATCTCCAGAAACCGTCAATCCCCTGAAACCACAGAACGCTCAATAAATTTATCCTCCCCGGTCATAATAGGAGTCCTAATAAACTAAAGAAGTTTGTTCTCCGGCCCAATACCGATAAACGACCCTACAAATAAACCTGTCCGCGATAGATACGCGGTTTAACGCGGCAGTCAATATAACGCGCTGATTCACTGTCATCCGGCCAATGACTCCCCGAGTTTCATCCCTCGGCATTATTCTATCCGTCGGAAGATACGGATCTATGACTCCGTCATCCACGAGTTCTAACCCTCTGGTACTCGTCGAACCGCAGTTCGGATTGGATCGAGCGTATCGAGGGCAACGCGAGGTATCACGGGGTTCGTTGATTAAGCGCGCACGTACCGGCTCAACTCCCAGCGAGCGGTGTAGATACATTTAACGATCTCCGCGCGATCTCCGAAAAGAAACGACTCGCATCCGCCGCGCCGGAGGAATATGTAACGAGCGCCGTTCCACTTTTCTTCTCGCGCGCTCCGGATTCCGGCGGAATTCCTGCCTCGCGGAATACCGTCGTCCGCGGCAGCGACACGGAATCAACGTCCCCGTGGGCGGGAGAAGGTAAACGGTCGAAGATAGCACCGGCGCGTTCGAGGCATCGATTACGCGGCGTCGGTTTACTCGCCGGTGAATTCATTTGCGGCTATTGGACGCGTTCGTCGCGATCAACGCCGCAGAGAATCGTGCCGGGCTAATGTTTGCCGGGCCGCGGACGGTATCACCGTGAACCACGAACCCGACGTAAGTGCTTTTTAATTATACCCCCGCGGACGTGGACGCTTGGAACGTTGCTCGATTAAACCTACGGCTGTTTCTCGATTCGATCGCGAGCTGGTTTTATTAACCGGTTTAACGCGCTGGTTGTTACGGTGGTCACTAGAGCTTGCGAATTGAGCAATTGATGTAAGATTGATATTGAATGAAAATATTTGAGAAGATAGATAGAGTAATATGAATGCTGTGATACCAAAACATTAGTATTACATATAATCATTAATGTATTGGTATCACAGTATTCATATTATTCTATTGTCTGGCTTCTTAAATATTTTCATTCAATATCAATCTTATTGTAATTGCTTTCAAGCGATTTCCTCTATAAAGGAATATTCTTGTAACAAACGCTCGAAATTCTCGTGGCAGTCAACTGTTCCTTCATTGCGCGCTTCTTTCGTTTCGGAGACTGAATTACGCTTTTTCAGATAAAAAAGTTCTAAACACGGTCATTCTGTTTTTCCCTGCCTAAGCAGGTGATAATGAGAATAAAATTAAACAGAAGGAAGAATAGATAAACTTCATTTGATTCTGCGAAACGACGAGCTGTCACTCAGACAGCATACCGGAGAAGCGGCACCGCCTGGCACTAGAACTTCATTCTGCATTTGTCTCTTCAACATTCTCGAGTAGACACGCAAATTTAGTCATACTGTCAACGATATATACTTTCGCAATTACGAAAGTTTTCAGAGTTTACAGAAGATTCATCGACTGCCAGAATTATCGGAACGAAAGATTCGAAGGGGACTATAAAATATCCCCGTTCCGAGGTGCTGTTTCTCAACCCAGTTCCAACAACATTCTCCGTTAATCCCGTTTGCGGAAGCTGCGGGCGCCGTCCCGGAAACCGTCCGCGAAATACACGGGGAATCAAACAAAAGCGCAGTACGGCTACAAGTAATTTAGCCTCGGCTAGTTGATACTTGTTACGCGTGTCGCAAACTACACGGCTCGCCGGCGCAAACCGGCCACGCGTAATCTACGGTTTACGGTCCGCATAAAACTTCGGTTTCGGTGCGATACGGCGGCCGCTCGCGAGCAACGATAATTGCCGGCCGGCCGGCAGCGGCGATTAGCCGCGGAACTTTTCCAGGTTGCCGGCGTCGCATTTGAATCTCTGCCAACCGGGCGGCGGGCGAACGTTCAGACATACTTCTTGAAGGTCCCCGGGGGCCGAGGACATTTCCATGCGTCTCCGGAAGCCACGCGAACCCGAACTTGGCCCGCTGAATGGTAATCAACCGCGCGATTCGTCAACGCGATCGAATTAGAAGTTGACCCAGTCGTTCCCGGGAGAAGTTTCTCTTCTTTCCCAGTGTATTTCCCGCGAGGTTCTTCGTCGGTTCAACTGTCGATGCATCGGGCGAATTCAGGGACATCCCCGGAGACGCGGCGAAATATGTCGACATCAATTATTAGCTCCTCCCGAGGGGTAACACGCTTCTTCCGAGGATTGCCCTTTGCACTCGAGAGGCGACTCCCGAGATGGTTTGATCCTAAAATTAGAAAATTTCGTATTACCATTGACCTTTATACTGCATCAATAGTGAAACATTGGAAGAAGCTTTGTTACCTAATATATGTGTGATTTCCTGATGAATTCATTTTAAATCTTGTCTACATCTAATTAGAAAGTATAGAGTATTTTAAGTAACTTTCGAGTGCAAAGTGTTAACCGATCGAGTTATGTTGCCTAAAAGTGGCAGTACCGGTTCGTAGAATCAGAGCTTATTTATTTCTTTCCTTCTAATTATTCGGTTTTATGTTTGCTATTACCTTAGAACTGGAGAACGATCGCACTATTCGACGCTAGAACTACCGAACAGTCAAATACTATCGCAAATCAATTTCTACAGTAACTTTAACATAATAATAACTCTAGGTTTACTCATCTTTGTAATAATTGTAAAGAGAAGGAATCAGGAGTGGGTCATTTTGACCTCTCTACAAGTTCCAGCATTAAAGTTTCTTTCTATAAAAATAGACAAGCCTAATTCAGTGTCTGAATTGAAACGGAAGCGCTTGGCATTTTTCGACCGGTGCAAAAACCGGTGGGACTGAAACGGTTAAAGCATCGAGTCCTTTGAGAGAAATTACGCCGTTTCTTTTACGCTGCAGTTGGCTTGAACCCGCTCGAGTTTACCGGTGCATAGAGATTCCCAGCTTCAAATTACATGTACCTTCTTTCTCGCTTTGTTTTAACAATAGCCTCTTGACTCTGTTTCCTCTGCACGTCTTCCTCCTTCACAATTACAACATCCTCTATTTTTTCGTCTCTTCATTGTCCTTAATTTTCTTTTCTTTGCTTCCAAATCCTGATTTCTCAAAAACATTTGTACTGGAAGACAGCATGTTTTAACAATAGCCTCTTGTCTATGTTTCCTCTGCACGTCTTCCTCCTTCCCAATTACATCCTTTATTTTTTTCTTCATTCTCCTTAATTCTCTTTTCTTCGCTTCCAACTCCTGATTTTCCTAAAAACATTTACCCAACTCTCTTCGTACTGGAAGACACTGTCATCCAGCTAAACTCCGGCGATCGGGCGAAAGTGTGTCAGCGTTACACGCCGCCGGTCGGATATTCCAAGTTCAGAAAGCGGGACGGAGCGTTCCGCCGCTCCGGGAGGTCGGTACGCGCCCCGAAAGACACGACATCGCCTAATGATATAAAGCTTGCGTGTCGACCGTTCTATCGCGACGGCAAAGTGGCCGGCCGTGCCCCGCGGAATGCTCCATCCCGGCGATATTTCACTTCGAACAACTCTGTCCCATGGCCGGGTCGATCGCATGAATTTTTCAGACCATCGTCCTAATGTTCACTCTCTCTCTCTTCCTCTCTCTCTCTTTCATTCCTCATCGTCGATGGTCATGCCCGTGGAGCGACAATCTCGCTAATTAATCGAGCGAACGGAAACGATCCCGCGGAGACGGGCTAGGCATTCGAGCGGAGATCTTATCGAGAAACGAAGCGGGTTTAGACACCAAGGATCGATGCCACTACATCCGAGCGTAGATTCGAAAGCGATCCCTCCCCGAATTCCCTCTCATCGTTCAGCCGTCGATCGCCGGCCGTTGAATCGACGAACGAGACACGCGAAGGTGTCCGGCAGAGGATCACGGCCATCCGTGACACGTTAGGCACGCGTTGCCGCGACTGCGACTCGCAGATAGCCGTGATTTAATTGAAACGTGCTCCGACCGGCGAACAATCGGGAAAAATCCCACGGGGCGGCGCGCCCGGCGGAAACAATGCGTTTTGTTTGGCGAGGCTTCGGCTCATCCGTTATGCACGCGGCCGTGCTGGGAATTACTCGACCCTGTTCCTTTCGATACCTCGGCCATACCGGGCGCGATTAAAACGGGCGGCCCGCATTAATCTCATTCCGGCCGGCCGTTAATCTCCGTCGCGACGATTCCGCGCCGCTCGGACATCGTCGTCGCACGCCGCCGACGAATAAATTAGGACGTATCACTTCTCCGCCGCGAACCTCTGGGCTTAATTGCGCGGAAACTGTCCGCTACTACAATAACGGCCTCACTCCCAAACAATTTGCCCCGGCAGCGTATTAAACGCACCGTCTCCGCTCCACCGGCGATCGATCCGCGTTACACCAGAATATATCTTCCCATCGAGAGATCCTTGACCGAGTCTAATTATTACGACTGCGACCGGCTTAACGATCGACCTTTTAACCAGCGCTCGCTCGCGAGGTACGCTCGTTCCGCGTGCACCACGCAGGAAACTTCCATCGGAGTTCCGCAGTGGATTGCACGCCGACCTGCACATTCCAGGGGAAATTAGACGAATACTCGATTGAACCGGTCGCCGGATTAAACTGATATACCCACCACCGAGGAGGATCCGTTAGAGGATAATCCAGTTGCGGATTCCGCGAGATATCCTGTCGCTGGCAACCCGTGAAATTGTTTTCTTCCTTTTCTTGGATCTGTGTAATCTGAAACCTGCCGCACTCGGTACGTTCGACGAAGTTGCCGCTGGAGGGAGCACGACGGAAGCGTGAAATCCGCGATCCGCCCGCGAGAAGTGTATCACCGGCGTCTCCGCGCTGCCCCCGCTTAGCCGGCGTCCCGCGGGAAGGGAATAATTAATCTCCCGCCCGGCGAAAGTTACAACCCCGTTGCAACACGCGATAACGATTGCCTCGAATGAGCTCTCCGGACACCGGACGCCTCCTCCCCGTCGGAATTAAAGCCTCCCTCAGGTGTCCGTGGCGTTCCTCGGCCGGAGTAAACGATTCCTGGGTCTTCGGCTAATTTCCGGCCGGATTGCGCAACCAGAGGCAACGAGTCGAGGTCCGTTTACAGGAAACGAGCCCTGTCCGAAGGCATCCGACGCCGCGGGACGTCCGCGCGCGGATCGGGTTCGTTGAGACTCGCTGGCCGGGAACTAATCGGTTCACCGTGTCACCGGCGAGGAATGTCGGCCGTAAAATGGCAACGATTATCCCGCGCTGCATCCTTTAACTCGCGGTCCCGGGATCTTCGGGACGCCTGCATAATGTGAACTTGGAAGGAGACGCAGCCAGCCGAGGCAGATGGGATTAGTCGGTGATCTTCAACTGTGGTTGCAGGAACAGTCTACTTAATGAACGAAGAATATCGATAATCAATGATAATAGAGTTTACTAATGAATGAGAATAGTAAATGATATTTTTAAGTATCCTCCGACGAGACTGAACCAGTGTAAATTATTGCGGCTCAAGCGGAAAGCTCGAAGATGAAATGTTTCTGTTACCTTCCGTTAACCCTTTGCGGACAAAGATTCTTTGAGATGTTTGAAACCTTCAAAGATAGAGATAAATTATATATCAATTGCTTAATTAATAGGAAGAAGGGAAACTACGTGCTGATCTCTTGGTGTTTGAGTAGTTAAATTGTTTGTTTACGACTTAATCTTCGAAACATGAAAACTTCATCTCGTCGAAGCGTCGACATTCCTCCGCAAAGGGTTAACCCTTTGCACTCGAGAGGCGACTCATTCGCCATTTGATTCGACGCAAATTATGAACCCTGAAATTCAATATTCAATTTTGTATTAGATATCGACACGTGAACCTTAGGACTAAATTAATTCCAACCCTTTACGCTACCTGCTAACAGTATTATAAACATTCGAACGGAACATAATGAATATTTACGAGAAATATCTTATCGAGCGCAAAGAGAACCCATTCGCCATTTGATTCTACGCAAATTATGAACCCTGAAATTCAATATTCAATTTTGTATCAGGTATCGACACGTGAACCTTTGAACTAAATTAATTCCAACCCTTTGTGCTACCTGCTAACAGTATTATAAACATCTCAACGGAACATAATGAATATTTACGAGAAATATCTTATCGAGCGCAAAGGGATAAACATTTCAACGGTTCTTTCTCGCTTCGGCCAAAGTCACAAGGCGTAGGTCTCAATCAGCGGAAATCGGAAGTGGTACGGCGCAAACATTTAATCAGAGGAGAACTAATACCGCGGGGCGCGGGCTGTCAGCGGAGGGCCGAGTTTGAGAGCAACTGTGTTGCGCGCGCGAGCGAGAGGCGGCACTCTCGGCGATCAATTCGAATACACCGACGGCGGACGGGGAGCCCGGTTAACGAGCCCTTTGACGGCAATCCCGAAATTGAATCGACAGCGGCCGGCGGCCTCTTAAACGTGCGCCGCCGTGCATGTGCCGTTACGGAAAGGCGTCACAACACCGGTAACATCGAGCGACAAGGCTGTCGCGCGCGAATTTCACCGGGGGCAAAAACGTGGCCGCGCCGCGATTGTGTCCGGGTCGCAATTCGCTTAACGAGGCAATTCGAGATCCCGATAAGACGACGATGAATCTTTTAACCGGCCGACAACGGGATATACGACGTCGGCGGACACCGTCCCCGGACGGAGCTGTTTCGATTAATCCCGCGAGTGGACAGTCCGGAGAAAAAGAGAGAGAGAGAGCTCGGCGCTTTAACCGAGAATGCTGGCGGCAGTAAATCCTGCCGTGCGCAAAAAGAGGAGGAACGGCGGAGGGACGCGCGTCGGGCCGGGGCTACAGTTTTATCAATTTCCCCGAGAAACCGGGGGACTCCTAGAACCCATTGCCCATATTTCCTAGGCGTTCGTTTTATATTCATGACGCGCTCCGAGCTCCGCACCGAATAAACCCGTTTATCGGATGGGGAGTCCAAAAAGTACGATACGCACGGCTGTATTCATCTCGCGACGCGTCGCCGGTGCGCGTCGAGGACACCGCGGCTATTCGCTATTTTCCCTGTCGACTATTGTCCACCTACGCGTGGAACTTCCTCGACGCCGCTGATCTCCGACCGCTGTTTACTGTATGTGACCACTGGTGATCCCTATTGGCAGGCAAGCGAACACTACAAATCACCATTGACCAATAGGTAACCTCCAGTGACCACTGTTTACCAGTAAGTGACCACTCCTGACCATTATCGACCACTGCTCTACACTACGGTGTTGGTGTAGCAACAGCCAGTTGAATCTTCGAGAGTAAAGGACGTTGAGGATTCCGATAGCTTAGCGTGGTCGCTGCCAGCGCTTATTTCGGTGACGTCTCTTCAATCATATTTCCTTCGGTCCAGTAAATCTAAACAGAATATTAGAAAGATGAAACTGAGTCATTGTGTTCCTGTAATGTTATCGTTTCTAATAATATCTGTAGGATTCATTTCATTTTCATTGTGTAATGGTAGCGAACCTGTTAACACAAGCGCCATGTCAGTCACTGGTGACTGACGCTGAATGACTAAAAAACACTCGTAACACACAAGACAACCGGTGTGAAATAATGTTTAACAAAGCAACTAAGTTGATAGTGTAACGCAAACGTTGCAACGCCAAACAATTCATAATTATTCTTATCTTTGCTACAAAAGACAAACTCTATTGGAACACGCTTAAGATTTTCGTGGCGCTTAACGTCTAAGCTCTGGAGACTTCTGTTGACTCATTCATACAACGCTACATGATAGACTTATTGAGTCTTCATACGCTTCTCAAGTCTCATCTGTTTCCTCATTTCACTTATGTTTGATCGTTCATTACACGTTCGTTACTTCGAGTTTTAAGGGTTAAATACCGTTTCAGTTACAGTCACAGCCAATCCTCGCCCCCGATCCTAAATACAGCATGTAAATTCCACGGCGACCGGAAGTTATGGAAATTCCGCGAACGATCAAGTTAGCATTGCAAATGAGGGCAATTAATTCTTTCTTCCCCTGTTCCTTTTTCCTCCGGTACGGTCCTCCAGACGGCCACCGGAAGCGTTCGAAGCCGGCGAGGGTTCCGTTCGATTCCGCTCGCAACTTCCTGAACTTCGTCTTCCGGGGTAGCGTGATCCGGGCCCCTCGTTAATACAATGTAAGCCAGCGGACGTTTATTCGCGGCAACGGTTTCGTCTCTGTTTCAGACAGTCTCGGTGACCGTGAGCATATTGACGCTAACTTTTATATCGATAGACCGCTGGTACGCGATATGCTTCCCACTGCGGTTCAAGTCGACCACGGGGAGAGCGAAGACCGCGATCATCGGCATCTGGGCGATCGCTTTACTATTCGGTAAATATTTCTCGCCTGTTCACCGCAGAACCACTGTTATTTGTAATGTAGAAATGTTCGCGAATAATCATCGTTTAATCGAGTGAATTATAGTAATTCGTTTTGCTTCACCGGTAACCACCTTGGCATTTAACGTGTTAACACGTTGCGCACCGGTAACGAGATATCTCGTTTTTATATAAAGACACTTCGCTAATTACAGCATAGAAAAAATATAAAATTTCATTCGAATTGACTATCTGTTTAAAATATATTATATAACAATATGATATCTGAGATTTTACATGTGTAGTGATATAAGTTGACCTCACTGAAAATCCTCCGCACAATTCAGTGTTCTGAAAATTAGCCGGTACGCAACGTGCCAAGAACAATCCATTCCATTCGTTTACATCCACGCTCGCGGAAAGTTCTGACACCGTGATCGTCCACAGTCCCGCGGAAGCTCCCGGAGTCGCTTAATATTCACGCATTTGCATCGTGACGTTCGTATGGTAGGCGAGCGGATCTCAACTTTCCCCGAGAGTTTTCGTTCCATGGAAAAAGGAGCAGCAAGTTCCGAGCGTTTCGAGCAGCGGGTTTCTGGGTCTGAGAGCGTCGCCCGGCCGTCGACGCGAGTTCTCGAGACTGACTCGCTCGTAGCTCGCCTCCGTGCTTCGACATCCTTTTGCTTGGTTTTTAGTCGCCTAGAAAATACCGCGAGAAACACGCTCGCGTGTAAAAGACACTCACCGTTCCCGCAGATATACCGGACCTGGCCGTGCTGCACACCTTCCCGCCGAGTCACATCAAAGTGAAGACCATCCTGTTCACGGAGTGCACGATATCCTGGAGCCAGGAGAGCCAGGTCACATTCACCGTCCTCAAGCTGATCTTCCTCTACACCGGGCCGCTGATCTTCATGAGCGTGGCGTATTGGCAGATCGTGAGGGTCCTCTGGAGGAGCGACATACCGGGTCACAATTGTGAGTAAGCGAAAACCGATCGCCGGACCGGACTCGTCTCGAATACGAATCACCTTACCGCGTCGACGGACTGCTAGGAACATTTCTTTCGCCGGCCGGAAACGTCCTTTATCCGGGCTGGACGGGATAGGGTAATCCGAAACGCGGTATAACAAGCACTCCCATGATTCTCTGCGTTGAACGGGTCGTTACACGTTTTCTTCGGAAATGTTTTATGCTCGCGACACCCTTCTTATCGTATCGCTTTTAATATTCAGCGTCCCGAGCCCGTAACGATCGCGCTTAACGCGACGTTTACGGTCCATAACGCGAGAGTGTGCCGGCGGAGTCTCTGGAACAATTAGTTTAACTGCGAGAAGTTATAATAAAAGCGGATCGAAGGTGCATGTCGTTAACAGCTTATTACATAAAGAGATAACACGATGGAACGTGGAACAATCTAATCTTTTGATTCTCGATTCATCCGGTTTCTTATTAAGTTAGTTCACTGTCTAAATTATCCATCGTTGTAGATCATTGTACGTATCCAACGATACATAGAATACTAGAAGAATCTCAATCTCGCGCGGTCTAAGAATGCATTTGCTTAGATTATCCCTACTCCTCTGCATAACGTCACTGATAAATATTATGATCACGCTGTTGCTCGACATTCCCGCAACATTCTAACTTGAACGACGCTTAACACGTCAAGCGCCATGTCAGTCACTGGTGACTGACGCTTCTGAATGACTAAAAAACAATCGTAACACACAAGACAACCGGTGTGAAATAATGTTTAACAAAGCAACTAAGTTGATAATAGTGTAACGCAAACGTGCAACGCCAAACGATTCATAATTATTCCTATCTTTCTATGGGAAGACGCTTAAGATTTTCGTGGCGCTTAACGTGTTAAGACCGCTCTACGATAACGCCGCGTGATGACTAATCGTTGCACGGATTTGCAGTGACGTCGCGAGCCTCCCAGATGAGCCAAACACCTTCCGGCGGCGGCAACACCGAGGCGCAGCTAAGGTCCAGACGGAAGGCGGCGAAGATGCTGGTGACGGTGGTCATCACGTTCGCCATTTGCTATTTCCCGGTGCACTTGCTCTCCGTGTTAAGGTACTAGCCAGTGTCCTGCGACTCTAGGGCAAAAAGAGGAACGTATGAGGCGAATACAATCATGGAGAATGCAACAGGCGACGGGAGAAACGGCGGACTGTGTGGCCGTGTTGCATGGAAAAACGATCACCGTCATTACGCGAGGGAGGGATCCATGTAACCGTTGTTTATCGTTCCAGGTATACCATTACGTTACCGTCGAACAAGTGGATAAACGCCATCAGCCTAATCGCGCACGGCCTCTGTTACTTCAACAGCGCCGTTAACCCCTTGATCTACAACTTCATGAGCGGTAAACGACCACTGAATTCCTTCCTGATTTTCGTTATTCACGCCGCACCGTGTCGCACCCCGCCAGCACCCCCGCCCGTGCACGGAGAACGATCGCGCCAGTACATTTCAACCGGCAGGCGCCAATCGTGATGCAGCTGTTGCTCCTTTCGCGGTTCGGGACAAAAGACTCCTCCCATCCCGTGTGTCGCGTTGACGAACGACGGCCCGCTTTGTCTTGGAAACTCGCGGCAAGCTGATCCGGCGAATAAATTTCGAAAACCGGTCGAACGTACCGATGCGACGGGACAGCGGAATGATCGACGGGACGGACGTGTCGTTTAACGCTTTGACTGCCGCGGTGGTCATCGGTGATTCGAGCTTTCGATTAGGAGAAAATTATCGTGACTTGGAAGATGATTGTAATAGAAATTTTCCGGAACGTGAACAGCTAGATAATAGGGTGATATAAGAATTCTTATATCAAAGGATTGAATTATTAAATTATTCATTTTCAGATCAAATAATTCACTTTGAAGATTATAATAATTTTCCGTAACGTAAGTAACTAGATAATAGAGTAATATAAGAATTCTCATATTGGAAAATTGAATTATTAAATTATTTATCTTCATATAAAATAATTATGACTTTGAAGATTATAATACAAATTTTCCGTAACGTAAATGTCTATATAGAGTGATATAAGAATTCTCATATTGGAGAATTGAATTATTAAATTATTCATTTTCATATCAAATAATTATGACGTTGAAGATTATAATACAAATTTTCCGTTACGTAAACAACTAGATAATAGAGTAATATAAGAATTCTCGTATCAGAGAATTCATAATTCCGCTTTATTTGGAAATTTTTTGCTATAGAAAGCATAAGCGATACATAAAACCGATGTTTCTCGTGGCAGTCAACGCGTTAACGCGAACGAAATTATCGAGCGTTGTGCGGAATCAACGCCGCGGACCGACGTCGGAAATTGATACATCTTTCACGAGGTCCCTGTCGCCGACTGTTCGAATTCATTGCCGCCGACGGAATACCGATGAGGGGAGACACGACGGATGGTTACTTCCGATTTCCCTGTAGTCTTCGCGTCGACTCCTTCCAGACTCGTTTCCCTCCGTGATAACACGCTCGAACGCGTTCGCAAATGGCCTCTTCTTTTGTGTACCCGGGGACCAACTGTGATCTAGAAATGGATCTGCTCCATAGAGAAGAAACACCGAGACTTTAGGCGATTCGGGGATGAGAACGAATCGAGTAGCCCGCTGGGAACATCAGGGAGATAAATCTTTGGTCGGGGGCGGTGAAAGATCGCGCAGATGACAACCTGTTTTTCATTCGTACAGCTCGATCGTCTATTCGCCGGAGAAACACGACGGACCGTGAACAACACACGTGTCCGTCGACGCGTCCACCCATCTTCTCGGTATTCCATCGTGACGCATGCTCGGTGGTAAAGACCGAGCGAGTGAACGCAGCGGGACCATAAACGGAAGCTGCATCCTTGGGCTCGGCTAGGGTCCACTTCATTACTTCAACAGTTCGGAACACGTCTAAAAGGAAACTCATGTAGGAAGCTCCTAATTTATACGGTCTTCGAGTCGTTTCCGTTGATACTACTTGCTACTAATGAACCCAAACCTACTTACGAGTCCCCTGAGTTTACCTGCGTCGCCCTGAGGTGTCTTCAATTCTGCTATGGTCCCCAAAAGGCTAGTGTAAGATGTAGTGTCGAATCGATGGAGAGAAACCCAAAGTAGCGAGACTGAATCACTTTTATCCTGACTCAAGATATACTGGAAGCTTCCTTACTGTAATGGTCGTGGGAAAAAAGGGTCACAAGTTCTATTTCCCAGTGTTTCCTCGATTCGTTATGCAAGAGTTTATCTGGAAACTGTTCCCTCCGTGATGAAGGTTCCCCATCGCCGGGTGTTTCTGTCTCTGCAGCTTGAAGAATCCCGTAATTAAACTTAACGCTGCGCTGTCTCGCCGATGACAATCCGCTAGTTGTCTCAAACTTTCCGTTTCAGTTCTCGAGTAACTCCTCGCGATTCGGTTGCTAGTTTCGGAGGTCCATTGATCATAGTTCCCTAACGCCGTTAATAGTTACTCAACACGTTCCGTGTCACGTGTACCATGTATGGTGAAATATTTTCAACACTAAGCTCCATGAAAATCTTGACCGTTTTACAGTTATCCCTATTAATTAGTTCGATGTATCAAAGATCATCAACGTGTGAAAGACATCATTGAGAATTTTCGGATAGAAACGTCTCGAGTTTCCAGCGCGAGTGGTTAACCCATTCGAGACGACGAATTTTTGACGAAATTCTGTCACGTGGTTTTTCAATCAAGATTTTCAAAATCTCTAGACGATAGTCATAAAAACTCAATTCTCTTACTGTCGGTGAGTATGTTTTTCTATACTTCACAGATCCTATTAACCCTTTGCACTCGAGAACATTCTTCTCAACAAATATTCATTATTTTCTGATTAAATATCAATGATACGTTCTACAACTAACATAAAGAAATACCTTGCATAAACTAAGTAACAGAACCAGTTTATTCCGACGTTCCACGTGTCGGTACATTATATAAAATTTGACACTGAATTCCAAATTTGACCATTTTGTTCAGTCAAATCAAAAAGCGATTGAAAGGGTTAATTCAAAAAAAGGCTTCGACTACTTCACTCAGAACTGACAAATGCTCATTATTACTGCGCGCGGCGTGCACCGGTCTCGAATGGGTTAAAAGCGCGCCATTTTGATTCAGTTCAAACTGCCCCATGTCGAGCGTTCGAAACAACGAAGATACTCGTAAAATCCAACCCACCTACCAGTGTTCCCCTACGAGCGAGGCCTCTCGAGGAGCGAGCCCACCGATAAATCGGGACGAAGATCGGTAAGAGACGGTGACGGTAGACGAGAATACTCAGCGTGTCGTTTGCAGGTAAGTTCCGGCAGGAGTTCCGCCGTACAGTCCGGGAATGCACGCCCTCGAACCACTCGAACGATCGCCGACTGAACCAGCCGCTCAGCTATGCTTGCACCGCAAACGGATACCGGTCCGCACCGCACAACCGTCGCGAGCAAACTTGACGCGCGGAGATGCGAGTCTCTTGGGTGAAAAAGGCCCCGAGTACCATCGCGGAGGGGCCCCATGACGGGAACGAGTCTCCGCAGGAACAATGTAGTCTTGGACTTTGCACCCCTCAGACTCGGTTGCGCTCGGGGTGAGCTATATTATATTCCTCGTTCATTGGCCGGCTAATTTGTTATTTAAACATTGGCCGTAAAAGAAAATCAAAAACCAGAACCATCTCCCTCCGACTTCACAAGATTCGTAACACGAGCCACCTGGTGGTGGAACTGTTCAACTAACACGCAGCTTCGAGAATCGAAATATTTTCAAACCGATCGATTAATTGATCGATCAAGAATTGAGTTCCCGCCTATTTTATTTTTGTAGTATAGGTATGGAGTAGATAGAGGAAATGTAATTTTGAATGGTTGCTTAATGCGCTTGATGTAGGTCGATAACGAAATATTATATAGCTTGCCCTTTTCGTTCAGCACTTGCACTCAAGCAGATCGATGTTCGACTCGAGGTTATCGGGCGATCGTGGCGCCATGTTTTTTTCTGTAGTTTGAGAGGGAAGATGTTGCATGGACGGATTTACCTGTATTTTGAAGGATTGCGTAGAGATGTAAGGTAGAGTAAGGATCGTTGGAATGTGACGAACGTTCTCGAATTGCAGGAAAATTTCGGAAGGAGTTTAAGCGTACTTTCCGTTGCACCGGGGGAAGCGGCTCTCGGGTTCAACGTGGCTATCTCGCGAGCTCATCTAATCTGCCTAGGATAAAGACACGGACCACCACGATACGAACAACGCTGAAAAACAATAATAACGTTCAACGAAGCTCCGAGATCATACCCCTCAGCGCTATAACGAACGCTCAGCAAAACGAGAAGCACGAATGATCGCGGCCTCACCATCGACGAGACCGTTGACTGTCGGTTGAACAGTAAAGTTTCAGAAGGTTCGTTTATTTGCATCGTAATTGGAACTTTAATGTTGAACGGTACTTAATCGTTACAAGATAAAGCGCTGTCGAATGGATGTCATTCAAATAACAAAGGACATTTGAAAAAGCGATCTGTATTTAGTTCCTACTTCCGTAAAAATCGGTTGGACACTGGTTGCGCCGTTCGCATGCGAGGTCTCGCATATCGCGACGAAGCGATTCCGAATGTACCGACCGCGGTAATAAAAAAATGAACGGTTCGTCGCTGAACGTCGGAGTGGAACTATAGGCACACACGCGCGTCTGCACGTTATTCATGATAATCGGCTGGTAGCATCCGTGACCGTTAACGCTATCCATATAATTTTCATTCGAACGACACGCCAGCCACGCCGACAGAGTCGTATATAAAAAGTTTAATAACGTAACTACTGCTACTATGTTATAAATATAATGCGATTGTAAATCTGATACTCTGTACACTATTTCCTAATATGTTTACGTCTCGATGGAACTTATTGTTACATTCACTAACGTTACAATTCGCCCGTGTACGAGGATCGTTGCGCGACGATTGAAATTCCACTGGTTAGATCTCGCCGCTGATCCTCTCGAACGAAGGATTTTATACGAGTCGAATGTTGATCGGCAAAATTTTTAAAAGTCCTTGACACTCGCTGAATCGAAACGGAGGAAGAATAAATTTAGTTACTTATGAAAAAACTTCTTACGAATATATTATTTTTCCATTCCACATCGCCAGTAACAAAGCATATTGTCGTAAGCGCAAAAAAAAAGAAAGAAACAAGAAGGAATAAAGAAACGAGGAAGTATTTCAATCACGGCCTCGACTTCTCACGCTTGTTACGAGAAGTCCGACAGAATCTATCCGGTAACAAGATTAGTATTATATCAGCCTTACAGGGGCTTTGCGGATACACAAAATTATAATAACGATTATCCTCCGACAATCGAAGGTAGAACGTGCTCTCGTCCATTCGTCGTAGTGTTAAGTGAAATTGAAGTGTTAAGTAGCGATTATCCATTAAGTAAACATGCTTCGCACGGCCGTCGTTCACTCAATGGATCGCGCGGTACAAACGTCGTTTGTACAGAAAGACATAATACACATTAAGGTTACTGACCTGACTATATAAGTCTATTTACAATAACTGGTGTTGTTAAAAAGATATATCGATTTATTAACCATCTTGCCGGCCAATGATGCATGCGTTAATACTCGATACACGGTAATACATTTAAACACTAATCCCTTCTACTAATAATCAATTATTAGTAGACTTTATATAAGAAAGTAATTTAACAATATCGAAGAATGTGTGTGTGTGTTTTTTTTTTTAATAGTAGTAGCAGCAGATCGACGAAGATCGTAGCGGGAACATTGTTACAAATGCGAGCTACGAAATATACAACATGCTGGAATTACATAAAATTCATTCGAGATACGTATGACGCGCACACACATCCGATCGCCGCCGCGGTTCCTCGAGCGGCGCGCGAAATCAATTTCCTATACATAGTTGCATAGTAACTTCTATTCAAATTACACGGCATCCTTTATAATATTATGCATACTCGTACTCGCGAAGATTCACAATTACGTCTTTTGTGAGAAAGGTTAAGAGAGAGACTGCGCGGCGTTCCTCTTTCAAGCGGTTGCCTCCTCCACCAGCGGACCCGCCTCTTTACTCTCGGCCGTACTGCTCTCAATTGTGACAGGATCAATTTCAGACTTTTCGATAACCGTCGGAGGCGTAACGGGAATAATATTTTCATCGTCTACAGTAACCTTCGACGTGTCGCTAGCACTGATCGTCTCGACCGCAGAGTCCGTCGCGACGAGTTCCGAGGCCACTGGTGTATCTGTATCGACAACTTCCTTAACGTCGTCCTTAACGTCGTCCTTAACGTCGTTCTTCTCTTCGTTCTCGACCACAGTCTCTACTATTGCACTCAGATCTCCGGTTTTCTCTGGCTCCTGAACCGGAGTGGCTGCCTGTTCGATTTGAGTATTGTCAAACTGTTCGGATACAGTCTTCTGTTCGTCCTCCACCGAGTTTGTCTTAGCCTCCTGCTCAGTCTGCTGAATGCCACCAGGCTGACTCGTCGGTTGCGATTGTATACTTCTACCCCTTCCTTTAGTGCTCTGATGCTGTTGGTTGTCGGGCGGTGGCAGAATCGGAATCGCCGCTTTCGGCCGTCTCATCGGAGCCGACTGCTGTTGCTGTTGTTGCTGTTGCGCTGGACTATAGTAAGTACAACCCTGTGGTT
The DNA here is from genome assembly GCF_051020985.1 of Nomia melanderi. Taxonomy (NCBI): domain Eukaryota; kingdom Metazoa; phylum Arthropoda; class Insecta; order Hymenoptera; family Halictidae; genus Nomia; species Nomia melanderi. The sequence goes on from NC_135007.1 coordinate 15,668,033, forward strand.
GGAAAAGTTCTTGCGGTGGTGGGGGGCGTTGCGGCTAAAATGATGCAAGTATATGATAGTGAATAAAAGAGGTGAACAGGAAAGATTGATTGTTCAATGGTCCTGTAATTGTACCTGAACTGGTGGAGTGTATCCTTGGTAACCTTGAAAGTTCGGTTGAAATGCTGGACCGTTCGGACCCGGAACGTAATTAATTATACTAGGTGGAGCAGTCTGCGGAGGTATGAACTGCGGTGGTGGTACTAAAAATGGCGGTGGAGCGTAGCTAGCCGGTTGACCGTTAGGTGGTAAAGGAATAACAGGCTGTGCAGCTAACGGCGTGGCGGCTGCGGCAACAGGCGTTGTCTGTTCGAAATGGCCTTGTGGGTATCCTATTTAAACAAAGTATCGTTATACAGAATTCTACAGAAGCGTCTACTCGTGACCACTCGCATAGATTACAGTCAAATTGATCCCGAGGAACGAAACGAATGTAGGGATAACAAAATTTGTCACACACGTAAAGAAACTACTGTCTTACCTTGTGACTCTAAAACACCTCTTGAATTGCCAGCTAGATGCATGTACATACAAGTCACATATTAATATGAAATATAGGTAATATGTTTACAATTAATCAACCCGTAAATAGTTTTCTTCAACAATGGCATAAGAAGATGCATTTCAGAATGCTGGAGACATTAATGCGTATCTATGTACCTTGTGGGGGAAAATATCCATGTTGATTATGCTGATTATGTTGGTTATGTTGGCTGTGTTGATTATGTTGATTATGTTGATTATGTTGGCTATGCTGGTTATGTTGGTTGTGTTGATTATGTTGGGTATGTTGTCCATGCTGTCCATGCTGAGGAGGATAATTCTGTTGCGGAGGATTTTCAGCAACTGTAGGACGTTGCCGCAAGCTGGAGTATCGCTTTGGTCTATTGGCGGAACTATCTTGTTGAAGCGACTGTTGTTGTTGTTGTTGCTGCGGCGATGAATGAGTTTGTTGTTGCATTCTTGGGGGTACTGTGTTTGACCTCTGTTGATTGGAAGACTGTCCATAGAAACTTTCTGAAAAATATCAATACACACCGTAATATCTCGTACAACCGATTCACGTAAATATACAAAATACATACTGTTATGTCTTCCACTTTGATGATACTGCGTACTATCGTTAACGCTAACATGCTTCATGTCATGTGTAATTTGTTGTTCGTCATCGTTTTGTATGTTACTATTTCTCTTATTCTCCGTGGTGATTGGACCAGCCCCGCGTCCCTTTGGTTTAGTTTCAATAGCTCTATTAGTAACCATATTGTTATTAGGGTTTGTCTTGAATCCTCGTCCACGAGTTCTACTCGCTGCCAAGCTTACAGACTCTTGGACGTTCCTCTTGTTATTATCTCTCGGAGATGTCTTTGCAGTAACTAATTTATCCGCGTCACCGCCAGCTCCATTATTGCCATTATTGCTTTGAGCGTGCGAAGTGTGTTTGGTGTCCTTTTTCCAGGCTGGGTTTGTCGGTTCATTAGGAGCTTTGTTTTCATTTCTATAAATTAAGTAATTAAGTTAATCTCTTCAACAAACAACCGATAATAATAACTCCATTATATTGAAAAAAAAAAAGTTACACACGTTTGAGCATTAGATGTACTGCTTGACTTTGTTTTTGGACTATCACTCTGAGTTTGTAGGGGTGGAAAGTTTTGTACTTTGTTCTGTATTTTATTTTTACTACTATACCAAGCAGATGAGATTACTGGCTCTTCTACTTGTGCAGGAGCATTTTTGTTAGTTCCTAGTGCAGGAAAATCTTCTCCGCTTCTATTAAACTTTCTATGTCTATTGGAAATGTTAGTTCCTGGTTTTCCATATGCATCTTCATCCTCCCAGTTACGTGTATATTTATTGGGACCACGACTATAGCAAAAAGAATGCATTAAATAATATTGTTCGCGTTATAAATGCTTATAAAAGTGTACTTACCCATATCTTCTTCTTCTTCTAGCTCTAGGTGGACCTTCTTCGTTTCTAATATCATAACCATAAACTGCTATGAGTTCCTCGTGGCTCTTTGGAGCCTGTTCTTCATCGTTGTATCTGTCATGATCCCATCTATCTTCTTTGTCCTTCCATACCTTCTTCTCTTTGGTCTCCCTTTCATTCTGTGTCTCTGGATTAGTCTCTGTCACTTCATCCGTTGTACGGTCGTCGTGTTCATAAAATGTCCCCCTTTTAGGAATATATTGCGGATTACGTCTGTCTTCATCGTCGTCCAATTTCTTTTGTGGCTTCTCTTCTTCTTGGCCATCTCCACTTTCTCTTAATGCACCATCCTGAGATTCAACATCGGAGTCAGACGGATAAATATCACATTCCGAATCTTGGTGTCCATCGGTTTGTTCACTGCTCTGTGAAAGGAACATACACAGGGGAAACATTAACTCTGCTCTAAAAGAAGTTCGTAACATTATTGAAATTTTGTCATATGGTTGTATGATGCAAGAGTATACATTTTATTCGCACTGAAAAAACTTGTAAACGTAATCTTATTCACCTTTTTGTACAGATATTAATATCATAATGATGCCGAGATCACCGGTAAAATCGAATACAAAGAGAAACATAAATATTTAGTATCGTGCACAGAAGTATTACAACAGTCTACTTAATCCGCTTAATCGAGTCTTCCGACAAACTTTCGATCCAGTTCAATGCGATAGCAAAATCTCGATAAACAATGACAGCTTGGAACATAATGGAAAAATGCAACGCGTAAAAGATAAAGATGTTGGCCTAAAAGTACTCCGAAACTACTGAACCAGAAGAGCAACAGCTCCCACAACAGCTAACCTGGGTTTCTTTCGTTGCATTCAACTCTTCACAGGAATCCGAGAGGTCGTCAGAACCGCACGACTGATTCGACTTTCGACGTCGTCTAGTATCCGACATGTTAATTCAATTGAGGACACGCGTTCCCGAATTATCACCCAGTTTTCTCTCGGAACACCGTGAACAGACCGATCTACGGCAGATGACTTTTAAGGTCGAACTAGTTCGTGTCTGTTTCCAATTCAACGAGTCCCCTGATCACGATTTTCGGTCACGAATCACGAACTAAACTATCACGGTATCGAGAAGGCACACCAGGTTTAGGAAACTCTCGCGGCCGAAACAATTTCGTCGGGCCGCTGTCAGATTGCCACTCGGTAGCAGCAATGGCGGTTCTATGAACTTTCGAACGGCACACCAGTTCTTTTTTCCAGTCCGTTCTGTACCAATTACGATAGCCGAATAAAAATCGTTTCATCGAAAACGTTCGGACAACGTCGCCTCTCCGTGAGCCGAGTAACGTTATTTGCGAAGCAGTTTACTTACGGAATACAAGCCGAGTCCATAAAACATGATTTAATTGATTGCCGCGAGAATTCGAATTTTTACGCGCAACAAACGCCACCTGCGAACCTTTCGGTTCACTATTTACTCTGCTCGCAGGTTACGCTCGGTACATTATTTTCTAGAAGAAGATAGTATGATTGTTTTTGGAGGCATCGAGCTTCTATCGGTTAACTTGAAAAATGTTATTGCACAGATCTCTCGGAGGAATGTTTGATTAAAAGTTTCATTGATAATTTCATATATTAATTTTCACCGTCCCTCGTCGTGTCGTTACAAGAAACCAAAGAAAATATTCCACTGAAAATCATCCACGTATACAGTCGCGTGGCTTAAAGTTACTGGTTTTCGAATAGAACTAAAGTTTAGATAAGGAACAAACTTCTTGAGAGGTATAGTTTAATTGGGGAAATCATTCGAACATTTCGATGAGTTCGATGTTTCGGAAAAATAGAGGCTGAACTGTTTCGAAGTCAAGTATATCATTGCTTCCGATAGAAGACACGCTTCTTCGTCTTAATGACATTGACATTAACGTTAACGTTTGCTACTGTCACAAATTTGCAGGCATCGTGAACGCATACGTTAATAAAAAATATGATAAAATAATCACAGCTTTGTAAAAATGTGGAAATATTGTGGTATTTATTATGTACTTCTCATTATAATCGCTATTGTATATGGGCATGATTTAAAAAGTTTCGATGATACCGTTTTGTTTAAAATTAATTGGCCAGGAAAACCGAATCCCGAATTAGCGGTATGCATTTAAATTACGATAATTTATCTTACAATCAGTTGTTAAGTTTATGTTTTTTCTAGGAGCCTTATACGAATGTAGAATCATACTTTATAACAACTGCAAATAATGAACAGTACGAGTGCCTGATTCCTGATAACACTGATCAGGAACCGGCTCATAATGAACCTTATTATGGAGCAAATCCAATGGAAATTTTATCATTGTTATTTAAAAACAACATTTGCTCTTATAAGGTATACCTGATGAACTTACTGTTACCTAAACTTCTTGAATCTTCTTCTTTGTATTTAACTAATATGATTTATGCAGGTTGACTCCTATTGGACATATGAATTGTGTCACGGTCGATTTGTGAGGCAATATCATCAAGATAGAGATGGAAAGAAAGAGAAAATACAAGAATATACGTTAGGTACTTTTAATAAATTGCAAGAAATCAAATTGTTAGCAAAATACGATGAACGAGACTTAAAGCCTAACAGGAAAGCGGAAATACCGGTCATTAAAGTTGATGGAATCAATATGCCTTATGTGGAAGTTGAGATGGGTGATGGCACAGTCTGTGACATATCTAATAAACCACGGAAGATTAAAGTACAGTACGTTTGTTATACACACGTTAGACACGACTTGTTTTCTGTGGAAGAACCTAAAAGCTGTGAATATGAAGCTATTGTACTTACTCATTTACTGTGTCATCATCCTGACTACAAACCGCATGGTATAGGAGGAAATGAAATTAACTGTCTACCAGTTGATAATGCGCCAAAAAAACCAAGAGCACTTATAGCAATGGAAAAGGAAAGTAAGATTCTACGACATCAGAAAGCAACGGTAAAGTCATATTCTTTACATCCTGGTTATTCATTTATTTATTCCTAAATATGCTTGTGTTGTATGTATATATATATTGTTGTTATTTTGAATAAATAAACATTTTCTTATACACTTTATATTTACAATAGTAGCAATTTTTATTAATCATTTTTACAAGCAATATGCATATTTTTATTTTAAGATAAATGCACCTTCTTTATGTAAGACACTATGCATTACATTTTAATAGGAAATTGCTTTTATTAAAACCAATTCTAAGTTTCTGTACATGTAAGTTACACAACTTCTCTATAATTAAGACATGTTAGAATTTTTTATCAGCTTAGTATTAATAATTTTTTTTATTTCTTATTCATTTACGTACTGAATTTATTATTTGTTGCACAGGATGACAAGCTGCAGAAAGTCCATACGATCCTCCGTGTAGATGACGAGGGCCAGGTCAGAATATTTTGCATTTTTGGGAACAGGCTAAAGCGCTTGACGGTTCTTGTTACTATTTATCATGAATGTATACTTCACTCTGTGCCTTCCTTTTCTACATACATTTCCTTTGAAGCTATATATTTTTCAAGATAGTGTTACAATAACAATATAAACACTATTTATGCACTGTTACATACATTGCAACACAATTTTCGCTGCTTCATTTTACTGTAGCCGTACATAAACTCCATTTTTATTTATCATTGCCGCTTTATGCATTGCTTTGTGCTGCAACACAACGACCATCACACGATATTTATAATATGAAAATAATATTTTAGCAGGAGACGTTGAATGATATACACATATTTACCAAAAACATGAAATCAAAATATTTTAATATTAAAGATCAGCGTTTACAATGATTCTCAATCACAGTACAAAAGAATAATGACATTCAAAGTATATATGTTTCTAACGATTGTCGAATGTAACATTAACATCGATTCTGGAGCTATTCGTTTATCGAGTACCATAATTAATAACTCCCTAATAATTTTAATCGCCATTTACATATATATATTTCAGGATGGCAAGACGCGCGTCAGAGTCGAAATACATCCGGTGGACGTAATGGACAAAAACAGTAACGCTGATGATTCTATAAGTTCCATAACCGGTCAAGGTATCAGTCCGGCGGAAGTAAGTCCCGTGAAAAATTTCTTAAGCGGAAAAAATTGTTTGCACGGTGTAAGTGTTCTACTTTTGTGTTATTCCGATTAGATTCATTTGAATAAGACGAGATTCATTGCAAACAGGGTAATGGATGGTGGAAATACGAATTCTGCTACGGACGTTCCGTAGTCCAGTACCACATAGAGCGCGACGGCACCAAAACGATAGTAAACCTCGGGAAATTCGACAAGCAGAAACATCTAGACTGGATCGCCTCGCATCCGCATAAAAAGCCGAAACCGCCCGAACTGCGGAAACAGCTGTCTCATTTCTACAGCGACGGAACTATCTGTGATAAGACCGGTAACCCCAGACAGACCGAGGTATGAAAAACAAGAGAAAAAATCATCTATCATTTCCACATCGATTGCAACGAACGAATTTATTTGTAGGTGAAGCTGAAGTGCGTCAAGGATCACGCGGCCAGTCCGTCCAGTGTCTCGCTGTTTTTGCTCGAACCGAGAACATGCGAGTACGTGTTGGGAGTCGAGTCACCGTTGATTTGTGATATCTTAGAGTACGCCGACGAGAATGGACTCCTCAGCGAGAAGTTCGAAGTGAATTTCGACAAACTAAAGACTACCGTTTTCCACGAGTACGACGACTTAGACTTGAGAATAGCGAACGGGGACGATTAGAGCGACACGCTGGCGGTCACGAGGAAAAGTCTCGGTAGAGGTGACAGTGTCGGCTCGCTGGTCACTCGTATTTAGTTCCAACTAATTAAACCATGATTCCATTATCCTAGCTCTCGATTTTAATCGGTCCACGAGCATCAAAGGTTACACGTGTACGCGACACACGAGGCGCTCTCGCAATCATACGAATTCTTTGGGCTAAGCGTGTTCGTATACATATTAAGAATTAAGAATTGTGATGGTTGCAACGATACGAAAACTTCTCCCGCTCCGCGGACATGTTCGGGGGCGCAATAAAAACCTTTTTACGCCAATCTCTGACATCGTATGCGTTCTCATTGCCCGATATTGAGACCGACGCCCACGCGGAACTGTTGCTTGCTGTGGTTCAGCAGTCCGCTGATGATCAACGACGACTCCGGGATAGGGTACAGTCGCTTCTCGAACACGGCGCCGACGGTGGTCTCGGAGTTGACGATCCCGCGGAACGTCAGGTCCGCGTACGGGACGTTCATCCGGTAGACGATAGTGGCGATCGAGTGGTGCGTCCGCACGTTCGTTTCCAGCTCAACGCCGAGTTCCAACTGCGAGCTGGCTTTGTGGTGGTAGCACACGTGCAGGCCCGCCTCGCCAATGGTACTGGACAATGTTGTGGGACCGGTGCTGTACCGGAGAGCGACGCTCATCACGGTCTGCTGGCCGCCGGGCACTTTAGACCCGCGGAGGCACGCGAGCTCCGTGCCCAGAGTGATCCTCGACGTGATCGATTGCAAATAATGCACCACTATTGTCCCGTGCCCCTTGGCGACCACCGGATTGGCCAGGGTCGCCGCTATCGTGAAATCATTGGCGCGGTACTCCGCCGTGTAGCTCGACGCTTTGCACGTCCCGTTCGCGATCTGCTTGGACAGCTTGCACCGAAATCTGCAGCCCAGAGTGTGCACGAACGAGGCGGTCAGGTTACCGCTCGGCGTGATCTCGCCGACGGCGACTGGATACTTCTCGTTCGGTCTCACTATCTTCGTGCCGACGTAGCTTGTGCCGAACTTGTAGCCGGACGGCGTCACGGAGCTTAGAGTGATCGAGTGCGTCACGTTCAAATGCTCGCTGAGCACTTTCCTGATTATCAACCGTGCCCCCTCGAAGTTCTGAGGGTAAAGGTCCTTCACCTTCTTATGCAGATCCTCGAAGCTCCCCGGGTTCCCTGGTCCTCTGTCCTGCGGCTCCAGGCAGGCCACGCATTCCTCCTCGTCGGACATGTTTGGTTTTTCCTCTTTTCTCGCCGACGCCTGCACCATGCCCATTGCGATACATTAGAGTCTCGTGGAGTAATTGCGGAGATATTCAATTTATGCTAGGATTCTTAAATTCACCGGGTTAACGTTTCTGCCAGATTTCAAACGTGCTGCCGCGCATGCCCAATCGATGGGTCGACTCACGTGTCGACAGGGCTCGACCGTGGTACAGAGGCTGGGCGTTAGATGGCTTTCGGCTTGAACGTTTCAATGTTGTTTACGAGTTTATTTTAAATAATGAATGAAAAACGAGATTATTCACGGGAATTAGTTGATTGGGAGTATTTGTACGCTTCGCGGAGATTGTACGAGTAGACTTTTTTATGCTAAGCTTTTGTGTAGATGATTTGTATTGAGTTTAAGGTGTTTCTCGCTAGTGGTTGGTTTGCGTGTCGTTTGTATATATAGGAGAATTGAGAAGGTCTATTTTGGAAGTGTGTGCTAGTGATGGCACAGCTGAACATTGATCGCTAACGTAGAAATTGTGGCAGATCTGCTCAGTGGGTGTTGTCACGTGGTCGCTTCAAGTAGCTTGTGTTCGGCTCCCGATTGCGCGTTCAAGTTCGTGGTTTACCTCTAAACCTCGGATTTGCACGCCTGCACGGTCGAGTCCTTCACGTCGCTCCTCGAACTACCGCGATTTCCAAATTGGGGGGCAATCGAATAGGTCAGACGAGGTTGTAATTTGTCGCTTCCATATACAGGCACTGCAGACGCAGTATGCCATGCTTTTTGCGGTGATCTAGATAATTCACATTAACCCTTTGCACTCCGAAGTTTTCTCATTAACAAATGTTTAACCCTTAGCATTTCAGATGGTTTTGTTTTAATTTTTATAGCATCCATAACGAAAATGAGAAATGCCATAACATTTCTTAGATCTTTTATTTTCCTTCTCAGTGAAAAATTTGGATGTGGAAAATCGAATAATTTTAGGGTACTAAATAATACTATAACTTAAAAACTATGATACCAAACCATTAATAACTAAATCTAATACCATTTGCCTTTGTTATGATATAAGTAATATTCGAAACACTCTAAATTCTCATGGTCAACGTGTTAATCATTCTGTGTAGAGTGATCCAGTTCGAAGCAATGCAACAGGCGTAATGCAACAAGGTCATCAACGTGTGGAAGACATCATTGAGAATTTTCATTAACCCTTTTCCACGACAGCAGAGGAGAGACACATTCGCATCAGGATAAATTAGGTTTCCAAGTTTTATTATCTTTCAAATGAATTCCATTGCATAAAGTTTATGTAGAGATTTTTTTCTGCGCCTCGCTGTTTATTTCAGAAGCAACCTGGGTGAAAAGAAGATTCCAGTTCCACACTTCGTCCGGTTCTTTCGTCAGATTTTCATTGTACAGTTTCTCGGCGAGGAGGGACAGATTGACGCCATTGAGGGAAGTGAACGCGGCGTTCTTCACCAAATCGGTGTCCAGCTCCTTGTAAGCCGTGACTCTGTTCACGTTCACTCTGCCAGGTAAATAAGAGAACCACATTGACGATATAAGAATCCAAGATACTCTACAAGTAGCAATAAATAACGATGCTTACGCAGGCGTATTGGTGTCGGACGACGCGCTGTCCTCCTGTATTTCATCCAAATCCGGAATAATGGGGATATCTGTAAGTTGCATTACATTTAACCATCTCTCTCCATTACCAGAACCTTTATTAACTCTCTCAATTAACCCTTTGCAGTCAGAAGTTTTTCATTAGAAATATTTGAACATTTTCTGATGAGGTAAAGACGATATTTTATGAAACATTGAGGAACTTTTTTGTTTCAATATTTCTCAAATTGATGAGTTATACGAGGTGTAATATTAAGTATCAAATTTTATAGTCTTTTGTATGAAATCAAGTGTCATCTCTCGAGTACAAAGGGTTAAAGCAGTGTTTCCCAAGTTTTTACTTAAACCTTTCTAAAATTCTTATGCCCCCTATGTAACAATATATATATATATTAAAATAAAATAAAATAAAATAATTTTATATACATATAATTTTTAATATTGAATAATATTTATTATAATATTTTTGCCATTTTGTTTACGTAAATATTGTGAAATATTTCAGATATAGGCGACGGCCCCACGTTGGGAAACACTGGGTTAAAGTGTCCTCCGGCTGACGAAGAGCCCAGCCTGTAGATTCTCACCGTCTGCAGGGTTGTCCTTTTCGGGCACCCGTGAACGTTCCCTAATGAACAGTCTATCAGTGACTACGGATGTCAGATTTCTTAATCTTACGCGTTATACTCACTGTTCGATAAGGCTGGTCGCTCCTCGGGATCTGCAAACGTTAAACAGAAGAATGCAGCAAAGTACCGTGGAAGTTCTCGCGGAAGACAAAGAATCGCCACGGAATGCCTTACCTCCCGCTCTTCAGTTCGTCTCCCCATCCCGTCTTCCTGGTACGCGGAGGTGCCACAGGTGGTTGCGTCGACCTCCCAGAGGACAACGACAACGGACTGTCCAAGATATCGTCGTCCACTTTGTCTTCCGCAGGGACATTCTGCGTGGAGCGTCTGCCAAGACGTGGCAAGAGCTACGAGTTAAATGTACGTTAACCCTTTGCACTCAGTAGGTGCCTCTCAGTCACCTGATTTCCTACAGTGAAGCTAAAGTTCGATATTTAATATTATACTTCATACAATCAATCTGAGAAACATTCACGTAAAATTGCTTTGTCCGTCAATTCACGTGAATTTCGAGTTGGTTTTACAAAGTGTCTTCATCTCATCAGAGAATGTTGAAATATTTCTAGAAAACTTCGGAGTGCAACGGGTTAACGTTGACTGTACCGATGGGAGCTTCCAGATCAGAAGATAATATCTCCTAAGATATGATGAATCAAAATGCTCGGTAGTAAGAATCAAATGCTCAATGCTATTAACTAGATAATAGTGTAACATAAGAATTGAGATAGGAAATAATTCCTCTTTATCTTTGCTACAGAGAATAACTAATACAAGAACGTGTTAAGAACAAGCTGTACATTGGCAGAACTATGAGACGACCCTCAAGATACGACCAAGGTCCTCAAGATATTCGGTAGCGACTGTGAGTACTTCAGGGTTGCGGTACCAATCATTTTCAAGTACAAGTCTGAACGCAGGAGTATAATACCTTCTTCGAAGTGATTTCTAGATCCGCGGCCCAGTCCATAGCCGCACGCCTGTTCTGCAGACTGAATAGTAACGAAACGCTTGTCGCAAGGTGTGTTGTTTGCGAGCAGTAACCATAACAACTGATCGCGCCGCCACGCGCCGTTGAATCGACTTTGCCGTGCGCTCGTCCTCCACGCTCGCCTCCCCTCTTCGGGGACGCGCGAAGAAACGTGACTGGAAACCTCGCGAGGCACGCACCAAACCGGTTCCGGACTTTCCAAGCTTCCGACGACGCGGCGCGTCTTTTCGAACGTCCATTCGAAAAGCGATCCGCGGACTCGGGGATCCGACTGCGGAACGAAACGGGACCACCGGGTAGATTCGAAGACTTTACATTTATTGACAATACAAAGCTTAAATACTATGTCTACAACGGTCTCTTTGCCCGCAGACAAACGGAGAATATACAAGGTTAACGCTAGGTTTACGGATTTTAGAAATATTATTTTGTAAATGTTTACAAGATAAGTTTACATACAGTTTCCACAATCTGAATGAACCAGCATCAATTCTTTTAGAAATAATATGAAGTGTACAGTAAATGACCGTGAACCTAGTGTTAATAGTACTTGGTGTCATCGATTTGCCGCTGGTACTCCGCGTCGTCGGGATTCGCTTCGCACCCGTTGCCGTTGTTCGGCGGCCTCACCCCGTTGTACCTGCGAAACAAGTGTCACAATAGTAGTTTCGATGCTTCCACGGCCTGGAGTGTTACATTCATCTCTGGCTTTCGGGAGAGAGCCACTAGGAATTTTTTCCCAACGTTTCGCCGGCACTGCAGCTGAGTTCATGGGGCTGGAGGCTGATACTGATGTGTGGGAAGAGTCTCTTTAACCAGTTAACTGTGTTTGACGACTATACACGTCGTCTTAAAACTCTTAATGGTGCTAACTTTTTCAACGATGGATTATTTATTTCTTGAGACATGTAATTCTTCTTCGTTTCGCTTTAGTTTTTCGTTAGGATACATTTTAAGTGCGTTTTGCCTGCATTTAACGAGCATACACTTCATTATTTGATTTTATTGCGCACAATGAGAGATTTTTCAAACTAAATTACACACTTAACTGGTTAAATAGGTACCCTGTTCATGTTCCGGATCGACGGTCATCGATTATTTTAATTGGTCAGCTGAACAATTGAAAAAGAAATGTTTGAACAGGGTACCTATTTAACCCTTATAGAGCCGGTTGAAAAAGAGGTGCCTATGCGAAGATAACCGAATTTCACGATTTTACTAGGGTTTGGAAAAAGGCTGATAAAAACCAAGCGAAAAGCAATATTTCCATAATTCAAAGAGCAGTGTATCAAGGACGAGAGTACACGGCTCTCTCGAAAGCCAGAAATGAATGTCACAACTTCAACCTCCAGTCTCACACTCAACAATCTAACTCTTTTCAGGTACCTGGAGAAGTCCCCTTTGCACAGTCTCCAAGGCAGCACGTCGATCCTCTCGTGCAGTACGGCCGATATCTCCGGGCTGACGAAGTTCGGAGTGCCCGCGCCGGAACCACGGGTCAGCAGTCTCCTCTTGCGATCGTAACAGCAATGCTGCGCGGCCGCGTTTCCGCTTCCCCTGGCCAGCAACGAGCGCACGCAATGCGCGGCGCCCGGCTTGTAAACGTCCAGCCTCTGAGAGCCGCCGCTCACGTCTCGCCACCTGAAGTGCTTCGCCTGCCGGTCGTCCCAGATTTTGTCGTCGTAAAAGATGTTGCTGGGATATTGGCAGGGACAGGCGGGCAGAGAGGCGAGGCCACCTGCAACATAGGAATCACCGATTTCGTGGAACCCGGCCGACAATAGATCCCAGCGCAGTTTATCTGGCTCGCCTACCCAAGAAGACCTTCTCCAGCTTGTCTCGACTGTTCAGCCACTTCTGGCAGGGATCCTCGCTCGCCCCGTTCACGAAGTTCAGCTCCTTCAGTATGTCCTCCGCCGCGGACGCGTTGCGCAGCCTTTGGAACAGCCTGCTCAGCAGACCGCCCAGGTCTTCGTGGAACGTCGGCTGATCGTAGACGGCTGTCGGTCGAGTCGCTTCGTGGTCGCTATCGTTCGCTTTGAACGAGTCCTCCGGCCAGGACAGCTCCGTGTCCTGGAACTCCAGATCGTCTAGGAGACCACGCTTGTCGTAGGAGTCCATCAGCTCTGGCAGATCGTCGACGACCGAGGCGTTTCTGTCCAAGGCGTCGTAGTCCTCCTTGCCTTCGTTTATGTCCTGCGTATTGAATAATTTTAAAAGTTGTATTAACCCCTTGACCTTTTTGTTTCTCAACTCTGATCGGTATGGCTACTTTGTCATTAATAGTTTCTTAGAGAAAGAGAAAATTCTAAGCATATGTTATGCCTATATTTCCTTTTAAATGTAATAATTGATTGCAGAGGAATAATGTTTACTTTGAATTCTATTTATTGTACACTTCATTCTGTTATTCCTAGAAGAGATGCTCGTTTATTTAGATTGTGCAAACTGTTATTACTATTATTAATATTATTTACAAAATAATATTTCTGAAACCCAATATGCGTCAATTTGACGCGTTCCGTAGTGTTAAGGGAATTCGAATGCTCGAGAATGCAATTGGAAGAACAAATTGTGGACCGAAATGTAGAATGGTTCTTCCTGAGACACGTTATAAGAATCAGCATACTACAGATATTTTGTATATATTATTTTGTATATAGTAAACCTAGTGTTAACTGTGTATGTATTGTAGATAATCACCTCTATGGGATCGCTCGCGATGACCACGCGTTCTCCGTTCTCCGAGACGACGTTCCCATTCGGATCGCTCGTGGTCTCGTTTCGGAGGAGAAGCAGCTTCCCGAGAGCGCCGTGGGAACACGATCGATTTCTGCAGCGACGTCGTTTCCGGTGCCTCGCGTGCCTTGTGGGAAGTGCGTCCTCCTCGAGCTCGTCGTTCCGCTGCTCCCTGAGACTGACGGACATCCAGGAACGGAAGGATCTGGAGGATGACGGCTCCGCGATGATTTCTTCCGGGGCTCGAGTTGTCCTGTCGTTTGGCTGTCGGACAGATCAACTGTTTATTGGATGAAGAATCGGATTGGTAGTGAATCCTTGATTATTACTCGAATCGAGGATGAACTTGTCCAAGTAATTACTTAGATAATCCTCAAGGTTCGAGCAATTATTCAGATTATCGAGCAATTTGAAACAGAGTTCAAAGGGTTAATTAAGCAACTCATACACAATTTATCTATTTCTCTCGAAGGTTCTGTACATTTCGAAGAATCTTCGTCAAAGGGTTAATGCTACTACTGGCGGAGTGCAACAGACGAATATTAGTCTCGAGTATCAAGGTCACGACTGTTGAAGCTCTGTTGCATCGGTAGGAGAACCGGAGGCGAGTTCGAGGCACAACGGTGACCGTCCCGAGGTTCGCGACGGAGCTGGCAGGGCAACGGTCGGCACATCAAAGGGGCCCCGTGTTTGGCTCGTGGACGAGACACGGGGATCGAGCAGGGAAAAGGGACGCACCGGTACACGCCGGGATGGAACGGAGCGGAATGGGATACGCTCGGCGGATCCGGGAACGTTTCTACTTCTGGGAAGCGTACATTGTGAGCTTCTTTCCCATTCAATGGCGTAGTAGCCGGAATTTCCGTTTTCCGTCTTCTAATTCTTTACTCTTTCCGTAGCCATGCTCTTAGTCGACGTAACGAGGAGAAATTCAAGTGACGCACTAGATTGAACAATGAACAAAAGGGACCATCTTCGAGTAAAATTCGAGGCTACACGTCAGAAGCTCAGTCAGTTAAAATGACGCTAGGGTAAGTGCTGGACAAGTCATCGACAGTCCCTTTCCACATAAACATCCCCAACTCTTCAACCCTTTATAGGCTCGTGTGACTTTGAAGTCACACATCATTATACTGAGTTAAATTGACGTGTTTAATTTTTTATTGCAAAATGACAAACATTAAACGCTGTGTATACGACTAAGATCAAACTTTGATGGTTACGGTTTGACAGTGCTGAACCAAGTCTGCCGCAGAGTCGATTTAGTCCTTTTCAAAAGAAAAAATAGGAGTAGCGGGGACGAGACACGGCGAGGATGATTCGGAGTTCAAGGGGACGAATGACTCGAGGATCAAGGTACATGGATGAGTCAGTAGGTGAGAGTTTTATGTGGCTGAAGATAAGACAGAAACAGAGGAAAAATAGGAAATATTTAGGGAAAGGATATTGCGAGGATGACTGTCACAGAAGCAAACATGTTTGCACAACTATGTGTCACAGCAGGCATCCAACACTATTCCAGGTCACCAGTCATCGTCCAGAGTTCGTCCATCGGAAAACACAGCACGATAGAGGGTTTCAACCCCCGTTAAAAATAAACTGTGCGAGCTCGCCAGCAACAGGTGACCGGGTGTGTCGAAGCTTACCAGATTTCCGGTGGTGCCCAGGATCGATCGGAAGACGAGTATCCAGCAGATCAGGGCCGAAGCTCTCATGACTCTCAAGGATGATCGCCTCGCGCAGCCTCGCTCATGATGCGGCCCCAATGCGGGCGCACGGTGTCCCGGTTCATTTCCCTCTAAAAGCGAGCAGCCTCCCCGATCGTCGGCTTCCATTTACTCGGCCAGCATCGTCGTTCCATCCTCGAGGGAGATCCGCGGTGTCGTTGGCCTCTTGTTTGTGTCCGCGCAGGATCAAGGGAGATCGGTGGATCGCCAGCGCCACTGGGGACTTGATATCGTCCGCGCGGTGAGAACACGATAACAAACAGCGGAAGAGAGGCGACGAGGAGAGAGAGAGAAAAGGACGCGGGGAGGAGGGAGGAAAAACACGCGGCGCACACGAGCCACGCGGCGCGCACCGTTCAAAGGCCTGCCACTATATGTATAGTTGTGAACCGGTGAAGTGTTCTGTCCCACTATAATGGCCAACGGTGGTAGCGGCGAGACTGCTGGAGAGGTAGCGCGCCGGATGACAGAACACTACGTCATTGTACAGACCGTACAGTTCACGGCTTAGGGCTCCTTACTCGGGGGGCCCGCGGCAGGCCCTTCTCTTTCCGTTTCGCGCCATTCCACCTTCCTCTCCGTTCCACCGACCGATCCGTGGAACTTTCATTTGATACACATTGGTAATAGAATAGTTTGTTTTGATCCATAGGTAATGAACAATATTGATTATTATTCAGTCTAGATATCTTCGTCACGAGGGGTTAAATTTAGCTATTGAGCAATCTCATGTAAACATGGCACTTTTACTACCAAAAATCATTTTATTATTTTTATCTATGTCAATGTTTCCTAGCAGTAACTTTCACGTGATTTTTTTTGTCTTCATCCTGCACTGATTAAGATTGCTTCGACCCTGTCTTAATTTCTTTAATCATTCGATCTTTAACCATTCTTAATTTTTGTAATCATTCGATCATAATTGAAGACAATGGTACATTGGAAAGTGTTTCATGTCAGTGTTTCCTAGCGATAACTTGAAACACTTTCCAACATACCATTGTCTCCGATAATAATCGAACGATTACAGAAATTAAGAATACAGGGTCGAATCAATCTTAATCACTCCACGACGAAGACAGAAAGACTCACGTGAATCGAAGCGTAACGAGCAGAGTAATTCGCAATTTGATCCGGATCTCTCCGGGGATTAAATCAGCGAATAGAAGAAAATACCGTGGACGGTTTTAAAAGTGAGTCAGTGGAAAGGGGGTGATATCCACCCCGCCTCGCCGCTCCCCGCACGTCGGCGCATTAAACTAACAATGTTATTAACGCGTTCGCGGATCGAATTACGGCATCGAGGTCGCCGCGCGCGCGCGTATTCCCGCGGCAGCCCGCGCCCCTTAATTATGTAAACGAAAGAATAAGTTGCCGCGGGCAAATGAGCGTCCGCTGGGGCGCGAACTACGCGTATTACGATACGCGAGGGATCTAAATACAGCGGTGGAATGCAATGGGACGTGTTCCGGCTATTTTTAGCCGGGCGGATTCGAAAATACACCCACCGCGGATTAAATATAACCGAAGATGCACGCGCGCGGAATGCAGTGCGATGGCACGCGAACGATCGGGTCGCCACGCAAATATGCAAATCCCCGTATCGAAAGCGCCCCACGGTTTGCTCCCCTTCGTCGCCTTATTTATCAGCCTCGTGTCGAGCAGCCTCTTGTTCTCTCCTCTTCTTCTTCTTCTACTGCTTCTTCTTCTTGTTTTATCTTCTTCTTTTCTCTCTTTTTTCCTCTTTTTTATTCCAGAGTATCTTCCTTCACTCGGTTCCCTTCCACTTTGTTGCTGTTCAATATAGAAACGCTGCTGCCGTTACTGCTTCGCGCGTTTCTCCCTGCCGCAAATCATCGGCACCGCTTCAACGGAGAGTCGAAAGTGGCTCGCGGATGGCCCACGCGCCATCTAAAAGAAACGAGGAGACACCCGGAACAGAGTCGACCAAGGAATTCGAGGAACGATGAAATAAGCGGCGAAAAATTCTACCGTCGACGAGTATCCAGTTCTGCACGACTCCCGGGGATGTGCTCTCTGTTTCTCGAGGCTCTCGACATTCCACCCTCTCTCAACCCTCTGCACTCGAAGAGTGTAGAGTCTCTCGTTTGACTCGATACAACGGAATTCGGAGGTTCAATGTTTAAACGGTTAACTGTGGAATTTAGTTGGAGAAACCGAAAAATGAAGCGTGTTCTCGTCGTATGCGGGATGAATGCGCGCAGAGTATATTTTAATGAAAGATCAAAGCGAAAGAATTACATGTTTATGTGAGAAAATGAAGGATTCGTCGCTGAAAGAATTAGTATCGTGTCGAGCTGTACGACGTGTATACTCGTCAAACACGGTTAATTGGTTAACGCGTTGATTTCATGGAGCGAACGTGAAATGGAAGAAATCGTCATTATTGCACGTTCATCTAGCGTCATCTTAGGTAGTATTATTTAGAATATACAAATGTTTTCGAATGATTTAATCGAGCGAACCACAGTGATTCCCTTTGGTTAGTCACCGATGACATTCAATGTGTTAACCCTTTGCACTCCAGAGGCTCTCAGTCAAATGATTTGACGCAGCAAAACTGTAAAGTTTGATATTTAACTTAAGTATATTAACTTATTAAACTTAGTATAACTCATCAATATACGAAATATTGAAAGAATATTTCTCTTCCTCGATGCATGCGAGATTTCTCAATTCAATCTAAGAAATCATCTGTCTCATTAGAAGATATTGAATATTTCCGGTAAAAAGGAGTGCGTGTTAATATAAATATCACGTGAAACATTCTAACGTTCTTCTTCGTACAATCGTCGAAACCGTCTCGACGACCGCAATCTTCGTCTGCCCGGACCATTGAACGTTTCCGGCAGGGAACCGGTGGAAAGGGTCGGCGGTCCGAATTTGCATAGAGATCGGCGAGTATCTAGTTATTAGCGTCGCGCGGCGATAAATCAATCCCGGTCGCGTCCGTGACACGCCGAGGGGGACGCGGAGAGATCGGGCACCCGAAGTTATTCCTGGGGACAAATTGGCCCGGCCTGTGGGAGGCGTGGGCGTGAATTTACGCGCGTGCAACGAGCCCGTGGACGGGGGCTAACGAGAAAACAGGAAGACGCCGGCAATCGGCTGATAACGTCGCCTAATCGTACGGCCGTCCGTGATTTCGCTCGATTGTCCGCTCCTCGCACGCTCGCGAGGGGACTCCAGCGCAGCGGGGTCGTCAAACTAATTTTGTTTACCTTCTCGGTTATTCCGGCAATGAAATAAAACGCCGCGGACGGCGGAAAAAGGAGTGTATTGAAAAAACGACGGAAAAAGGCGGGGGCGGACGACCGGCCGAGAGAAATTTGGGGCTCGCCGCGGGACGTTCGCTCTCTCCCTTGGCCTCCGACGGTCCCCGCCGGCTTCAGCGTCGTTTATTTACTCGCGCGAGAGGGACGACGGAAGGGGGTGAAAGTGGTAGCAGCATTTAACACCGGTAGCAGTGACATTCCGCGACTGCCTCTCTGCGTCCAGCGGCGCCAAAGTCATCGTCTCTCCGGCCGGCGTTACCGTCACGCTTATTTTATTGGCTCGCCCGCGAAATTTACGCGCCGTTCCACCAAGCGCCGCGCCGCGCCGCGCCGCACGGAATCGTGTTCGCCAAAAAAAACCGCGGACTTTCGAGATCCGTTCACCTGGCTCCGTTTATTCGGACGCCCGCGGCTCGCCGATGCGATCCCCGTGTTTTCGTTACGTTCCGACCGATTGTTTCGCGGGAGAGTGATCGAGCCGAGGCTTCCAATTTCTGATTCTTCTTCTAGCTTTCATTTAACCAGTTAACTGTGACGAGTACACACGTCGTAAAGCTTGACGTGATGCTGATTCTTTCAGCGATGAATTCTTTGTTTTTTCACATGAACATGTAATTCGTCTTTGTTTCGCTTTTACGCATTTTTCGGTTTTACTGCGCGCAGAACCTGAGGTTTTCCAATTAAATTCCACGGTTAACTGGTTAAACGCCAAGGAGTCCCGTGGCCATCTATGGAATTGTTCTATTCGTTTCTTCGTGGTGAAGAAGAGTAATGAAGAAACGATTATTGAACGAATGTCGACCCTTGAGATGGAATCTTCGTGTTTACGCTATGTCGTAAATAGATGATTTAATTACTCAGCAAGTGGCCACGTAGTTTTCTTAATTATCTAAGCAATCTGTATAGCTTCATCTGTTTTCGTGCTTCGAGGAATCTTCCGGAAAGGGTTGATCGTTCGATGTCAGTTTTTACGTTGAACGTCTTTATTCGGTGCTTTTAATTCTCTGATCGTAATTGTCTTTGTGATCATCAAACCTTAGGCGAATCGTCCGAGGGAAACTATAGTTCGCGTTCGATTCGGAGTGATCCTCGATCCAAGGGACGTCTGTATAGGTACAAATTGGACCGTGCATCGCGAGGCGAATCTTTTCAGACCGCTTCTATTCATCTCCAATCGCGGCTGTGCGTTGTTCGCACGCCGAAAACGGCGGTCCGGCTAACAGGTTAATGTACCCCGTGTTGTCGTCCATTGACGATCCGCTGCGCAGCGAGTGCGAAAGAATGGTGGACAACGGTGTCGCTTAAATATCCGTTTTTATTCAATCGTAATTAAAATATAAATAACTCTAACGTACATATAAGATACAGCATTATATACAGTTCCGGCTGACTCGGTGCGTGCTGGTTATAGTAATAATTTAACGACAATACAAGATACGTTTGGGACGCGCGCCAATCGTGGATACGTGTGACCGTACGCGAATTTAGGAATGTTCTTATGTACAAAGTCGGGAGGATGGGGGAGGGCTTGATTGATTGAAACGGCGATCACGAGGCGAATCTCTCGGAATGACTCTCGTACTGACGCGCAGTGAAATCGCTTTCACACCATGATTACACACTTACCCACACACTCATACACACACTCGTACACACTCATACACACACTCATACACTTTCTTTCTTCGCTCACGTATACATTCATTCATCTCTTCCTCGACGCCCTCTCTATCGCTTCCTCGAACCGTTTAGCCCGAGTGTCTCCAAGCGACAGCAACAAGACTTAACGACATCCGCAGCGGTCCGCGATCATATCCTGGTAAACCTTCAGGATGACGTTCTCGTTGTCGTCGTAGAATAGGATGTTGGTGCCGAGCAGCTTCGTGGGCACGCAGCAGGGTCTCTCGACGCCCTTGGCCAGGCCCATCTTGTGCACGATCCCCTGGATGGTCGCGTGGTTGGTGGGCTGCTGGTCCTGGCTGAGCGGCGACTCGCAGACGCCCTTGCAGTGGTACGCCGAGTAGCCGACGGGCGCGATGATCGAGGAGGACAGGCCGATCTCCTTGAAGTCCACGTACAGCTCGTGCCTCGAGCAGTCGGTCACGTTCTGGACGGACGCGTGGCTCTTCGCGGACCGTTTCTCGCGGCGGTTCTTCGCGCGCAGCCGAGTCGCCGCCCTCTGGCGGGCCCTGTTACCCAGCCTCCCCCGGCGCATCGCTCTTCGGTAGATGTCCATCGAGGTGAACAGCGCGTCGTTCGAGAACGACCTGTCGTAATACTTGATCGAGCCGGACGCTTCCCTGCGGCGACGGCCGGACGTCCCGTCGGCGACGTCGTCCTCCGACGCGCTCTCGCCCCTCTGCGTTCGCTTCTGCCTCTGGAAGAACTCCGACCTGTCCCCGCCCTCCCACCGGGCCTCTTCCGGCTGACCCTTGCGGATCCCGTGCCGCTCGAGGCTTTTGTCGTTGTACTCGTCCTTCAAGTCGATCTTCTCGTCCTCCTCGTCGTACGCGACCTCACTACCCTCCACCTCGTTGTTGTTGCCGTACGCGTAGTAGCGCGGCGTCATCTTCTTGCTGCTCTGGTGACCCCTGCCGTCGTCGTCGAACAGAACCAGGATCGGCTGCTTGCTGTGGTGGTACTCGTTGCGCCGCGAGAACTCCACGTTCACCTGGCCCTCGAACGAATTCGACGCCGTCACCAGCAGCCCGAGGTTCGGCTCGCCCGCCAGCCAGCCGAGCACCGCTTGCTTCACGTTGAAGATCTGAATGAAAGAGATAGACAATGAGGAACAGTGCAGGGTCGACACGTTGAATGTCACCGGTGATCAATTAAACGATGATTACTCGAAGATATTTCTATATTATGTAGACGTGTAGGTTAATATCGATGTAAACTTCATGGATGCGCGCATGGACAACGGATAAATATATAGAAATTGACATCGTTTTAAATGAACGTCTATAATTAGAAACAATGCTGCCTAATGCAGTGACGTGCGCTAGATGGACGTGCGATAGTAATGCAATTCGATCGAATGATTAATATCTGATTTTTCCCATTTTGCGTATTTTCCGCCATGAAATCGTGCACTCAACGTGGTAACACGAATCTCCGTTAACCGAGTATTGGCGACTGACACTCCTATAAGGATTGCAATAGATCATTCTGTAAAAGAATAAGTGAGATTCTGTTCATTTCAACTATTCCTTGCTTTTAAGTTATAGAACAAAATACTCGAAAGTGATTTCTGGTAGTCCCAGCGTTAACCAGCTCGACTTACCTGCCAGCCAGACGCGTGCGCTCCGACGTATCGACCGTTCAAGAGTCTGTGCAAGTCCGGCACGTCCAGGCTCCTCTCGTCCAGAACTTGATACACTCTGATCTAAAATGGAAAGGAGAACGAGCGCCGGTTAATGGCGGCCAGCGAGTAGTGCCGAGACGATCCTCGACGGATAATCACCACGTAATAAGCGGACGCGACGGCGGACGGGTGCGCGGCTTTCGGGGATGCCCTCTTGCGATACAGGTGAAGCTCCGCCTCCAGCACGGACTCGTTCACCTCCAGCCCCGTGATGTTGAAGAAGTAGAATCGCGACATCGACGTGTCTGCCGGGGAAATCGCAATTTTAGTCTCGCCGCCCGAGACGCGCCGCCGGGAATTCCGATGACGCCGGTTACCTCTCTCGATGAAGCTGCGGACAACCTTGGCATTGTACGGGTTCCTGCCTCGCGTGACACCGCTCGGGTCGGCCACGTTGTTGTACAGCTCCACCATAAACTGCGGCGGCACCTTGCGACGCCCCGTCCTCTCGACGTGACTCCGGATACCGAGGACCTGCAACGAATCGCCCGTTTAACCGGTTGCACCGACAACCCCGTCGAGCATCGATGGAGACGTATGATACCGGTCAAACTGTGTAAACAAATGTTGCGTCACTTGAAATAATTCATACAAGGGAAACTATCTCCTACTGAGAAACTTTCCAAGGGTTGCTCTCGTCCCGGACGCGTCCGGCTATAAATCTCCGAATGGACGTCGACGGAAACCTTAACGCGTGTAGCACTACGATTCGAGTTTTCACTGTATTACATTAGAATAGGTATAGGTACAGAGAAGGCCGTTCTAGAAACGTTTCGGCACCCGCGAGCGGTAGCTAGAAGTTGAACCCTTTGCACTCGAGAGACTCACTCACCACCGGATTTCGTACTGAAAGTAGAATTGAATATACCTCGTGCAACGATTCGAGAAATATTGAAAATAACTCCGACCTCAATGTACGTGTTTTCCAGCGTCACAAAGTATCGTGTTTATGAAAATGTTCTCATGAATGTCGAAATATTTCTACCGAACGTCCGAGTGCAAAGGGTTAAACACAGTTTCTGGCAAAGGGGCACGGACCTGTTGGAGCTTCTCGAGAGCCTCGTCGCGCCTCGCGTCGCCGCCCTCGTTGAAATCGGCCAGGGACCAGGAGGCTTCCGATCGACGCTCGTGTACGTCGTGGTCCTCCGTCCTCGCGCGGATGGAGCATCCCGACAGGAGCATCAAGCCCAGGATGAGGAACGGCGCGGTGGTCCTCGTCGTCATCGCCCTCGTCTGTGGTCCTCTCCGGCCCGGGATGATCGCGGAGCGCGCGCTCGTTTCTCGCTCGGCTGTCGTGGAGGCGCGGCGACGGCGGTGTCGGGAGGAATCCGTTGATCCGGCGTCGAGAATACCGCGGACTGTCGCGCGACGTGCATCGACCGAATTACTTCGTCGAGAGGGATCCACCGACGGGATCGGTTGTTCTCGCGCGAGCCGGGCGAAGGAAACTGCGCTGCTGATCGCCGGCGAGGAAGAAGAAGCGGGAGGAACACCTTCCTCTCTGCTGGCGGACACAGGAGGTTTGCCGAACCGAACGGGACGCTAAGTAGCATATGGGAGGTCTTGGCTGCGAGGAGTCACCTTTATGCTATGCCGGGAGTTGCCTCCCCCGCGTTGCTCCCCGCAGCGACATCGGCTTCTCTCACGGGACACCGACGCGACGCGACGCGACGCGACGCGCGACGCGCGATTCAAACGCGGCATCCCGACACCGTCGACGATCTTCGCCCGCGCTTCTTCTTCCCCCGGCCAGCCGGATTAACGGCCCCCTTCGACGCGTCGCGCTTCGATCGGTGAACACCTTTCGATTTCACGGCACGACGCGCTCGTCCGTCCTCCGAGGAACAGGGAAATCGTATTTCGCACTCGTACGCGTTGGAAAATAGTCCGATAGTTTCATTGGCGAATCATTGAGATCGTCCGATAGTCTCGTTGGAAAATCGTGGAGAACGTTCGATAGTTTCGTTGGAGAATCATTGAGAACGACCGATAGTCTCGTTGGAGAATCATTGAAATCATCCGATAGTCTCATTGGAAAATCGTTGAGTACATCCGATAGTTTCGTTGGAGAATCATTGAGAACGTTCGATGGTTTCGTTGGAGAATCGTTGAGATCGTCCGATAGTCTCGTTGGAGAATCATTGAGAACGTTCGATGGTTTCGTTGGAAAATCGTTGAGAACGTCTGATGGTTTCGTTGGAGAATGATTAAGAACGTCCGATAGTTTCGTTGGAAAATAACGGATTTTTGAAATTCACAGGGGAATTTCTTTTGTGGATCGATCGTATTGGAGACGATTGATAATGCTTCGAGGTTGGGTGATTTATCAGTTACCCCTTCCGCGAGGTATTGTGCGACGAGGAGAAGCAGAGGAGAGAGAGAGAAAGAGAGGGAGAGTGAGAGAGAGTGAGAGAGAGGGAGACGGAGAGAACGGCGACGGATAGATTATGCGATACCTTTTGGAGGCGAACGAAGCGGACGGGGAGTGCGATGATGACACCGGACAGGCGCGGGGCTATTAAAAAAAGCTCACGCTTCCTAAATTCCGTGGATTCGTAAGTGGCGAGTTATGTGGCCCCGCGGCGATATTTAGATGTCGCGAATAATCGGTTGTTTTCCTAAGTGGACGATGACGGATCGCGAGGAGAGGGTGTCAGCGGGTATTTTCGCCCACGCGTTCGGAGTTCCGAGGCACGACTTCGACCTCGTTCTTTTTGTTGCATTTACTTTCGTACCCGGGCTGGGACACGCGGAATGAGAACAACGAGCCGGAGCGGACAGGCTGTAACTACAAAATTGGCTAGCGCCAATTGGTGTGTGTATTTCGTAGGAACGCGCGCGCGGCGGATCCGTCGTGCAGGCCCGTTTGTTGTCCCACGGAGTCTCGTGATTCAGTCGAGAACTGTTTACCGAATCCAGTCCCTCCGCCTCGTCCGAAAAATTAACGGCTGATCAAATTTCGAAAACCGTGCTGTCGTTGACCCTCGAACGTTCCGCCCGGTATCTGTACCGTAGAGAGATCACTCGACGCCTGGAGACCGAGGAATGTCTGATTAATCTTATCTGATTCGCTAATTTGTTGTTCGTCGATACATAGACCCTTCCTGTTGCATCCTGGTGTACGAGTCGTCTCCCTAAGGATGTCCTACAGTTCTTCATTTTCTTAGAATTAACTCCGTTACTTAAGTTGGATTTAATTAGAAATACTTTCGAATCGTCTACGAATATAACGGATTAACCCTTGCGGTCCAAGTGCTTGGTTTCTCACTTTGAGGTTCACGTCGTTCATTCAATCACAGCTTAATACGAGCTCCATTTATTCAAGAATATTTAAGAGTCATTGAAATGTTACCTTGAAATGGTACAATTGTGATACTATAAATATAGAAAAAATTGTTAAAGGTAGAGTTTGCAAAATAGAATGTCTCGACATAGGACTGCTAATGGTTAACACGTATGCCATGGGGCCACCATGACCCCAAATCGAATTACTGTAATTCACTCGATTAAGCGACGATCATTTAGAAATATTTCTATATCATAAATAATGCTAATGTGGTGATGTTCAGCTAGATGACTGTGCGATAATAATAACGCAATTCAATCAATTGATTTAATATTGTATTTTTTCCATTTTGTTCTATGAAATAGAACTAAATAGAAATATTTTTGTTATTTTGCTCTATGAAATAGTGCGGCGTTCAACGTGTTAACGATCATCGACTGAAGCTTACCCGAGAATCAGCGCGCTCCGATCGAGATGAAGGTAACCACTGACGTTTTTCTACAAAGTTATCGTACGTTTATTAGCCATACCAGTACACGGTGTACGTAGGAACATGGAAACGGTACTTCGCTCGACGCGTCAAACGGATTTCAATTCGTAATGCTTAGGACCTCTGCTCTCCGTCCGTCCCGTTTAAACGCAGGCGCACCGAGTGATTTGAATGATCTCCCTCTTCGATCCCCGGCGAGTCCTGCAAACGACCAATGTCACTCGAACGTCTCGTCCGCGCGGAACCGATTCATCCTGACGCGGATGTCTCCGTTACCTGTACTCGTGAACCTTGAATCTGGCCGGGGTGCAGGCGTTTTGCTTCCTGTATAAACTAGCTAAGCATCTCGACGGCTCCTTTTTCATTCGCAGAAGGCACATTTCCGTCTCGTTGCCCGGACACGTGCCGACGCATTGTCCAACGTTGATTTGCTGCGAACGGAACCGACGATGAAGTCAACGACGTCGTCGCGCATTGTCGCGGGGGGGAGAGCTTACCCGAAGCACCGGCCAGACGTCCGTCGTGTTCGTGCCGTCTTTGATTTCGACTTCGCTGAAGTCGAGAACGGTCTCCATGTGGTCCATCTTGTGACAAGCTCCGGCGCAGCCGCACTTCTCGATCACCTGGTACACTTCGTCACCTGAAACGTGAACCGGTTCGTTTTACCCACTGATTCGTCTTCTAGTTCAAATCGACTAGCGAACGTTTCGAATCCTTTGACACTGCCTTGTCTATGAACGGTTGGAATAGATTAATATGTTCTCTACCTGCGTCATATATTTCTGACGCTTGTAATCCTATATTATACACAATGAAAATGAAATGAATCCTATAGATATCAGGATCAGAAGCTATTAAATATTTCGAATCCTTTGACACATCCTTATCTATAAACGGTTGGAATAGATTAATCACTACCAGCGTCATATATTGGCAACAGCCGTACTCCTATATTGTACACAATGAAAATGAAATGAATGCCACAGATATTGTCATTTGAGCCATTGAGTTCCTAAATATAATGTAGTTTATAATTTCTAATGACAATATCTGTGACAATGTCTGTTTCATTTTTCTAATATTTTCTATATACTATTAGATTGAAGAAAATATTGAGACCGTCATTCAAATAAGCGCTGGTAGCAATTTGTTAAAGCGCATCTTCCTCTGCTACGTACCGTTCGGTCCCTTGATGCTGACCGTGTGGTTCCTCAGAGGTTTGCATCCGAGATCTGCCAGAAACGAGAGCAGTGTTATCAAGGAAGCTTAAAGCAGTCGGGATTAAAGACGAAAGGCGCAATACCTTTACCGCAATGGCCCATGCACACCCCGACGTCCATCACAGCCTGGTGAGGGGTGCCGGAATGAACCAAATGCGTCAAGGATTCCCGTCTGCAGGAGGAGTCCGGCGTGCACTCGCAGGCCTCGATCACTTCGATCACGCGTACGCCCTGGATCGTCGAGACTCTCTCCATTTTCTCGGCGCTGGGACGGCAATGCGACTCCTGGCAGCATTTCTGTCACCCGAAAATAGGAATCTAATGTTAACTCTTTGAATTTGATGTTAAAGCAGAAAACAACCCAAACTGCACAAAATACACTACACAAATATTTGTACAAATATTTGTTCTCGCTTGTTTACGCAATCACCGTTACATAGCATTGCCAACTGGATGAAAAACTAAATGAAATATTAACACCCTTGGCGTACTATTTATTTTCGTTAGTAAGCTCGTGTAATATTTTACTATCCAATAAGACTACCCACGCGTAAAATATGTCGTTGTTAATTTTCGGACAAAAACATCACGACGCGCGTAAGACGTCTTTCCAGCGCAAGTGGTTAAACTGATTAATTTAGAAGCGTTAATCATCGGCGACATGGCATTTAACGTGTTAAACAGATAAAGGACGAAACGGGAATGCTCGAGGAAGAAGAACAAGAAGTACAGAATCAAAAGGCACGAACGATTCATCGATAGGGGCCTGAAGCGTGATCGCGGATTCGCGGAATTCCCGTTTGATTTACGTCGCGGGTTCCGCGAACCGTGTCCCCGTATCGACGGTGCCCCGACGAGATTTACAGCAACCGCGCGACACTTATCTCCTGTTAGGATCCTCTTATTCGGTACTCGATCTCGGGCCATTTCACCGTTTCAGTCCCAAAGCGGCGCGATCGCTTCTCTGTTACACTGCGTAAAAATGGCGGTCTAAGAATCATATGAAGCTTGTTCCTTTCCTTCTAATTATTCCTCGTTATCTTCGCTATCATCACTGGAAAAATGTAACGATCGTAAAAATAGACAAGCGTAATTCAGTGTCGATCGAAACGAAAGAAGCGCGATCGCTTCTCCGTTGCATTGCGTAAAAATGGCGGTCTATCGTAGAATCAGATGAAGCTTATTTATTTCCTTCTGATTATTCCTCGTTATCTTCGTTATTATCACTGGAGAAATATAACGATCTGCCTAAAGTTTGCGTCCGTAAGAATAGACAAGCGTAATTCAGTTTCGGTATCGAAACGAAAGAAGCGCGATCGCCTGGCATTAATCGATCGGGTCCCTAAAAACCGGTGGGATTCAAACGGTTAATTATCCTCGCTGCGGGATAACCGACCGTTATCTTTGTCCGTCGGGAACGGCCCGGTCGGACCCTTTCCTCGGGGCCCGTCGTGTCCTGACCGTCGTTCGCGATATTTCTGGCTTAAGAATATTTCTCTGAATAAATTCGGTGCCCTGGCACATCCATCCTCGCCGGTCCCAGGAACACGACTCGGGATTTAGTAGCTGGCCAGGCCGGCGCCGGATCGGTGACCCGGCACGATACGACCTTCCAAGGACGCAAAACACATCCTCTCGTTCTGCATATCGCGTGCCCGAGCGCTCCTTGCCTCTCCCCGAAGCAGCTTGTTTCTCTCCCGCGGCGTGGGTGCTGCAAGATCGTAAACCACCGATCCGGTTGCATCACGTGACGAAAATAGCACACGCCACGGGGCAGCCAGCGTACGTGCGACTTACGGGGTCGTTATCGGATTGTTTTGCGAGCTTGTCTAGTCGACCTGCTGTGCCCTCTCGATACGGATCGCCCGTTAACGCGTCGACTGCCGTCACTGTGACCGATACCCGTAGCTTCCGAATTGCTTGAAGATAATTATGAGCTTGAATCTTTTAGCTGAGTGGGTACGATGAGTAGAGTATGCAACGAGAGTTACGATGATAAATTAATACATTGTTTCTAATGTTATTCGTCTTTGCTAGTAATGTTATAGCAGTCAATGTATTCACGGAATCCGGAATATTATGGTAAGTTCATTTGAATGTTACCATATTTACTCTAATGTTTTCAATTGGTTCAATAGAGAATTAATGATATCATAATTAACTCGAGCTTTTCTATGGTAAGTTCATTTGAATATTACAATATTTACTCTAATCTTTTCAAATGGTTCAATAGAAAAATATCTGATTAACTCGAACTATTCCACAGTAAATTCATTTCAATATTACCATATTTACTATAATCTTCTCAATTGCTTCAATAGAAAAATATCTGGTTAACTCGAACTATTCCACAGTAAATTCATTTGAATATCACCTTATTTACTATAATGTTGTCAATTGGTTCAATAGAAAAATATCTAGTTAACTCGAACTATTCCACAGTAAATGCATTTGAATATCACCATATTTACTATAATCTTTTCAATTGGTTCAATAGAAAAATATCATGATTAACCCGAGCTATTCCATGGCAATCCGATCGTCCGCCCGATCGTTCCGTTTCGGTGTTTTTCGAACTCTACGGCGTCCGTTACGCATACTTCGATCTCCGGGCAGCGATGTAATTCGGTCCTAGCGTCGGCCAATGTCCTCCGATGAATTTCGGCCGTATAAAAATCGTGGCGCGTGTAAAATGTGCATGATCATCGTCGAGGCTCGCATGCGGCGGGGGGTGCACTCGCCGTAAAAGTCGCGAAGATCGTACGATCGCGCGATGCCGCTGGCGTGGCCGCATTCCAGCTGGCGGATTGGTCGATCCCGTGCGTCATAAATCTACATGACGTTCCTGCCTTTTTTCGCCCTTCGTATAGCCCTTGGCACACGTAACCTGCCGTGCGGGGCGACGTGTATCGCGGTGTCCTTTTTCATTTCAACGAATTCGGAGTCCCCTCGGCTGGCCCCTTCTCTCTCCCTCGCACGGAATTCCTTCCACGGGCCCCGTCCCCTCTCGCTCGATCACGATCGAGACCCTCGGAAAAAATCCTCCGCCGAACGAACGAAAATCGGATCGTTAACACGTTCAGATCGGCGTCGTTGGGCTTTCCTTTCAGACGGACCCTAAGGGCCAGTGTCAAATTTGAGGATCGATGCTCGAAAATCGCGACGTCCAAGAATGTCCT
This sequence comes from Nomia melanderi, assembly GCF_051020985.1. Lineage (NCBI taxonomy): Eukaryota > Metazoa > Arthropoda > Insecta > Hymenoptera > Halictidae > Nomia > Nomia melanderi. Next base: position 15,698,613 of record NC_135007.1, read on the forward strand.
CGTTTTGCAATGAATTTCGCATCGTGAACGATGATCTATGTTGTGATCCATGTATAGATAGGAAAAACCTTCGTGGCTTTTTCGAAGTGGTCCGTTTTCGGGAGATTTAAGCTGGTAGGTTACTGTAATAAACGGTGACTGATATTGTAGTAAAATACAAGTTATCTAGAGACTCGAGTGAAATCTGAAAGCTGTTTATCTGAAAGCAAATTGTAATTTAACCCCTGGTCCTACAACGAGTGAGACTCGTGAAGATTTTCAACATGGTTCAACAAATATATATATATTATTCGGTTCATTCGAATTCAAAGTAAACATTCCTCTGGAATCATTTATTATACTTAAAAGGAAATATAGACATAACATATGCTTAGAATTTTCTCTTTTTCTAAGAAATTATTAATGACAAAGTAGTATCGATCAGAGTTCAGAAAGAAATCATAGGCCAAGGGGTTAAAGGAAAACAGAAAAATGGATATAAAATGGAACTCCAAGTATGGAGAATTAGAATGGTACCTTGTTGCAGTATTCTTCTAATCGTCTTATTACAGTAACGTACAAACTTGAAACTGATTCTCTTCGAAAACAGAGGGCCATTGTCGAGAAAGAGATATTTCTCTCCTTGTTAGCGCACATTTTTAGAAGGACCGGCCAAGACCTTGCACCTGGTGCGCATCCCGCGGGCGTGAGTCACCTGCATCCTTTCGTAACCCAGCATTCCCGTCGAATTTTCTCTCGGCGCGATATTAACTCTCGGATGCCTCGCGCGACTACCGATCTTTCGGTATCAACGCGATAAATGCCATGTCGGTCACCGGTGACCGACGCTTCTGGATTGCTCGAGAAAGATTACAATATGCTGGATGACTGCTGTCGACTAAAAATATTTAACACAAATGAATTGACAATAGTGTAATGTAAACAGAACTATAACTACGAACTCATTCAATTAATTCAGTTAGAAACTGTGTTTCGTAAAACTGAGAACCGTGTTTGATGAATTGCAAATAATCCCACTTCAAGACTTAGTAAATAACAAAAGAAAAGATAAATAGAGTAAAAGGCAATACGTTGCTAAGTGAAAAGTGGGAGATCTCCCATTCGATTGGCAAAGTGTTAAGACTATTAGATCTTCCAAATATACAAAGTTTGTACTGAGAAGGGAATTAAAGGTCTAAGAAATGTTAGAACATTATTAATTCTCAGTAGGACTACCATCAAAATTGCTAGGAGTTGCTGACATATCAAAAACCTATGTGGAGTGCTAACGGTTAAAGGTCCAAGAAATGTAACAACATCGTTAATTCTCAGTAGGACTAAAATTGCTAGGAGCTGCTAATACATAAAAAAACTATGTGGAGTGCTAAGGGTTAATTAAAGAGCGACCGGCAGCTCTCGTTAACCACCGCGAGCCCGACGATCTTACCGGAACAATCGGGAACAATCGAAGGATTTACCTGTACCGCGGGCCGACTCAAGTCCCCTGGATCGTCTATATTGTGTCGCGGGCACACTTTGCGACAGTGTCCGACGTCGATCTGGATCACCTCCCCCGAGATTCCTGAAATGACGAATCGTACCGGTCAGGAACGACGAAGTTCAATGAAATCCGGGCGGCCGTGTTGTCGGACGCGCGCGCGGCCGCCGTTACCCGGACGAAAGAATGTGACGCGTGTAAATCGGGTGGCGCCGCTGGTAACGCTCGGGATCACCGTGCGAAATTTACACGTTGTAACGCGCGTGGAACGTTGACAAGATATAAGAAGAGGGTGGAAAGCCGTCTATAGTGTAACCGTGCTATTTTTGGCGCGAGCGCGTGGGACACGCGGAATATCAGACCTCCGCGATGTGATTCACGTTACATACCCTGCCGTTTCGCGTGCTCCGCGCCTATCCGCGTTTCTACCTATAAATGGCATTATCCAGCGGACCGTCCCCTAACGACTCGGCGGAACAGGATAAAACGTGTGCCTCTGGACGGTTCAATCCTATAATCGCTTCAGTTTCAATCGATTTCTCCTTCTGAGTTTATTACTTATCAGTAACTGAATTCCCTTGGAGAATTCCTGGTGCTTCCTATGGTTTTCTATCATTAATGCGTTGAATATGGTGATTTGTAATCAAATCGAGTTACTATGGTGAAATTGAACGGTGACTATTTGAAATGAATAATATAGAAATTTTTCTACATTACTATTACTATATTACTATTTTCTATATTCTCTATATTTTCTATATTTTCTATATTATTACATATTATATTTCTATATCAACCCTTTGAACTCTGTAGGCTCCAATATTACAGCAGTTACAATATTAAATATTTCCATGAATCTTACAGAAACAACCCTAAAATTCTTAGAGTTTCCACACATCCAAATTTTGTACTAAAGAAAATAAAAGAAGAAATGTTATAGCATTCTTTTTCCCTAGAAATACTATAAAAATTACCCTAAAATTATTAGACTTTCCATACATCCAAATTTTACTAAGGAAAATAAAAGAAGAAATGTTATAGCATTCATTTTCCCTAGAAATACTACAAAAATTAGTTGCTGATATACAAAACAACCTAGAATACTAAGGGTTAATATTACCCACTGCGATATTCAGTAAAAGTGCAACAATAACAATCGAACAATTCAATATCACATCTTCCTCCGTTCCGCGTATTTTACTTAAAACCGCATTCGACGTAAGGAGCAATCGACGTACTGGCGAAAGACACAAGGAAATCGTAATCACGTTTGCATTCCATCAGGCGTGTCCCGAGCGTGGCAGGGTTAATTGACAATTGATTCGCGCGGCGCGAAGGGCGGTTGCCCGTTAGGCGGTTTCGCGGAACGGTTACTTCGGCGAAACGTTAATTCTCCTCCTCCGATCGGGCCCGGTAGGATTAACATTCTCCGAACCGCGGGTAGCCCGTTCCCTTTGGCCGGCCGCCGGCAATTGATCTCTATGGGACGGCGAATCGAATCCGCGCGGTGAACGAGATTGATCGGGATCGCTCGCGCCGTGTTCCCATCGCGTTCCGTTCACGAAAAACCGATCCGATCCGATCCGCGGCTCGGCCACGTGAACACGCGTGTGTCGAATCTTTTTTAGACGGCTGGAACGCCGGTCGCCCGCCACCGGACGCTGCTGCTCCTCCGTCCTCTCTCTCTCTCTCTCTCTCGATCGGCGTCAATTGATTGAACACCCGATATTAATTCGCCGGATCGGATCTAGCGGCAAGGCCACCGGCGGCGTTTACCGCTCGTAGAACGTGGGGCGGCGAAATGAGAAACGAGGGAACGCGATTTCCACTTAGCCGAGCCCGCTAAAATTACGCAACCCGTTGCGTGATCGCTGGATTCTCTTTTTCTTCCGACTTTCCTCTCCCTCCCTCTCTCTCTCTCTCTCTCTCTCTTCGCACGGTGAAGATCGACGTTCCCCGTTCCGCGGCGGGCTGCATCCCCCGTCCTCGCACTATCTGCTAAGTCGCTTACCGTATCCAACGTCGATCTTCTTCTCGTGTCTCGCGCAGCACGTATGTTGCCCGGTCTCCTCGCTGCGAGCCGTTCCTTCTTCGTCCGGACACTTATCACCGACGGCTGGAACAGAAACATGCCCCGACAGCGGTTGTCAATGAGGATCGCCGATAGAGACGGCGCGCGAGGTGCTCCGGCTATTGAAACGCGAGGAAAGCGTTCGAAACCTACTCGCGAGCGCACATTGAACTTGATCCCGTCTCGGTACCTCGATACAGGTCAATTCTACCGAGTTGCGTAACCCCTTGACCGGAGAACATTTCTATCGTCTATTCTCGGATTGAAGAATCAAACCGGATAATATCGAAGAGAAACTTTCCCAATGGTCCGAGACGGACGAAAGACGCGAAGAGAGAACAAGCGGGAAAGCAAGATCGTGCAGGTAAAAGAGATCGATGAGTGCCTACCTAATCGTAAATTGGCGAGGCAAACTAAGATGAAGCCACCGAATACGGCCCACCGACCCCTCGTGATTCTCATTCGCATCGGTACGAGTTGCGGCGACCGTGGCGAATCGAACGCGGTTTACCCGCGCGTCCAGGCGAACGTGGATCCGGCGAGCGCAGAGAGACGTCGGCGCGGAATCGGGGCTCCGTGCGTTTACTGCCGATCCTGTGCGAGAGGTGAACGCGGTGTATCGGCGCGTCGACGCGGTAATAGGTCCGAGCACCGCTAATTAGTCACAGCGACGGCGTTGCGGTCATTTGCTCTCACGAACGCGCGGCCGGATGACTAGATTGATTCGCGGTGCACGGAATACTCGTACGGGCTCGCACGTAAACTCGCACGGTCATATGCGGACAGCGGTGTGTAGTTCCGTAGGCACAGGCCGATCACGGTGCGATCGATCACGATCGGTTGTTGCCCACGCAGGTTGCGATCTGCGAGAAGACTGGCCGTCTGGAAGCCGCTGTGGATCTCGCTCAGACGGAGAGGCGTCCGGCTGACAGGCGGATCTCTATTAATCTCGTTTGGTACGGGAACGTCGGCCCGCTTCGTCACGGCTGGCCCGTCCGTCCATCCATCGGGTCTTTTGCCCTCTTGCTCTACCCCACAATCGCCGATGCGCCGGCCCGATCATGCTGATTTTATGCCCCGCCGAACCTGATTCATCTTGCCTCCATTGCAAACGTCAACATTCCAGCCCGGCCGACTTTCATCTCCCTACGTCGACTGGGTCCGTCCCTTTCGCTGTCTCTTTACCTTCGTTCTTCTTCTTCTTCTTCTTCTTCTTCTTCGTCGTCGTCTTCTTCTTCTTCTTTTCTTCTTCTTCTTTTTTCCTCCGATCAATCGTATCACCTAACGACGTTACTTGTCTCGTGCATCGGATATCGTCGGTAATGACCCTCGTACCAAAATCTCCTGACCGTTGGTTCCGATTATCTTCCATGTACTTTCTTCTCCTGAGAACTCGTCGAGTACCTGCGGTTATTATTCGTGTAACCATCGTGGTTGATGGAAGATTCTATTGTACTGGTAAATTAACCCTTTGCGGACGAATGTCGATAGTTTGAGATGAAACTTTCATGTTTCTATTACTCAAACAGCAAGAGATCTGCAGTTTCCCTTTTGTCTATCAATTAACTAATTCATCTATAATTTAACTTCACCCAAGATTTTGTATATTTCAAAAGATTCTTCAAAGGGTTAATTGAGATATGATACCTTTTTGGTTGTTAATGATATACGTGGATCAGGATTCATTTTTCTACGTGGACCGTGAATGTGGCGTTGTTGGTGGTCTGGACCCCTTAATGACCGACCCCGAGTGACACTCGTGCACGCTGAACTTGTGGAATAGGTCGGACGAGCCAGACTCGTGCGCGTTAGTTTTATCGGAGAAATGTACTATAATGGATGTATGGTAGAAAATTTAATACGAATTTTGGTAATAGTTTGGTATATTCCGGTTTAATATTGTTCGAATATTAACACGTTAAGCGCCATATTTGAAAACAATGGTAACGTGCAAGGCAACCTTAACCCCTTGCACTATGCTTCCTTTCTCGACTCTAAACGACACAGCCATTAAATTTTAAGCTAAAAATTGTAAGCATATTCTATGTCCATGGTTGCTCTTAAGTGTAATAATTCATTACAAAAGAATAATATTTATTTTGAATTCGAAATGATGTTTGTTGCATCATGCTGAAAATCGCCACGAGGCTGACGCGTTGTCATGAGGCAAGGGGTTAATAACGTAACAAAGTTGATAATATTGCAACGTCGAATAATTAATAATTGTCCCTGCTTTTCTTTGCTACGAAAAAATAACTCTACGAAAAACAGCTAAGACTTTCGTAGCGCTTAACGTGTTAACTACAAATTTAAACCTTATGGGGTTACTGGCGTTCGAGTACCTTGGTATCCTCCAAGCAACCAGGAAGATGAATGGGAATGCTTCTGTTAGGTGTTTTCGTGATAGATGGGATTTGTCTAATGTACCTGCTACATCAGATATTTGCCACTTACGCTTAATGAATCACTTAATGGCACGTGCCATGTGTACAGACTTAGGACGCGTACCCTAAATTTGCGCCATTTTACTTAATAGATCGTAGATACCGCAGCATCGATGTCTCGTTTGAGCTATCGATTATTTAAATTGAATCAAATACTAGTTACGTCATAGAAAATATAACGGTTTCAGTTACCTGTTTAATAATCTTTTATTTGTTTATCGTTACTACACCCCAACTTTTTTTATCTATTACGTCTTTACGCACGAAATATGCCACCCGACGTACACGTGTTTCGATGGGTAGTATCGTGCAATAAATATTTCTATCGAGTAAATGTTTCATAAATTATTCAACAGATAATAAGTTTTATCCCGACATCGACGAAGAATCATTTACGCGTGAGGTAAAAATGTATATATATTTATTCTTTTCATGGGTGTATTCCGGTGGACAGCTTTGATCTTACCAATTCATAGGTTATGTTTTCGTTGTGAGCCACTCTCTCGTTTCAATGTTTGTATACTCTTAGAAAAAATTAGGTTACAATGGAGTAAAAAGAAATAATGCGACTGAGAGAATTGTAGCTTACCGAGTAGCATTTATTTTGTTTAGAATGACTTCAAAAACGAAAGACAGCGGAAGAAAGAGTCTTTTTTCTCTTTGGGTCACATGTGAAAAGTGTGAAAGCACGTTAACGTCGAAAAACGTAGCTGACCATGAAGCTAATTGTCCACCGAATTTGGAGAAATGGAGTCACGATTTTATTTATTGTGGTACCTTATACAGTACCATAGAAATGTATAAATCACAAGGTATGTGCAACAATACTTATGTCATTGGCCATACAACTTTTTACCAATGTATTTCTTGCTTAGAACAGCCAAAAAATATATCACCAAGAGCATTAGATGACATGGTCTTTATGTCCCAATCCGCATTACAATTGTGCGATATCGCAATAGGAGATCCTGTTTTGGTTAGCGCAGAAGGTGGCACAGTGGTTAAAACTGCATGGCCTACTAAAGAAAAAACACTCACGAGTGTCTCATTGACAAAGCATGGTTGGTTGTAAATCCAATTTTTTTTTAATAAGAAATATCAAAATATTTCTATCAAAGTATCTTTTGTAGCAATGGAATTGAATAATCTGCAGGGCCTTGTTAAAATACAAAAATTGAATTGTCCGGTTACTATTGCTAAAGAATTTATAATTTCTAATACGGGAAAGCATTCGGTACCGGAAACAAACACAGAACTTAACATAATACTGAAGAATCATAATGAACAGAAAATATTTTTCGTTGGAAATAAATTCAGCATACCATTTTATGGGAAGCGATTAACTTATCAGATTATACAAGTTACATCAGATGAAAGTACAGACAGTATATCGGAACAGTTTAAACAGCTGAATTTAACCACAGATCATACGTATAGTGTTAAACTTTACAAGGCACTTTACAATACAAAGTGGACCATTTTAAGCGAGAAAGAAGAGAAAAAAGATGAACCTCAGAAACATAAATACAGAATGGAAGATATTGGAGGATATAATAATCTGATAGAAGACATTAAAGATGTTCTTAATATTGGTCTTGGTAAATGTAAAAGTATTGGAGATTTTTATATTAGTAAAGGAATATTATTATATGGTGCTTGTGGTGTTGGTAAATCTCTCATTGCGAATGCTTTAATATCTGAATATGATCTCAACAGTTCTATTATTTACAGTTCAGATATTTATAGCAAATCCCTCGGCGAAACAGAGCAGAAATTAAAAGACATTTTCATGGAAGCCAAAGCTAAAACCCCCAGTATAATTCTAATAGAAGAAATCGATAACTTATGCCCTAAAAGAACCACCTCCAGTACTGACCACGAAAGAAGAGTTCTCTCCCAATTAATAGCACTGTTTGACGAGATACAGAATACAAACGATAATATTGTAATTTTGGCCACGACTTCGAAACTCGATCAGGTGGACAGTTCTCTTAGGAGACCTGGTAGAATAGACAAAGAATTCGAAATCTACGTGCCAACTCCAACTATGCGAATCGAAATACTACAAAAGTTGTTACTAAAAATACCAAACACTTTAACCGTGCAGGACGTAAAAGATATCGCGTTCGTTACTCACGGGTTTGTTGGAGCAGACTTGTACGGTCTATGTTCCCAGGCAGTCTTAAATGCTGTAAAGTGCCAACAAAAAACAAACGTAGCCTTTGAATCCTTTTCAAAAGTAACGTTACCTGATTTCAATCTCGCTTTAGCTGTAGCAAAACCGTCAGCCATGAAAGAGGTTCTGATAGAAGTACCTAACGTCAGGTGGTCTGACATAGGAGGGCAGAAGGATTTGAAATTAAAATTAAAGCAAGCGGTTGAGTGGCCGTTGCGTCATCCTGAGGCATTTGAGAGAATGGGCATCACTCCGCCTAGGGGAGTTCTAATGTTTGGACCACCAGGTTGTTCTAAAACAATGATCGCGAAAGCTCTGGCAACAGAAAGTAAAGTCAATTTCCTAAACATAAAGGTAACGCGTTAGTGTGTCCCATTTTGTCCTCTAGTAGACAATGTTCAACCAGAAAGGTCCGTTTTAGGGTCCGGAGTTATTTTCAAAATGGGTCGGCGAGTCTGAGAAAGCTGTAAGAGAAGTATTTAGAAAAGCCAGGCAAGTGTCGCCTTCGATAGTATTTATTGATGAAATTGATGCGTTAGGGGGTGAAAGAAGTTCGTCCTCTAATGGTGGGAGCAACGTGCAAGAACGGGTTTTAGCGCAATTACTAACGGAACTCGATGGGGTTACTGCATTGGGAAGCGTTACACTAGTTGCTGCCACTAATCGACCCGATAAAATCGACAAGGTCAGTATAATTCTAGGGAAACATTTCACCGGGTACATTGACTTTTGCTAATGGCAATTTAATACTCTTCTCAGGCACTCCTTCGACCGGGTCGGTTGGACCGTATAATATATGTACCATTGCCCGATGACGAAACTAGGCAAGAGATTTTCGACATAAAGCTGAGGAACATGCCGGTCGACGGTGATGTAAATATTCAAGATCTAGTCGTAATCACAGAAGGATATTCTGGGGCAGAAATCCAGGCTATATGCCACGAGGCAGCGATGAAAGCACTGGAAGAGGATCTAAACGCCGCTGTAATCACCAAAGAACATTTCAAAGCGGCGCTGGCTATCGTTACACCTCGAACTCCACCGTCCTTGATCAATTTATACAACAGCTATTTACATAAAAATTATTAACTGCGAACTTGTCTCGTTTATATAGTGATTCGCTTATCAAACTACCGTTCAGTTATTTTCATCGCACACTTCAAGCTCCAACTTCAAACAATCTTCTTGTCCGGAAACTCCAACAAAATTCGCAATTCTATAATCACAATATAAGTAAAAACATGTCGGTGGTTGTAAGGTGCGACCGCCCTTACGGTAAGAAAGAGCTGAAAGAAATTATTAAAAGGTTTGATGATCTTATTATCCATAGACGCCACTGAATATTATTTCTATTGTCTTGAATGATTTAAAAACACCTACATCAAAGGAAATTCAGTTTTTCCATGATAATATTTGGTGCCTAATCTATAATGACCAATCAATACTTAGAGTATTTATTTCAGTTGTGGTGGTTGTCCACCGATGGAACCACAATGCCCACCGTGTCCTCCGTCGTACTCGGAACCCATAATTTGTTGCCCTCCTAGTCCACCTAGTGGTAATTGCCCATCTTCATTACCTTGCCCTCCACGACCTTTTGTATGCCCGCCCTGTTGCTGCTATCCGTGCGTCACCTGTGCACCTTTACCTAAGCCAGTGCCCGCTCCTCCCGAATATGGACCCGTTATAAGGACACGTGTCACCTCTGGAGGACTTTTCTACACTGGGACCATCAAATGTTATCCTTGCGTACCTTGCACAACACCTGTTTGCTGTCCCTAAACACCCTTCTACCTGTCTTACAACCCTGATACCCGGCATGCCCTCTTTCCAAGTCATAATCCTGTCAAAAGTTTATATGTTCTCTGTACAACTGTAATAAACGGTATGTCCTCTCATAAAATTACCTGGCAATCTTTTGCATTAGTATACAGTCATAGAAAATTGTTTTTTCCATATGCACAGAAGAAACAAATGTACCTATAACGTTCAATTTTTTTATCTTGTTGTGCAAAAAATTTACTAGTTTTGTGGAGAATTGGATTCTTTTTTTATAAATTAACGAATGGCCTGTAAATAAAAATGGAAAAGGAACCTTGCGAATTGTGCTCACGGGGTCATACGGACAGGTCCAGTTGCACGATAACAACCTGCACCTGGCCTTTGTTGAATATTGATCGACCTAAGGATTGCCAGGAGTATTATCCTCCAATTAAAAGAATAAAGGCAGTCAGGTGAAAATTTAATTATTTTATTATGTGTCGGTCATAATATTTTATTACTTATTCGATTGTGACGTTATTGCAGGTTTATACAACCGGCGAATACGACACGAGGTTACGCGCCATGGACGAATTTAATGTATCGTCCTATAATACAAGGTGGTTTTAAATATTTTGGAGTAAATAAATTAATTCCTCTTGGTCCTCCTCCAGATTCACCTGTATTATGCCGTCCTGCCCCTGTTAGACCAACCGATTCCCCTGGGATGATAGTATATTGTGATAGTAGAATTTGAATTAAGTATGCATGTGTGAATGCATATAAATACGTGGAAGTACGAATCTGTACCGTATATAATAATAATACTTCATTCCATCATACTGTACTGTTGTCAAATAAAAATTGTATATTTGTACGGTTCTATGTTAAGATATTTATAAATGTGAAAATCAAGGTTATGTTTTGATTCAAGTAACATAGATTAACGTTAGTATCTTGAAACAATTAAACAATTAATATGGAGGCATTATGGAATCGAATGCAATTAGAACGTCCACCGAATGCAACTTATTGCATCCAACGTAATAAATTTGGTAATGTAGATTGTAACCTATATGGCACATGGTCTAACAATGAAAACATTCTAATCTAACTTATTTTTTATCATTAACAGATACAACGGAATTTTTTAATGTCTTAGACAAGGCTCTGAAAGATTTGAAATCCCAAGAGCTGTTGCACAAGGAAGCAGCTATTTTAAGTAGACTAATTTACCGTATGAAAATTAAATTTCGAAATGATAAGGGTGTGAAATCCATGTCGAAACTTAATAGAGCTTTGTTGAATTATCTTTCTTTATCTCTTGAAAAAGAATATGAAAATCTGAAAAGCTACGTTGAAATAAACAGCAACAAGATTAAGTTACCTACTAAGCAAATGGTAGAATATGTTTTAGTAAGGATTCAGGGGTTTGCAAAGTTAATGGCACGCATAGAAGAAACCTCAAAGCATGCTGCCCACTTTCTTAAGTGTAGAATAGCTTTAGGCCATGCTTGGACCGTTGCCACTATTGCATATTCTGTTGTTAGTAGAATATGGTATGTTGTTATAATGTTATACAATAAGTATTTACTAATGATTTACACAGCTTAAGTATCTTTTCTTATAGGCTTTTATCAAGGCATTTAATAAAAAGATCTTGTATATGGTATAATGATTTATATCAGTACTTAGAATTATTCAAAGCAATAGGTGTAAATTGGCTTCCTACAGAGTTTGAACTGCCAACTAATTTAGAAGTATGGCTAGCATTGCCATGGATAAATGAACCTATATCAAAGTAAGTTTAAAATGCAAATTCTGTATATACCGCTGTGTAATTGTCTCATGACTGATAATTTGCATTTGCACAGTGTTCCCAGTACTTATGGATTAAGTAATACAATGTTCAAATTAATTATTCCCCGTGATTACGACTCAGATGAAGACATAGCATTAGATGTGTGTAACTACAGCAAGGAAACGCATCAAACCAGTTCTTTGAATCCACAGAAAGAAAATTTAACATATAACAATGTAACAATAGGGGAACAAAATCTTATTTTTGACAATGATCCAGGAGGTACAAGGATTGGCACCTTAACATTAACTTATACAACAGATAAATGTAGAAATAATTAACAGTTCTTTTTTTTCACAGAATTTATAGATCGCCGCACTTTTAATTTAAAACCAACTAAACAGAATACATTGCAAAATGCGCCTGTAGTTGCAAAAAAGGAGAAACACAAAGAAATCATAGAAGTCGAAGATAAAATTAGTCAAAATATCGAAGACGATGGTGTAAGCATAAAACGTGAAAATTTCAAAATGACACCGAAACATTTAAATAAAAAGAGAGACCCACCAAAAGTATTAACACTGGACAATGTTAAGAACAAATCAGAGTTAATAGTACTACTGAATAACGAATCATATCCCGATTTGGATAAACTGCAGTGGAACATGATCAGAAACAAAGGGAAAAAACTGTTGAATAAACTAGACGCATCTTCCGACGAGGCGAATCAATCATTTCCGTTGAAGAAAGCAGTTAAACGCATACAACGGTGGCTCGTCTAATTATAACATAAATTACCTACCCACATAAAACACTACAAACATGTTCACAAACCCAACCGCCTCCAAAAAAAGAATATAACATAAACCGTTCACATTCGTTACCAGAAATATTCTATTTCTTGGACCTAGAATCGACGAAGCAACGAACGACAACTTGAAAGTCTCATGTATTTCATCGTCAACTATAATCAACTTATAACAATTATAAGCGAAACCATAGTTGGTCAAATACATCCAGGACAATTCGCTATGGAAAATAATGAAGAATCCCTGAGTGTACGTGTGCATATACGTAATACATTCTGAAATGATTAAACCGTCTAGCCGCAGAAGCGAAGGAACGCCGTGCAATTTTGTAAAACCGACGCGTGTGCGTTAAACAATTCCGTCGTGCGATCGTTTACACGTCGTAGTCCGGCTGCAGGCGAATGGTGTATCGGCGCGGTCTCATCCACAGCTTCAATCCACCGTCGTACTGCCTCTTCTTCATGTTGTTGAAGCAACAGGCCCGGAACTGTCGGGTGCCGCATATGTCGGCGCATTCCCTGCCGCACTGGTCGCAGGACAGAGTCTCCCCGATGGTCCAGAACGCGCACACTGCAACGCACACAACGTGTCACGCCTGCGACCCTCCTCTTCGTCGGTTTCTTTCTCCGCGCAACCCGCGCGCCGCCCGAGGAGATGCATTTATGGATGTCACGGGCAGAACGTAATGAATTTTAAGCAAGTAATTACAAGTTACCGCATCTACATGCCGGCGTTAAGTAATGCGGAAGTCGAGCGCGGCCCCCTAAACTTTTTCAGTTTCCGAGGTAGCCGTGCGTCGTCGGCGTACCCGCTCAAAAGGAATTTCTTCGTAACAAATTAATACTCGGGACACTCGGAATCTCATCCCAGAATATTATCCCAGGACACGATACGAAATTAGCGAAGGATAAGATCTCAGAGGGGACGGTATACCGCTTTCAGTAAGACACTGTTTGATGGGATTATCTCTTTATAGAAGAGATTACACTGCGCGCGACGATCCCGTCTATTCCGGAGTCCTTTGACGCGACTGAATTTAGCAATTAACGGACCGCTCTCGGTTTTAATCGTGAGTGACATAAAACAATGCTCACCGATAAGCAGCAGCATGATGCAAGTGCCGTTCAGCTTCATGTCTGACGATTGAAGTTTCTTTGAAACTGAAAAGAGTGAGAAATCCTTTTACACTTCAACCGCTGTTGCTTTGTGGGGCACCTTGTTCTGTTTTAATAAAAAAGACAGGGTACATCTAATGAACAGGGTACGTCTTCTTATAGAAAAAGGTACCACACTTTGCAAAACGTTGACAGAACACGATATACGATTTGAAAGAAAAGTGAAATGGTCAGAGGATAACGAGTTTATGGTATGTAAAATATTTGCAAAATTTGCGTACACTGGGAAATGTCTACACAGAGTTGAACACAGGAATAGAGCGCTTAAAGCGTAATACTGATCACAGAGATGCCGACTCACCAATCCTTTGGGGACGAGCGTCGAAGAGCAAGTGATAAGACCTCCTGCGGAGGACCGCCACCTCAAGATATAGTCCCCCACCAGCTCCTGCCGCCGTCTGCATCCTTAACGCACACGCAATCGCATTTTCGGCATCGATACGGTATTCAGAATAATCTCCGGTTTTAAAACTGTCCTTAGACTTCTAATCAGCAGGAACCGAGTTCGCTTCCTACGTACTCGTACAAAAGTCACGGGGGATTTGGGAAATCCGATTGGCATGACGACACGGGGTACAATAAGGTTACTGTATCGCGAAAATATTAACATCTATTTTCTAATACGCTGTCATTAATCTACACAGACTGATGATGCTGATGTACACGAACGTCGACGGATTTCTTGAGGCGCTGCTTATTTGCGACAGCGATTGAGCTGGAACATATAAAAACAAAGATAATTCAGTGATTAGACTCCGGATGTCTATGCAGTTTTGAGAGCCAAAATTCCACAGATTGCAATAACAATATATATAAAATATCTATGGCACGATTATTATAACGTGTCTCAGGAGAAACCATTCTGCATTTCGTTTCCCAGTTACTGACAATGTTCAATTCACATTTTGTTCTTCCAATTGCATTCTCGAGCATTCGAATTTCCTTAACACTAGGTTCACGGGCATTTATTGTACAGTTTATTCTATTGTTCCTGGAGAAGTTGATATTCGTTCATTTAGATTTTGGAAATTGTAGATGTAGAAATAGACAATCAGAATTCATATTCATGTAATTGGATAAATAATGTTTATAAAATTCAATCTGCGTAAACCTAGTGTTAAACACTCCAGTCCAATCCAATAGTTTCATGTGGAGTTTAGCCCATTCGAGGCGATCTTTTTCGAACACCCCCAGGAGCGAAGGTCATAAGGACATTATTATTACTATTGCACACACGGTGTGCAACCGGTCTAGCCTCGGAAATCAATTGCACACAGGGTGGGTTAAAAAATAGCCGAACCAGGATAATAGATGATCCTCTCTCTGCGCTTGTAATCCGTTCGCGGTATGGACACCTCGCAGTCCAAGAGCGTCGGCTCGAACGTGTTCCTGACGATCACGACTCGTTTCACCGACAGGTCCTTCCTGTACCATTCCGTCTTCTCTGTCCGGTCGTAGTAGCTGTGCACCTCCGCCCCTTCCACGTAGAACTTGAGGATCGGCCTCGGGTACGCCCCGTTCACCACGCAAGTGAGATTCAAATGAGTCTCGTTGAACGAGGAAACGTGGATCGTCGCGTCTTTCTCCGGTGCTGCGAGACAAAATCGGGTTTCAACGGTTTCAACGGTTTCCTCAGGATTTCCCGAGACATTTCTACGTTCGTATCAGAAATTCCCGGAGTACCGTAAACGATCATCCGCGATCTCTTCGAGTCCTCCCCTTGAAACGTGCTGATGGTGCACGTGTACTCGCCGCTCATCTCGACGGTGGCCATTCTCAGGTGAATCACGGACTGCGAGTTCGGCTGTCGCAGATTCTCCTCAGGATACTCGGCCAAACCGTTTATCACGCCGACATCCTGCGGCGGCACTACAAATGTTTAACACGTTGAATGCCGTGTTAGGTACCGATGACGATATGGATTACTTGAAAAGAATCGGACATGAGAGATAATCGATGTCGAATTGAAATGTTTAATAACTAAGTTGATATCGTGATGCAAAGATCGTAACGAAGTAGTGAATAGTTGCTACTTTTCTTTACTGAAAAGGATAACTGTACGGAAAATCAAGATTTCAAGAGTCAGACTCTCGTCAGACTCAGTCTTTGACTCTACAATAAATTTTTAAAAAGTTCCTCGTTTCTCAATGAGAATTCATTTCTGGTCTGAACGGAAAATTACTTGGTGGTATCCACTGGTAAATCTGGTCCATGTTGTGGTACCACTTCACCACGAGGCCGTTCTCGTCCGATCGAACCCGGTACAGGCACGATAGATCGATGGGACCGGTCCCATTACGCACAATGCGTGGAACCTCCAGCACGTCGATCCTCGAGGCGCGCGTGTCTGAAAAAACACGGGTTCGTTACAATAAGATCACGATTCCATTGAACGAATATTTTAAATGTGGGCGCATCGATTGATCGGCTGGTCGTAAAATTAGAACCGACAATCCGCGCGATTAAGCGCTTTAGAGCGTGTGTAGAGAATAATTCCGACGCGTTAGAGCAAACTCGTACGCAAACTCGAACCGATTCGAAGGGCCGTGTGCGTTTTCGGGGACTTCCGGTGCCACGGGGTCGTCGGGAGTTTACCTGGGAACGGCGGCGACGTTATAGCAGCTGCCAGCAGGAAAATCGTGCACGCCGTCGACGGCATTTTCAACGAAGACCTCTTTTCAGACTGTTGCACAATTTAGCATGCTTCGTTAGACGTAAATCAAGCGCAGGCGAAAGATTCTGCGCAGCCATCGGACTATCGTTGTTCGACGTAGAAACTTTTACGTAGACGTTACTGCTGGAGAATGATATCTTGTGCGTCGAGGCATTTTATCGGCTAATTGATTCAGTCGAAATGTCATTGTGTAGATGTTTATTTCGGTTTTGTAATTGATCGCAGCGGAAATTCGCCGCCAATTCTTCGAACGCTTGCGGACGCTCTTTCTGACTCCCTCGGTGGCCGATAGATGGTAACCATAGGACGTTCCATTGATTTTATTATGTGGTAATTAAATTGATATGGTTTTGATAGTCTGTAGTTAATGTTAATAATTGTTGAGTGGTATTTAACTGGTTTAAGTGAGAATTTTTGTTGTAATTTTGTATGGGAAATTTGAATTTTAGTTGAAGTACCTTTGGCGTCGTCTATGGGGAATGAAGTCAACTAGCAAGTAACGGTATTTAATTATCCGTACTTGTGATTCGTGCTCCTCGGCGTACAACTGATTTCAACGTTTGTCATTCAAATTGTGGACGGTGTGAAAACAAACGATGGTGGTTTTCTTCGGTGATTTATATTGTTGTTGATCGATATTATTTTGACAATAATGGACGATGATCCAAGAGAGGTGCTGGCTCTTCTTAATTCACTGGGATTCGTTGGAATTACTGCGCAACAGTTGAAAGGTTTTATGAAAGGTAAACAGCTTTGAGGGATTTGTATTTTGTTCCTGGTTTTTGATCGTTTTTGTTGTAGTTGTTGTACAGTAGATTTAATTTGTTCTTATCTTTGTCGTTAGATTTGAAGTTGTATAGAAAAGTAAAAGAACGTGAAAAGCAACAAAGAAAAGAAGAAATCACGAAGAAAATAATAGAGAAACAGCAAAGTGATATAAAAAGAATTCTTAGAGAACAGAGGAAGCAGTTCTCTTCAGCTGAGAACTATGTGACCACTGATTCCTCTAATTCTTATGTTGACAGTCCTATCGTAAAGGTAAAGGTACAATGTGTGTCAAGTGATAAAGAGAATAAAAAGTGTTCAAGTACGGAAGGTAGTTCTTTAGGTACAAAGCAAAATGGTGTTACAAAGTCAAAGCCCAAAACAGTGTCTGATCCTTACAATGTTAAATCTACTAGTGTTACCCATGAAGGAGATAATACCAGTACTCATTTAAAAAGTTACAAAAAATGCTCAGAATATTTAAAAGAAGACAGTGGTCTTGTAAGGAAGCCCAGAACAAAACTAGAAAATGATACAGTTCTTCCTCATCATAAGGAGTCAATATCTTTACAACCCAAAAGACCCATGAGTGCTCCAAATATACTAGAACACGAGCAAGAACGGGTTGGAAGTAGTCAAACAAAAAGTATATTGTCTACAAAAACTTCTCACTCTGGAACAAAATCCTGTAAGATTTTAATATATCCAATGTCATTCAATGTTGATGTCAGTAATCTTAATTTGGTTTCAATAAACAGTCATTAGGCCATGGAGGTTACAACCAGAAGCTCAAAAAAGTTTAAGTAATAAAAAATCTGACCCAGTTGCACTTTATCAAAAGTATCAACAAGAGTGGAAGCAGATGTCTTTCCCTGGGGAAGCTAAACATGCAAGCCTAAGGTGGGCAATACGTGAAAAAATGTTAGGTGGAGATCCTCATCCTATGGTAATGACTTTGTATAAGTATGATTATTGTATTTGATCTTGTGTTCATTCTCTGTGATATTTTGTCTTTCAGCCTCTTCCCAGGAAGTCGACTAGTATGCCAACTTTAAAAAAAAAATGACCCTAAATAAATATAGGAAATTAATTTTTGACTAGGAATACTTAGTTATAAGGAACATAATTTTTATAACTGACTTTCATTTAATTATTGTAAAGCAGATGTCTATTGTTGGTTAAAGACAACTACAATTTTATCAGTAATAAATACAGTTTCAATATTTCCTTTCATTTGACTTTAATTTTGGTTGACTTTAAATGCTTTCATAACATTTTTAATATCTGCTCTATGCAGGTGATACAGGAGTTTTTCTTCGATTAAACGTGCAGCTCTTTCAGTCAAGATCAAGGTATTATGCTTTAACATACTATATACATTCAGGCCTAGAAAATAAATGAAAATTAAGTGAAGTACATTTAAATTATCATAGTAAATTCTCAATTGCACTCTTACCGTACACAGGCATTAGATTTACATGTTTTATAGTATCCGTTGCCATTGTTATATTTTTGGGCATGATATCTTCAGTATCAACAAAAAGTACAGAAGGACCCCAACATCTTTCTTCTATCAGTTCTTTTATGTAAGAAGGTTCTTCTGTTGGTAACTCTAAATCCTTAACTATGTATAGATCATCTTGAGCAAGTTTTGTAGACAATGTGCTGGCAAGACCATGAACGCGTATGTAAAAGGGAAGCATATAAAAATGAGGTGTCGGAGATCTTGGACCATGTGCAATACCGCCACCTCTCCATAGTGGTGAACGTCTACTTCCATGTCGTGCACGACCTGTACCTTTTTGTTGCCAAGGTTTATGACCACCACCTCTTGCTTCTGCTCGAGTTTTTGCATGTGCATAGCACTGAAATAAAATACTAAATTTACTTCCGAATGACAACCTCCTTTATAGATAGTTGTTTGTAATTTTGTAATTACCACATAACGGTACATCCTCTGCCATCTAACATTTTGATGAATTATATCTACTCTTGGTGGTGCTGCATAGACGTCTGGATGTAGAAACATTAGACCTAACTTTTTTCTTTCAAGCGTGTCTAAGTTTTCCAGCCAAACTTCCCGTGGCTTTTGATATAAAAACTTCTCATCGTTATAATTTACTTTAGAGATAATTGGAACAAATTCTTTACTAGTTGTTTGTTCGTTAACTACAGCTGTGCAAAGCTTTGCCGCTTGTTGCGAGCAAACCTGAAGCTTTGTAATAACGTTCCGAAGAATCATCGACATTTTTGTAAACAAAGTTTGTTTGTTACGTATTCACACGATACTCATTGTTGAACTATAACCTAATAGTGTTTCTACCCCACTTTAACTTTATCTAAGTTTCCAGATGTCGCTGGAAGAAATAATTTTGCAGATGTCACTACTGTAGATCATGTGGACTTCTTCGGACAAACAAATAACTTCAAATTTTTTAATTGTCGCACTCGATGGATTTTTTACTATGTGAACATTGAATAATAAACTAATGTTTTAATAGGTTTATATTAATCGCAACAAACGACACGTTAGGCGATATAACATAGACGGGTGCCGCCAAATATTTTTGTGTTATTGTATGTATTATTGTATTGTATATTATTACCAAAAATGTTTGGAAGAAAGGCTTTTAAGCTTATATCGGAATTAGATTCATGTACGGATATTGAACCGTTCAATGTAAGTTGCATAACATTCTATAAAATTAGTTACAACAATGATGTTATTGATAATTGAAGGTAAACATTTTGTAGGAAGCAGTAGTTAAAGAAGTTTTGGAAGAAATGCATTCTCTATATGATGCAAACATGTCTGATAGGTTGGTACACGATTATATTTACTCATCAAAAAATTTATTGCTTCAGAAATATAATATATGTATATTACTTTTAGTATGGCCATTCAAAATGAGGACAATGTGACTTTACTACCATCGATTCAACTTAGGCATATTGCTTTGAACAGAAACAAAAGATGCGTTTTGGCATACCTATATAACAGAATGAGAAAGTTAAGAGAATTACGTTGGGAATTAGGAAGCATTTTACCCCCAGAAATAAGTTCCAATCTGTTGAATGGTGAGGCTCAATGGTATCAATCATACAACAAATCTTTAGCTACATATATGAGGTCATTGGGTGAAGATCAAGGATTTAATTTGACAACAAATATGTTACCCCCAAAAACCCCTTATGTGGAGGTGAATATATCGAATGTCAATGGTTATCATCCATAACATTCCAACATGCAATAATTCTTCAACTCTGCAATTCCAGGTGAAATGTGTAGTAGATTTTGGAAAGCTGGAGCTGGATGATGGCCAAGTTATATTATTAAAGAAAAATACGTATCATTTATTACCAAGAGCTGTGTGTGAGCCACTCATAAGACAAGGTATACTCGAGCATAACAGCACATAATATATTTCTTTTTTATCTTATAAAAATAAACATTTAATGTATATTTCTGTTCTTCTCTCAATAGTTCTTTTTAAAAGCATACATCAAGTAATCCTTAAATTAAAGGGAGGTGTTTGGAAAGGTGAAGAGGAAGTTCTTTCAAAGAACACAATTACCCAAAATATCCACCTGAAATTCCCAGTACCCGCCAAACTCAAGAAATTGCGTTGAACATTCGACTCTTATCCAAAACCACATTTAAAAATTTCTCAACCCGCATGTGTATACACGGTTACATTAGGAATTTCCCCGAGAAACTTAAATTCCATCCGCCAGCGCATGGTTGACTGCAAACAGTTCGAAGTCGGTCCGCGCATGCTACACCGCGTTTTGCTCGACGATAGTGTGGTTTGTTTATTCCCCTGCGGTGCAACTCTCGTGTCCGACATATAATCTTCGCGTATGAAGCAACGGTATGCTCAAAGTTTTTCCTTCCAGTCGAACAACAAAAACAACAATTTCCACCAATAACATCAGTCGATCCGTTACGCAGCATGTCGATCGTAGTCGCAAAGTCGTCTCCGCTTATCAGGTAAGCGCGTTCGTTCGCTAAGTGACCTATTTTTTAGTTTTCGTTAAACATAAATCTCCGAACAATATTCGCGGCGATAAGGAAAATCACGCGGTCTTTTTTCTTAAAATAAACATTAATCCCCACTCGTCGATTAAGCTGTTATGCGCGGTCCGATCGGAGATTTTAAATCCTTTCGATAAACGCACGTATCTCTGACCGTCCGTGATTGTTCGATTACGCCTAACTCCTCGGTGGATCGTTAATCGATCTTAGATTTGGGGATCACCGGAAGTTTACGCCGGTCTTGTTACGTTAATTATGCGAGCGGCCGCGGCACACAGTCGAGGCGAAAAGTCCAACCGTCCGAAGATGTTATCAGGATTGCGTAATTCTCCTCTCCCATTATCCTTGCCGTGCGTTGTCTTTCGTTTTCGGTTTGTCGGAATCGGCAACGGCAACTTTTATCGTGCTAGCAACGGAACGAGCGTTCTTATTAACCCGCGCCTTAAGTGTAACGGAGTTCAGGGACACTTTTGCAGTATCTCCGACGAAGATACACCCGTGCGAACGATACCTTCTCGCCATTGAGTCACCGTACTTTCCCAGATCTCGTGAGCTACGGAGTATCCTCGATATCTGGGACTGCACGGCGAGACAAAAAATGATCGAGAGAAAACAAACGATCAATAAAACAGTAGGAAAATATTTTTCGATAAAATCACGCGTTCATCGAAAACCTTTTCCCCGTTACGTGACTCCCGTGGAAGCCTTGGAGGCGAAGCGGTCACCGAGACTTTGTCCTGGTGATTTCCAACGAAATCGCAATCGAGTTTCTTGTACCATTGCACGTTTTGTGCCACGTGTACCACGTATGGTACACGCGAATTTTTGTAGGGAAATATTTTTAGAACTACCGGGCATTTACGATTAATATGCAATTCCTATAAAAATTGTAATAGATTATTTTCAGTTTCTTCAGGCATTCATAGTACTCAAATGGAACTATTTTCAAAATCAGTTCGAATATTCAATGCTTCGATATCAATAATTGCTAAACAAAATCGAAACCAGTCAGAATGACTGGTAGTTCTAGTGTTAAGGGATGTATGGTCAAGAATAATGGTATTACAAAGTACCAAAACAAACATGAAAATTACCAAAACTTGAATATAACAACACTTAGCCAACCGAATGGGGATCTGTTTATCTTCTGGTTTAATAAGTCTTGAAGTGGGATTATTTGCAATTCATCAAATACGGTTGTTTTTACGAAGCAAAGCTTTTAACCAGATCAATCGAACGAGTTCAATCGAAGATAATGCAGGTTGTAGTTATTATTTCAGGCAATTTCCTAAGTGTTGATATTTGATTTAAGTAATAGAGTCCATAAGCGAAATACGAGGTAAATTTCCATGGAGCGTATTAATGTAATTGGCGCCATATTTGCCGATTGTTTTCGAAAGCGGATGGTGGACAATAGGTAATTAACGAATAAATATTCTGCGGTCACGGGATTTATCCTTTTAACCTCGAGCGGGTACCGCGGCTGTCCCCGGGCGAGCACGGCACCTCCGGAGGTGCAGGTTCAACGGTCGAAAAGTATGTAACGCAAGGTGCTGCAACAAAATCGCTGATAATGCCTCGGTATATCTACCGGCGGATTGATTCTTATAAACGATGCAGAGATAATACATTTCCAGGGCTTATCTCAGGTTTTCCCCAGATAGCTTAAACGTCTCCCCGTGGGAAGCTAATCAGCTAAATTTCTTCGCGTCCTTGCCATTCTTTTGTTTTCCCCTTCTGCTCTTTCGTCCGAAAGCCACGCTGGGAACGGCGTAACCGCAATCCGCGACTCGTTTCTCTTTTCCGGGTAAACGAATAATACGGATACATGCATAATCGGTAATAATTGTAGAACGGGAATAATAAGAGAACCGACGAGAGGCGAGTCCGCGGAACAAACGCGAGAACTGTGCGTTCTTTACTCCGTCGTCTTCAGAAAATCGTATCTGGGCCTGTTTTCAACGATAACACTTAAGCTCCTCGATATTTACTTTACTCTTGCTTCGATGAACTTTAACCCGTTGCACTCGAGAGACCGTCGGTTACCATTTGATTGAACGCGGCGGAATTGTAACGTTAAAAATTCAATATTCAATTTTGTGTAACGAAATGACGAATGAGGAAAATCGTCGAGTGCGGACCGTTAACCGTACCGGGAACAGGTCAGATGATCTAAGACTCAAGATTTTGACTCGTAAGCAACAACTGTAACATTTTGATTATCTCGTGGATCACGTAATCCTCTCCTGGTGGCTTGGAAAATGTTCAACAATTACGGGGAAGAGGTGACGGCGTAATTGACGGTAAAATTATATAATTCCTCGAAGTCTGGGGCGCGGGATTAACTGAACCTACTGAATGGGTCAAAATGACCCGATTTTAAATTCTTTTACAATTATTGAAAAACCAATAGATTCTTCTCTTAGGAATTTCTAAGAAATTGTTTCAGTAATACGAACTAAGTTTTGGTAATCGAAGTCTCGATGGATGCTTGGCGTTTCTATGGAGAAACTTTGAAGTCAACTTGATTCGGTCTAGTGATAACACTAGATTTACTAAGATTTACTGTACAGTATGCTCTATTGTCCTTAGAAAAATTGTTAGTGATGAGTAGACAATTAGGATCCACATCTGCATAACTGCGTTAACACTAGAACTACCGTACAAAATGACTGGTTTTGATCATTTTCTTCCGCAATGATTAATATCTTGAAAGCATTCAATAATTGAAATGACCTTGAAAATAAATAACTTCATTTGAATACTATAACGAATGTCTAAAAAAACTGACAATAGTCTATCGTTACAATTTCTATACGAATTACATATTAATCGTATCAAAGGCTCGGTACTTCTAGTGTACTTCAGATTGAATTTTACAAACATTATTCGGTAAATGTTATAATCGGTTTTCGTTGATCCAATTACACGAATATAAATCCTGATTGACTTCTACATCTACAATTTCCAAAATCTAAATGAACGAATATCAACTTCCCCAGGAACAATAGAATAAACTGTACAATAAATACCCGTAAACCTAGTGTTAACAAAAATCGACCCACTTACCAAATAATGCTTAAGCTCATTACGAGTATAATTGACCCGTAAATCTAACGTTAAGCGAATCGCGTAGAAATGTTTTCGCAGCCCTGGCATCGTTCGCATTAGGTTTACCCGACTTCTCATGACTAATCGGTCGGCGACGTTTACAATTCCTATAACGACGCAACCGCCAGTTGGATTATAGGAGAGCACATGTTGCGACAATGGCCCGTTATTATCGGCGCGTCGTGCCGGACCCGTTTGTGCAACGATAACACAGGTATATAAGCGTCCTTTGTCCCACGAACGGGTGTCAGTAACCATCATTTGGGGAAAACCGCATTCACAAGATGAACAGGCCGAAAACAATCGTCCGCCTCCGCTCCGCATGGACGCGACGACCGTCGGATGGATTTTCTCGGTAATGTAACCCGGCAAAACCAATCGATATTTACAAAGATATCGCCGTACGTGTTTGAGATATCGGAAATGCCGACGGAATTTCCGGTGAGTTCGCGTCCCCGTGAGATTAGCCCGCCCGAAAAGAAAGTGGAACGGTGAAATCCGCGTGTTCGCATAGAAACCGACCGCATCGCTGAGGAATCGCGACGCTTTCCCATTGTGCACCGGAGAGATTCGAACCGACGAACGTAAGACATAAATGTATGCTCTGTTTTAACCCTTAAGTCAGACTCGACTCTATTTTATTGCAACCTCTACCTTTAACAATTTTTTCTATATTTATTTGTTTCACAATTGTACCATTAAAGGTAACGTTTCAATGAGTCCCGAATATTCTTGAATAAATAGAGCGTCATTAATCCTTTGCATTATAATAAATAATAATAATCAAGGGATCTTCGTTCGCGAAGGGTTAATAATAGGCTGATTTGAGGAGAGATTAAAACTAAGCGGCAATATTTGACAAAATATTTATACTTCACGTTGCACAAGGTAGAAGGGTAAAGAGATTAATTTAGCAACACGCGAAATGAATCGTAGATCAATTAACCCTTTGCACTCGGGAGGTGACTCTCAGTCACCACTTGGTTTCCTACAGTGAGCTATAAAGTTTGATATTTAATTATACTTCATATAATCTGAGAAATATTCACGTAAAATTTGTCCGTCAATTCACGTGAATTTCTCGTTGGTTTTACGAAATATCGTCTTCATCTCGTCAGAAAATGTTGAAATATTTCTAGTGAAAAACTTCGGACCGCAAAGGGTTAAGATTCCATTTTGCAAGGTGGATTCGGTTCTTGGGAATATTATTCGAGTTGGGTTATGGTGTTGGGTTCAAACAGTACATTGTCGCATTATTTACGATGCATTCTTCTCGTAATGAGGGTTGTGGTAGTTAGGGATTCGAAGATTGGGTAATTCAATTCGGAAAATAGGATTAACGTGGAAGAGGTTGCTAGGGTAATTTTCAGGTATAGAGCAGGGGTGGTTTGAACACGTAACGTCTGGAACAGTGTTTCTCAACTTCCCTTGGCTATCTCAACGTTTCAAAGATTCTTGTGTTTCTATTATAATAATTATTGAATTTTTGAAAAGTGTAACTAGGTAGGTGACATGAGGAAGACAGGTCAATTTTCTTGAAAATTAACCTTTTGCACCGGAAGTTTTGCACTGGAAATATTTCAATATTTTCCGATGAGATGAAGACGATACTTTGTGAAACTCAGAAAATTATACTACCTAATGATATTCAGCTAGATCATTGTGCAATAATAATAACAATTCAATCAAACGATTCAATACTATGTTAACACCAGAACTACCGTATCGGTCAAAATTTCAATTGTTTTATCTCGCAATCATTGATATCTTAAAAGCATCGAACATTCGAAATGATCTTGAAAATAAATAGCTTCATTTGAATATAATGAAATATTAAAAATACCGAAAACAATCTATTGTTACAATTCTTATAGAGATTAATAGACAAATAGACAATTTCTATAGAAATTTCATAGCTACCGTATGAAACAATCCAATAACTCGAGCCAACTATGCAAAGGGTTAAACCTCCAAACGACCTTCCGTACAATCCAGTTGAGAGCCGCTGGCCTACGAAGCCCATAATGCTGCCCTGTCACGTTACTCTACGATGGATCGTGAAAAAATCTGGATTTACATGAATGTCCACAGCGGACTAATAATCTCTCGCAACCTTCGCCGGCCGCGTGCGTCGGCAACGAATGTTTCATAGATAAATCATTTTCCGTCAATTTCCCCTCGTTTATCCCCGCGATCGCGTGTCGTAATCAAGGACTACATTTCGAAGTGTGTTTACTTCGCAACATCGACGTCAACACACACGCGGTTTCTCGTCGCGCCCGAAATATTGCCCCGTATGCCCCATGACACCGAGCCCGTGAAATATTCGCAGGAAATTCGAACGGGCTTTCCGATCCGGCTTTCTTTTTCTAAACTGGTTATCTGAAGAATGTCAAGTTAAATCGAGTACACGCTGTGTACGTGCAGCTGCTGGCCCTGCCAGAGAACGATGGGTTTTCCCACCCCCTACCCTGGCGGTTTCGTGGCACGCGTGCCGCTGCATGCCGCCAGGGGCGCCACCGTACGTCCGCGGCCATCGTGGAAGGTTATTCCGCGCGTCGGCGAACGCTACACGGTCAGTTCGTTTCAGACAGCGCGCCGAGTATCGACGTTCTCGGACAATAGACACGCACACACATTCACACAGAAAAATCCACATAATATACACACCTACACACACGCGTGCACATTAATTAACCGAGCAACATATCTCCATACACCTGTCTCTCGAACACTTTTCCCAACACTCCGCGTCTTCTGTACCATCGGCGCTACACACGTCGACTCTCACTTCCGCGAAAGTTCCGTTTGGGCTTCCATCTAAACACGCGACGGGGGAAGAACGGTTCGTCCCCATGAACGCGAGATCCAGTGGAACGGAGTGAGCCTTGCCGGGACTGATTGCTGGTACACTATTACACACACACTGCGCGTAAACACAACACCTTGAGAGACAAACAACTGCGAGCCGCAAACAAACCGAAAACGAGAATGCGACGACGAATAACGAAGAAACGAACGCACGTAGAAGAATAGCCACAGCTGTGCTCGCGTGAACGAGGAACGACGATCGAACCGATCGAGCTCCCGAGTAAACGTAACAGTGGCGTCGCTCGCGAACGAACGAAAGTCACTCGAACGGAACGAATTGTATTAGACGTGGAATCTCGGTCCGATTCTCCGTTTACTCCCGTGGACACCGCGCGTGATATCAACAGAGAAAAAGAGAGAGAGAGAGAGAGAGAAAACGGGGTTATTTTTCCGCGGACCATTGTGTATCTTAGTATTCCATCTGCCCGAATAGGGGAGAGAGCTTAAGGCCGATCTAACCTAACCGATCGAAAGCGACGATCGATTCGAAAATGTGGCATCCGTCGAGCGAGAGAAATGTTGCAGAGTGTAGCGAGAACAAACGCGACGAGAAAGGGCATACCGACTCAGGATTCCTGTCGGGCGGGAATCTTCAGATCAGCTCGGAGATCTGCGAGCAGGAATCGTTGGATGTTGCTGCAACCGCACCCGTGGCACCGGAACCAATGAGGGCGGACAGCGGCGTGGACCTCGGGCTCAGCGAGAGCCTCAGTCAGCTGACGTTGAAGCAGGTTACTCTGAATCCCTTGGCCAGTGGTAAAGTTCAAACCGAGCCCACCGTCGAGCTCGCGCCCGTCACCGCTGACAAGATCGGGCACCAGCGAGAGGTCGAGACGTTACGACACCGTGAACCCCAACGAGAGATCGAGAAGTCGTTCAACGAGGAACCCTGGCAGCTCTATTACACGCAGGATGACGACGGCGATACGTGAGTAACGTTCTCTGCTATGACTTAACCTCTCTTATTCGAATTCTATTTATCGTCCTATCGCGCGCTGGAATTTTTCTTCGAGATAACATTCGAATTACAATAGCTTGCGGAATAATATTCAAGGCTAGTCGTCGAAGGGTTGAATTCATTGCTCGGTTTCGATTCTCGGTACTCGATGCTCGGGCAGCATCTGATAAGGCCCGTTTTGACGTGATCTCTGGTGACCTTAACGAGGGTTATGCTCGATAACGACGGAGCAGCTGCGCCGTTGGTATTCCTGGAGCAATGAGAGTGTTCTTAGTAACCGCACCGTAAAAAGAATTTGCGTGATCCGCTTAGAATTTATTCGAGTAGGGATAGGATAGGATTGTCATGGCACTTCGTTGCTAAATGTAAACCAGGAATATTTAGACGGTGAACACCGCTTGACAGAGATGCCTACAGTAGTACTCATCGCTGTGACATGTTTACGTTTACGACTTTGTCATCTAGACTACTATGCTGTTTGTTTTCCGCGGCCACGTGACCCGTCCAATCATCCAAGACTATTTATACTTTTTCGAGTGACTCGAAGGGCATGTCACCGACGATGAATCGATTCATTTGAATCGGCCGAGAACCAGCCGCGACGATCGGTTGATCGCAGTCTATAAATCGTTCTACGCGAACCGCGTATTTAGAACGCAGTTCTCGCGTAACACCTGTTTGAATAAGGCGGGTAATTCGAATGAACTTTGCGGGTGCTCCTTAACGGTTCACGAGTTTAGGCGGGAAGTTTGACGTAACCGAACGTTCCCATGGATGCGATGTATTTTATCACGCGATTGAATTATCACAGAGTCAATTAACGTTGCGTATCTCTTTCTAAGTCAATTACGCCTCATTATGTAGTCTCGTTAAGTGAATCATCGCCGATAGCATTTTTGTTTTCCTCCTGCCACGTGTCGCGCCGCGAATCTAGTGCCCGCAATTATCACGGTGGACACGTTGATTTATCGTCATTCATCATTCGTAGAATCGTCGTCGTCGTCGTTCGAAGCAATTCATCCGAGCGCGGTGCATGCGCAGTGGCGTTGCAACCTGTAGCCCGCGCGGCTTCGAACCGTCGTCCAGCGCGTGTCCTCGCGTATCGATCGAAACTAGGATAACAATAGCGAGCCATTGAATGGACGTAATTCCTCGTGACCCGCGGAGAAACAATGACTCAATGACTTACGCTCGTCGGACGTGGTTTTCCTCGTACCGATGAGTGTGTAGGAAACTGTGGTTCCTAATCGTCTTAATCCTCCCTAATCTCCCTTAATCCGAGTCTCCGAAAGGGAGAGAAATTTCTCCTATTGTCTTCTGATGTGCTCTTCGTTTTTTTAATTTTATAACATCAATTTCTATCAATGCATTTAACACTAGAATTACCAAATAGGTCAGCCACTTATTTCTGGTTTTCTTTATAATTATTAAAAAGGTAATAAGATGAGAAATTCCATGAGAAATTAATAATGGAACTAATTCGGTAATAGCAAAGTGAAATGCAATTCAATTAAAATCTCAATAAACGTACGCTTGTGGTTTTTAGAAAGAAATTTGTAAAGTTTAATTGATTGGTAGTTCTAGTTTAATTACAGTTCAATTTGGCACTTCAATTAATTATACCAGAATATTTGGAACCACTGAAATGGTACTTTTGTGTCTAATTATAATAATTATCGTTACTATCAATATAGTAATCATAAGTAATATTATGATTATAGTAAAATATGAAAGAAAATCGAATAACAATTATAGCAACATTCCTTAAAATAAATGGACATTGGAACGACGAAGTTATCGGAAAAAATCGAACGTCAAGCTCGTTCGATACAGGAAGGTTCACGAAGGGACACGCGATTCAAGTTTTTTGCAGATTATAGAGATACAGGTTTGCACGATCACGCGCGGTCTATTAATAAACCCGATGAATATGGTTACGAGGGAAAGAAAGGGAGGAAAAAAGTGAGAGGCACCGTTAAATTTGAATGAAAATTTTTATTGCGCCGCGTTTTGCATAGTTACACCTGCTGGAAGCGCATAAAGTCCGCGGTAATCGCATAAATTAACGTCCGCGAGGAAGAGCGGCTCGCCGATCGAGATCGGGATCGGGATCGGTGTTGCGAACGTTGGCGACGCGGGCAATATTTCACGATAAACACCATTATCACGCGCAATTACTGTTTTTACGAGCGCATAGAGAACGCGACGCTGATCGGGGAGGCTATCGTCGTGCGTGATCGCGTGCATACGAATCGGCCGCGGCGTGATTACGCGTTTCTCCAACGAGCGCGTTGACCGATCGTGATCTCGCCGCGGCTCGAAGATTTAACGCGTCACTAGAATCTTCGGTGCATCGCGATATTACTTACTCTTTCATAATAAACAGGAATTATTGCACTCCATTATCGTCGTTGGATTGAATTATTGCATCGAGGTTGTCATGGTTGAATTTAATTTTTGTGATAATATTACCCTTTTGTAATGAATTATTGCATTACATTACCGTTGTTGGATTGAATTATTGCATCGAGGTTGTTATAATCGAATTTAATTTTTGTAATATTACCCTTTCGTAATGAATTATTGCATTACATTATCGTCGTTGGATTGAATTATTGCATCGAGGTTGTTATAATCGAATTTAATTTTTATAATAATATTACCCTTTCGCAATGAATTATTGCATTCCATTATCGTCGTTGGATTGAATTATTGCATCGAGGTTGTTATAATCGAATTTAATTTTTGTGATAATATTCCTTACCATTTCGTAATGAACAGGAATTATTGCATTCCATTATCGTCGTTGGATTGAATTATTGCATCGAGGTTGTTACAATCGAATTTAATTTTTGTGATAATATTCCTTACCATTTCGTAATGAACAGGAATTATTGCTTCGAGGTTGTTACAATCGAATTTAATTTTTGTGATAATATTACCCTTTCCTAATGAACAGGAATTATTGCATTCCATTATCGTCGTTGGATTGAATTATCATTATTACACTTAATGGCATTCTGTACGAATTACGGTATTAGGAATAATTAAAAATAATATTCACCCATTGTCCTGTGGTCGAGTTCCGCAGGTGCACTCGTTAGTACCTATTATTACTAATTCGCCGGAAAGAATCCTACGTTCATTCTACGCCTAAGTTTACACTAGAGCTTAGAGCCTAATCCACCCAAGCCGATAATAAGAAGAGTAATGTCCCATTTGAACGCAGAAGAATTGTACGACATTAGTATTTGAGGAACTATATTTAAAATCGCCACGAGTCTGACACATTACAAGGCTAGCAGTCAACGCCGCCATTTGTTCCAGTGATAATCCTCTTAACGAAGGTTTCCAACAATTATGAGACATAGTGGGAGCACGATTAACCGAGTAAACTATTTTCCATGCATCAAGATTGCCTCGGTTGAATTGGAATTCGATCATTCGAATTCTTAGATTCCACCTCGGAATACACACGACGGAATCTCAACGTTTGTTCCGAGAAATTTCTTATCGCGCCGCCATTTGTCTAGACTATTAGGCGCTCGATTCGGGTAATTCGAAAAGAAAACAATCCCAATCTACTTAACACTAGGTTTACGCTTTAATTCGACACATATTAAATTTTACAAAGATTAAACGTCTAAGTCGACTTTAATCGATTACACGAATATCTTAATCGTCGACCTAATTCCTGATTTCCAAGATCCGAATCGACGAACATCAATTGTTCTAGGGACAGTAAAAGAAACTGCACGATTAACGATTTCGTACGATTCTTATGCTACGAAATATTCGCGATCGGTCTGCGAGCGAATCGAGAAGCTCCGGTCATCGACGACGAACGCGGCGGTGAACGCATTAACCTGTTGACCGGATGAAATTAACGCGATAAAGATTTCGCAGTTTCCGTGGCACGTGGATGCACTGTATCCCGCTGACGTAACAGCGACGCGCGAGCGATCCAGCGATCGAACGGAATCGCGAGAAAACGGAAACTTACCAGAACCCGATCGCGAGCGACGATCAAACTCGTCCCGTTTGGGCGGCGCGTATCTAGATCGCCGATAAACGAGTGGGAGGGTCGGCTCGGTTCGTACAAGCAGATAATCTGCGCGAGATAGAAGCGACGGGTTCAATAGATAGTTCGATAAACGATAGAAATAATTGATGAATCGCGGCCGTGATTTCGTAATTAATCTACATTGACGCAAATTAATGAATCGTTGACCTTTGCACGGCCGGAGGAAACGACCGAGCGCGGAACGGGGGAAAAAATTGCGCGTGTCCGTTGGAAAGCTATGCTGAATTATCGCGCGCGAACACGTGCTCGATCGCGAATAACAATTCGACGATCAATCGGATGCTTCTCGGAACTGGAATACGTGCAATTAATTTCAATGATAAGCCCGAGGCGTCACGTGCGCGCGTTCGATCGGATACCTCGTTACGCATCTCCCGATCGTGGAAAGTAAACTAGTTTCACTCTCGTTAACCCTATGCCAGATGCAAACAAGCGGCGATATTATTCAGCTTTTTTCCAACGATCGGCTCACGACGTCGGTTTGACGCATGTCGCGTTTCATAAACATTATTCGGTTTGCGTCGACTCCGATCGATGCAGTCGGGACGCGTATTCTAATCGTCCATTGTTCGATCTCGATCTACGCCTCTGTAAACCGAATCCTCTTCCTCCGACTGATAACCTTCACCGAAAATCAAAGGGGTTGAAATTTCGGACACCCCTTCTCAGTTCCCTCAAAAATCTCTCGACTTTCATAAGAAAAATCTCTAATATTTCTAATCGATTCCAATTCAGTTTATCTTCGTTACAAAACTGCGGAAGTCGCTCCAACCTTCAACCCTCTACCCCAGAATGTTGCGTCAACGTATTCCTTAGAAAGCGTATCGAAACCATCAAAACACTGAGTCATATTTATATAATATATGACTAAGATGTAATTGTCGAATTAGAATTCACTTGCGTCAGACCGAGCTTTGCAGCTAACGTCGAAATAGTAAACGTACAATCGAATTTTTCTATCCAAGGGGTTAACACTAGGTTTACAGGTCAATTTGACGCATACTGAATTCATAAACATTACTCTCAAACGTTTATGTCGGTTTCGGTCGATGCAGTTACAAGAATACGTATCGTAACAACCTAATTTTACGAAAAATGTTCATATATAATAAAACATTCGAAGACTCTCTCGGCCACATTCATCTACAACGTATCGAATTTCTCATGTTTCGAATGAGTCTGTTGCCAATTACAGTAAAAAAAAGTTGCTTTGAAACAATCACAGATTTATTTCTGTCTCGCCCGTTTTCCCTTAATAGCCATTATCACGCAAAGAAGAGGGAAATAACGAAAATTAATGCGCTTACTCCGATGCTGGTATAGTTCAAAAAATATCACTGGTACGATAGAAAATTCTACGATACCGCAGCTACATAGTTTCTTTTCTTCTTTTTATTGTTATCTTATCTCTCTTTTTATACCAAAGTAGCACGATCAACCAAAACGAAACGCAGGCGTGGCTCCGTTGTATCGTTAGGACGATTACACGACGAAGTTAACGAAACACTTTTAATCTTTGCTACCCTCTAACCGAAACGGCTTTTCTCGTTCGATGTACAAGTTGCGTTTGTTGCAACCGAATATTTTTAATTCTCAAGATTTCGAAACCGCGGCGCGTTACGGCCACCGTTTTTCTACGACCGTTTCGTTTTCCTTTTCCAGGCAGCTGCACATAGCGATCGTCCAGGGGTTCCTGGAGGCTGCGTTCAGCCTGATCCGAATGGCACCCCACACCTGCCTGTTGAACATACTGAACGACGACGGCCAGTCCCCGTTGCACCTGGCCGTGCTGACGAGGCAGCCCAGGATAGTGCGCAGGCTGATCCTCGCAGGTGCGAACCCCGCGCTGAGGAATTTCCGCGGCAACACGGCCCTCCACCTGGCCTGCGCGACCGGGGACCTCGCCTCGGCCAAGGCCCTGACCGACCCCTTGACCCCCGTCGAGAGGAACTACCTCCTGCCCGGCAAGAAAGTACCTGCTCTGCCGCAGAATCTCGAGCAACGGAACTACGACGGTGAGTTGTGACCTTTGGTCGCTACCCTAGTGGCATAAATATTCGTTTCACCCTTTGCACTCCAGGTTGTTGATCAACTGCGAGTAATTTCTAGGTCGGACGAGGTTGCAATTTGTCGCTTCCATGTACAGCCACTGCAGACGCAGTGTGCCATGCTTTTTGTGATCTGGGTGATTCGTTAACCCTTTGCACTCCGAAGTTTCTCACTAAGAAATGTTTAACCTTTAAGACTCCAGATGGTTTTGTTTCAATTTCTAAAAAAAATTAGAAATGCTATAACATTTCTTCGATCTTTTATTTTCCTTCGTAGCACGAAATTTGGATGTGAAAATCGAATAATTTTAGGGTAGTTTCTTTAAGATTCGTTAAAATGTTTAATGTTATAATTGGTGGAGTATTGGAGCCTACAGAGTTCAAAGGGTTAACCGTTTGCGGACCTATTACCTATCGATTGCTTAATATAAAAAAAGAAAGTTACGCGCTGATCTCTTGCTGTTTGAGTAATTAAATCATTCGTCCGCGACTTTCTCTTCCAAATACAAAATTTCATGTCGCCGAAATGTCGATTTTCGGCCGCAAAGAGTTAACGCTAACACTACCAAACGGGTTAATTTTTAAATTAAAAGGAAACGGATGTTTCTCTGGGAAATTATTAAAGAAATTGATTTAGCAATGCGCAAACTGAATTTGAAGTCAATTAAAATCTCAATAGACGCACTCTTGGAGTTTCTGTGAAAGAACTTCAAAAAGTCAATTTCACTGCTCGGTAGTTTTAGCAGAGGTAGTTTTTTCGGTAGAATCCTCGAGTCACAGAAAACGAGAAAAGTGTGTACTCTTTCATTCTCGAAAGAATCAATTTGCGGAATAGTCATGCAACTTTCATTTCGCCGGTTGAAATAAAACGCTTATCTTTTTCCTCGTATGTCGACATAGATTGTTTGCTATCTGCCTCGAAACGAACGAGGAAAGTCGAAAACTTTCGGTTTTGAGTAGGTTTATTTAAAGAACGCGTCGACCATTCAACATCGACGTAGACTTCCGGCGAACATCTTTTCCTACCGAACTATGAGCCACATATTTCCAAGGAATACGCGCATACCCATGAAAGGAATCATTAAAACCGACTCAGGAAATCCGAATAAAATAGAACATTACCACTCGCGTTCCGCCGAAACGGAATTTATATGCAATCCCGAGGATCCTCCGCTCGGCAATGAATCATGCAAAAAGCGATCTCGCTTTCTACTTTATTCGGATAACAGACCGATACCTCGCTGACGGATGTTCGACTGGAAAGCGACACTTTCAGCCTCGTTAATAATTAACACGAGCCGTTGTGTCAGGCTCCTCTAAAGGATCCGACTTCTAGAAACGCTAACAATAGTCGCGCGGAACGGCGACCTTTTTCGTCGACGCGTCCCCGTTTCCCGTTTCCTTTGAAAACCCGTAAATCATATTCGGCTATTCTCGG
This sequence comes from Nomia melanderi, assembly GCF_051020985.1. Taxonomy (NCBI): domain Eukaryota; kingdom Metazoa; phylum Arthropoda; class Insecta; order Hymenoptera; family Halictidae; genus Nomia; species Nomia melanderi. The sequence continues at coordinate 15,734,312 of NC_135007.1, forward strand.
CAATTCGGAAACCGTGTGTCCGCCGGATCCGAGGCGGCATTATCGGTTCGAACAAAAGACTCTGAACGTTGGACCGTACAATGAGTCGCGAAATACGCAGAACCGTTTAGTTTACGCGGTTCGATGCGAACAACAAAGTATACGTAGAATGTCGGAGAATTCTCATCGACCGTGGATGATAGATTTCACGGACGAGGAAGGAAGCGTGACAAGCAAGCGGATCTTCGGGAAATCCTGACATCTTTTACCGCGCGTGAAGCAACAATGATCGAGCTCCGTTCGGTCGCGCGGAAAACAATCCTGTGACCACGATTACGCGCGGGTTTCCCGTGATTTCATCGTGGATCGCGACTGATCCACCGTGGGCCTTGCTCGCGCACGCTCGGAAATCCCATTAACCGAACCGTGATCTACGTGCATTCGTCGCAATTCTTTGTGGGAACTGACTTTTCGAGACAATCACGTCCTCGGTGAAGTGCTTGGTTGCTTCTTTCTTTGGAAACGGTTTTCTTCTGCATCGCGTTACGTGTACTTGAAAGCTTCTGAACGTTGTGGTCGTTGCGCAAAATCTGAACGTTCCTTTTTTGATCGCGTAGACGTTTGTAAGCTTTCGGTTGTACAAAATCTAAATGTTTCAACCTTGATCGCTAAAAATCTAAATGCTTCCGCTTTGATCGCTCAAAATTTATAAACGTTTCAACTTCTATCGCTCAAAATCTAAACGTTTCGACTTTGATCGCTCAAAATCTAAACGTTTCGATTTTGATCGCTCAAAATCTAAACGTTTCAACTTCTATCGCTCAAAATTTCTAAACGTTTCAATTTCTATCGCTCAAAATTTCTAAACGTTTCGACTTCGATCGCTAAAAATTTCTAAACGTTTCAATTTCTATCGCTCAAAATCTAAATGTTTCAACTTCGATCGCTCAAAATCTAACCGTTTCAACCTCGAAAGCTGAAAATCTAAACGTTTCCGCTTTGATTGCTTAAAATTTCTAAACGTTTCAACTTCGGTCGCTCAAAATTTCTAAACATTTCAACTTCGATCGCTCAGAATTTATGCGTTTCAGCCTCTACCGCTGAAAATCCAAAAGTTCCCGCTTCGATCGCTCAAAATTTCTAAACGTTTCGACTTCCGAACCTCTATCCGTTTCAACCCCGATCCCCGAAACACAAACATTTCGACCCGAATCCCGTTACGCGCAGAAGTTCACGTACCCCTTCCGGAAATCGATTCGGCGAAAAGTGAGCTCAGAGAACTTCCCGGTCGTCTTTCCGGGCGGAACGTGCTCGCGACCACGAGCCGACCTTTTTCGTCCCGCGGACATAATTTCCCCGACGCCTCCTCCCTCTTTGTCCGGGCGTCCTCTTTGATCCTCCCAATCCGGCGAGCCCCCATCGCCGAAAACTCGAACCGGCGGCGGCCCGTTCTTTTTCGAAGTTCCGGAATTCCCGCGTAACGTCATCCGCCGACGCGCTCTCCATTCCGGGGTTAACGGCGCACCGTTGAATCGCGTACATCGGGCGGAGATCGCGGGCAGCTGGCGTAACGGCCGCTTTTGGACCATGACGAAATATTAGGTCCTGCGAGGCGAGTGTCTATGATGTTCCGTTTCGATTGACGTGCGGGCAAAACCCATCCGCATTGCGGATCGGCGGGACGCGAGGCTGCGAGCTTAGTTTCCGAACGAACAGCGGAAAAATTCAGAAGTGAATCATTATTCGGTGTAGCGCGGGGATTAATCTGTTGTTTTATAATAAAGACCTGGGACTCACGGTGGAAATTTCCATCTCGATTTAATAAACGCCCATTATCGTTCGCGCTTTGTATGCAGATGCGAGTGAAAGACAAAAGTCTCGTACGTAGTTTCTAGGAAAATTTCACGTTACTCGAGACTTTTCGAGTATTTCGTGTTGTTCATGAAAATCCATGAGAACGTACGATTGTATAGAGCTTTATATAACAGTTAGCCTATCGGTCGGTCAGTTGAGTTCGCTGTGAGACGTTCCTGCGCGAAGAAATCCTCGGGAAGTCGATTCCGCCGGCGAACGATCATCGAGTTCGCGGTTCTCTCGCGTAGAATCAATGCACCTATTTCCAGTCTAGCAAAAACTACGCCATCGGGGCTCGCGTGTCCGATGAAATGCACCGATTAGACCGTAGTACGTGCATACCCGTGACGTACACCCGATCGACCCGGCCTAGGAGACGTAAACGCGGCTCGCGTTCAATTGCCGCGTGAATGGGGGATGGAAATCGATCTGTTCTATCAACTTTGATTCAACAAGAATCGTACGTAACTGCGACGAGCAACCTTTAGCACGCCCAACGTTCGGAACATTCGTCCGCGGAACGATAATCATAATCGCTGCTTTGCATAAGTAACATTCTCGTTAACATATTTCGATAATAATATCTATAACTATCCAACCATTGGTAGTGTACTTCCCCATAGACGTTACTAATATTACGTAACAGTGTGTATTATCCCTGATTCCTTAGAAAAATAGGAAAATTCTATACTTATCCTACGTTAATCAGGAGAATTAGAATAGATAAACAATATTCAATTTGAACTTGAAAGAATATTCGTTAAATTCTTTATCAAGAATCTGACGAATCATAGGGCAAGGGGTTATCTTCAATATCGTCTGACAAAAATCCGAAATCACCCGATGGCGCAACCCTTATCTCCTAGATTCCGTGCTCCGACCGTCTGATCGATTCCCGGTCTCGAAGGGTCGACGAATCGTCGCCAGGGAATTCGACGAGGAAAACTCTGTCTGGCCGCGCGACGAGGACGGAGGAGAGCCGGGGTAATCTCGTCGGTCTCGGAATACGCGCGGCGGAATTTGAACGCGTCTCGGTGCGCGCGTGAATCTTCTCTCTCTCCGTCGGTGCGTGCGTGAGCGTTACATCACACGCGCGGCTCGCGCGATGAGACACAGAGGCCCCTTTTCAAAGCAGATGTTTTTGATATTTAAAAATACCTGCGGTACTATTTGCGTGTGTCGTGATATTCTCGGCTCGATCCGGCTCTCGGGAAACCCCACAGCGGCGTGGAAGTCGGTGGCGCGCCGTCCCGCTTTCACCCCTCGGCTGGGCCCGCGTTTTATTCGCGGCGCGTCGACCTTCTTTTCCCTCCGCTTTCGAACTCGGAATTCCATTAGCCCCGCTGGCGCAGAGAGGAAGCGAGAGAGAGAGGGGGGGGGGGGGAGAGAGGGAGATGGAGGATTATTCGCGATGTCGTTCACCGGGACAGCCGGAATATTTCAATTGCTAATCCGTCGATATCGCGCCGGGAAATTCCGCGTGACACGCGGACGCGTGGCATTGTGACCGCGCCGACGAATGTCGCCGATGAGTCCCCTTTCCGGGCGAACGAAGGAGCAGAGATTTCACGCGGTGGAAACGTTTTTAGGTTTTAATGCGATTCGAGGCGTCGGTTTTTCCCTTTCGAACCTGTTTGCACCGCCGACCCTGGAACGCGTGGTTCAAAGTTACGTGTACCAAGGTCTTCGCGTTGAGATCTTTGAGAATTCGGTTGGTTGAGTAATATTCGGATTAAATTAAAATTACGCGCCTCGGAGAGTTAAGGTTCGAGGCTCGCCGGAGGTATCCGCGATCGGGATCGCCGATTAAATTCCGCGGACGGCACGCGGTCCGCCGCCACCGCGGCCGCTGGCCGCCGGTAACAAGGGGTTGGTTAATTTTAGGCGGTACGCGCCTTTGATCGGTACGAACCTAGTTTGGACCGTGGGACGACGGCCAAACCTCCGACGACAATGATTCACCGCGTCTTCCTAGTTCTATGTATATCTTCTAGAAGCATGTGACTCGGTCGCATCATTCTGAAGTGCGCGTCCGCCATGGCCCCCCCTCCCCTGTCAACTTCGTTCGATTAAGAAATAGAAATCCCGTCTAAATACGTTCCGAGCGGTCACAATGCGAGCCTAGCCTTCTAATTTCGACGGCGCCATTAGCAACGTTTTAAGAATGCTCCCGAGCCTCGGTGCCGAGTTCATCCGCGTGTCGCGATGTTTGTTTCCTTTTTCTCCTTCCCGCTTCACTTTCTTCCATTTATTGCGCCGCGAGGATGATACTCTAGCTGATTAACCTCCGGACTCGATCGACGCGACTGCCAACGGTGATTGGACCGTCCGAGGATTCCGATTCGTTCTTAGTTTCTTTTTTATTCGGAGTACCGTGAAGATGATGCGCGAGCTAATTAACCCCTTGATGATGTCACTCGCGGCTGATGAGTGGACGGTAGATTCACTGTTGTGTCTTGAACCTCAGCTTGGAATTTATATGCTTAGCGTTGCGTCCGCTGCACGAATGCTGATGAAATAGCGTTTGCTATTACGGAAATCGCGAATGCTTGCAATTTCCTTCTCAACGATTCGCCGTGCAACGAACGACGAAATAAGAAGAATGTCTTATCGAAGAAATTCCAGAGTTAAAACGTAGAGATTCCAGTGCTCGTCGCTGCCCTAGTTGCCAAATTCCCTCTTCCTCGTTCCCTTTCCGAACCGATCGTCACCATAGAAACTTAAGCTTCCGATTCGAATGTTCTCCCGTTCTAACGTTCGTGATCGTTTCCCTTTCCAGGTGAGATGTGCCTACACATAGCAGCCTCATCGGGCCAGGTAGAGCTGGTGCGTCTCCTGCTGCGTTTGGGAGCTGACCTCGAAGCCAGGGAGGCGTTGGCCGGGAAGACGGCGCTGCACCTCGCCGTGGAGCGCGGCTGCAGGTCCGTGGTCGCGTTCCTGCTCCAAGAGTGCAGGCCCTGCCTGGACACGCAGACCTACGCCGGCATCACCGCCTACCAGATAGCCCTGTGCCTGGACAGCCAACTAGCCAGGGAACTAGTGCGGCTGGGCGCGACGCCGGAGCCGCTTCCCGAGTCGGACTCCGACAGCAGCGACGACGAGGACACCGTCGCGGCCAATTACCTGCCGGCGATCGCGAGGCTCAGGCAGAACGTGGTCGGCGTGAAAGTCTAGGGAGCGTAACCGGGCCACTGGCCGGCGTTCTGTCAGTCCTGGCTGCCTTCCTCTCGTTCCTTCTCTTGCTCAGCTGCGCGGACTCTGGGACTCCGTCGAGGATCTCGGGCGGGAAACGAAACTTTAGGGCAATTCTCGGAGAGGAACGGCTTAACGGAATTAGAGATCATAGTACGGAGGCTCCGACGACCACCAAGTATTAGCTACCCCCCGTCGAGAGCGCGTCATCCTTCGTTGCTCTCCGGGAGCAATCGAATGCGTTAGGCGATTGCGACGATGCGTGTAGGCGGATGATTGTAATGGGAGCGGGAGGCGGGCGGAGGGGTGCAAACGAACGCGCGAAGAATGAAGACGAACGGAAACGTTGTACAGCAGACTCCCGTGTAACGCAAGTTCCTGCGCGCTCGAGATGTATCATCGCGACGACTACTTTTTCATGTAACACGATTCTTGCGCGATGCCCCGTAATCGGTGTGTCTCGCTGTCATAGGCGAAACGGATCACGACGCGCAGCGGCGTCGCACGGGAGTCTGCTCGCGAATCGAAGCGACGGGTTAGAAACCAATCGAGAACGGTCTCGGACACACGTGCACTCGTGCCTCTGTGAGGGACAAGTATCTTCGAGCAACGAGCGAAAACCGGAACGAAACACGAACGGTCGCGACCCCGCGGCTTCGACGGTTCTCGCGGGGAACTAGGATCGGGCGATCGAGGAAGCGAGGAGGCCCCAGGATCTTGTTGTGTATATATTGTAAGAAGCAAGGGGAGAGGATTCTGTGTTCCGCGTCGCGTTGAACGGCAGTGACGCTCGCGCGGCGTCTTCTAGATCGCGCGATGAAAGTTCGAGAGAGGGAGAGCGTATGCGAGCGAGCAAGTATATCTGAGACGGAGAGAAAGATGGTGCGCTTGTGTAAATGATGGAGGTGAGACGCGAAAGAGAGGGAAGAAAGTATAGAAATATTGTAACCGAACAATCGCAACTCGATCGTTCGCGTTTAAGATTGTACATACATACACGTACATGTAGATATATATATACATATATGTATATATGTGTATATATATTTATATATATATATATAAACATATATACATATATACATATATATGTATTTATATTTATGTTAGGCGAATTTAAGAGACCGAGATAACACTACTGAATAGAATATTCATCGAGGAGAGCGTTCGAGGTCGGACCGACTGGAATGCTAGCTTATCTTGTGAAGCATTCCAGTGCTCGATGCGTCCGATCGGGACGTTTAGAGACTCCCTCGGCCGTACCCTGTTGTAAATAGTAATTTTCTGTTAGTGTCACGTACCGTGTCGTTTCCAACGTCACCCTATACTAATAATAATAGAAAGATAATATTAACGTTATTACGTAACGCGTCTACAATCATTTTTTTTCTGTTTCTTTTTTTTTTTCTTTTTTCTTAAGTAATAGAAAGCCTTGAACGAATCCACCATGATTATCCGGACGTGGAGAAACTTCGTGCAAGAGCTGCAAGAGCCAGAGAGAGGGGGGGTAACAGAAGCATTTATAGTGTATGCGAATGCGTAAAACACGATCAGGGGAGAGAGAGAGAGAAAGGTTCGCGTGGGATCGCGAGCGTTTTATTTTATTCTTAATTTAATAAACTCCTTAATCAGCGAAGCAAAGGGAATAAAAGGTTTTCTGCGATTCCGGTTCTGGCGAGGTCGTCGCTGGATCCGCACGTTTACGTACATATTTAATTTGCAGCGAGATATGAGCCGAATTCCCGCGTTAGTGGAAACCGTGCAGCCTGTCAGAGTTAATATAATTATATTAGTCGATAGTCTTCGATGCGATGATATTCGCTTTCTTATAAAAGAGTGTCGATACCGAGCGATTCCTTTTCAAGCGATTATCGAATAGCGAGCGAAGAGGGGCCGCGCGTGCGAGACGGGAAAAAGGAGGAAGAGAAACGCGAGGGCGGCTAATTTAGCGATGGCCGGCGTAAAAATGTAGAGCAAGGACCGGGCCGCCGGTTATTTCGAGTTCGCCGGCGTGTAATGGTCTAGGTATTCCAAGAAGCTTACGGACTTATTCCTTTTTGGGGGAGTTTGGTCTGCGAGGCGCACAGGTTCCGGGATATATTTGGATCCTGGCAAAGAGGGGATGCCGGCGCTGATGGTCTGTTACAACGCTGACCAAAAATGCCTCCCGGGAGGAAAACGCGCCTCCCCCACCTTCACTCGCTCTCTAACCGTGCTACGGAAACGCTGACTGGATTCAGGGCCAGTATAAACGATTCTTTCTCGAAAATCATAACATCGCGTTGTTGTTCTTCGTAACGAGCTCTTTAAGCGTCGCCGACAATCCGGGGTCATTAACGCTAGAACTACCGAACGGATCGGAATCACCCATTCCAGGTGTCTTCTCGTGATTATTAAAATAACCGATGCTTCTCTGGTTGTTAAAGAAATTCATTTTAATATGCAAATTGAATGAGTCAACCCTTTGCACTCGGAAGTCTTACTAGAAATATTTTATATTCTTCGACGAGGCAGAATATTTTATTCCAATTCTCAAATTGATGCGTTGTACGAGGTATATTAAAATTTTATAGTTTTACTAGACGAAATCAAACGGTGTGAGCCTCTCGAGTGCAAAGGTTACAATAGACGCATCTTGAAGTTTCTACAGAGAAGTTTCAGAAAGTCAGTTTCATAACACTAGAACTATCAGACAAATCAAACTCTATCATATTTCATTTTTTTGAGTACTTTTTCAATAAAATCGACACGTGGATGCACGTTCGAAGGTATCAGCCAGTCGGAATCTTAATGAATGCAATTATTCGAGTACCCGATGGTTCTATTGTTAACGCATCGCGGTCTATCGATGGCGTCCAGTCGGAGGTTGCTTGGTAACATCGTTGCTTAGCAGTTTTTTTTTTCCTCCTCTGGTATTAGCGACAGCGCGTTCGGGAAAACGGAACGTCGAGAATAGTTTAAATGCATCGAGGCGAAAGAAAGAGCCAAGGCTTTTTTCACTGTAAAACGTTCGACGGACGAACGTCCCAGCACGAAATAAAAACTGAGAGAAGAAACACGATGTTAGAGATAATACAACGGTTATCGAACCGCTCGCGGATGAAAAAAATATGCAACGCGACGAACCGTGGGGATTCCCCAGTCACTCCAGTTTGCCGATGGAAATACCAAGTTCCGCGGCGACGAAAGCGCTGCCAGATCGAGCAACCTTGGGCGCACCGACGTTTCCCAGTCGCCAAAAAGTCATTCATACTCGTAACGGCGCCCACGCCCGTGAACCATTACTTTACACGCCTTTCCCTTTTTTTTCCTTTTTTTTTTGCTCTTTCGCCTTTATTACCCTCCGTTCGACTTCCTCCTCTGCGATCCGTCAACCTATAGACGCGTATTTTTAGGACCTAATCTTGCGGCACGCGATAGAACGGTTAAGCAACGAAACGTATCTCGATGTATGGAAAAATTTTGACCAAGACTACAACCGTACGTTCGTGGAAGTAATATCAGTCTTGCCAGAAATCAATTGACCGCGATTCGATCGATCTTGGGAAATAATTTATTTTTACATTTTCTTAATAAATTTTCGTACAACGTACGTTCGACGTTGATTACAGCAGACGTTACAGCACCGTATACATTTATAGAAAATAGCGTTTACATAGAGAAAGAAGAAAACGAAAGTTCGACGGGAGGATAATGCGTTCGAATAAAACTGGATGCGTCGTCTAGTCTTTTCTGGAGCAACGGAATGAGCATGCATGATCAATAAACATGGCTTACCATCGCAGCACGCAGAGGCGCGAGGAATGATGTGTGAACTGTGTAAAATATATACAATATGTAATTATGTAAATATAAATGGTGCATACGAGGAAACAAAAGTCATTGCGTGTAGAACGTAATTAGAAAACATTATGTACGCTCGACGAGGCGTCCCGTATATGCGACACGATTGCGAAACGAAACGTTTCGCGAACGGAACGTCTCGAATCGTCTAGATCGGACGCGAGGCTTGGCCAATATAACTTGACGTCGGTATAAAAAAGACCGTGAAGGATATTCTTTCGAAGGTACTATAGAAAATCATCGAACGTAATCGCGGAAAGGCGCATCGCACGTATAACTAGTTTCACGGCAATCGAGGAGAGGCGCTAGTTGTCCATTTCTGGAGCTTTCTGAAAATCTGCGCCGGCTCGAGGCTCAACGTTCGCACGAATCATTGCGTATTTTTGCGGGCACGACAGAATAATTCCCGAGAAGTAAAACAAGTATCACTATTCTCTGGTGAAGCGTTATGGATCAGGTAAACGTTTTTCATCAATTTCATCGTGGTTATGTGTCCCTCGCGGTCGTTGCAACGGAATTTTCGAAAACACTGTATTCCCCTGCGATTATGTTGATTGCACGCGTTTATCCTAAAAAAGATCGTCGCACTTCCCTCGCTCGCCGTGCCGCACGAAAACTTTTCTGAAAATGTTTCGTCCGTATTAGCCGTGAGATTGCGATCTTCCGTTGTAACTTGAAAGTTTATTTCAATTATCATGATCGTTTATTAGTCGCACCGGAAATTCTCGTCACTGTTTCCTTCCACAAGACACGGTTTTCGAACCTCTATAATTAACGTTTGAGTTTTGGTGTAGATAGTTTTATAAAGGTTTAACATTATATTCTTCAATCTCTGAAACAATTTATAGGTTACTGTGTTAAAAGAGAAAGGGAATTCTGCTTTGCAAGACGAAGAGTTTGAGGAGGCTATTAAACATTACACTGACGCAATTGCCTTAGACGAAAACAATCATCTGCTCTACAGTAATAGATCCGCTGCGTACGCAAAGGCTGGGAAATTTGAACAAGCCTTGAAAGATGCGGAAAAAACTGTGGCTTTGAAACCGGATTGGGCTAAAGGTTATTCTCGTAAGGGTAGTGCTCTTGCTTACATGGGTAAATTAGACGAATCTATTAGTGCTTATAAGGCTGGCCTACAATTAGAACCAGACAATGCTCAACTTAAGAGTGGTTTGGCTGAAGTCTCAGCTCAAAAAGTAATTCGTAATCCCTTCAATACACCTGGTATATTTACAAAACTCGCGAATGATCCTAGAACCAAAGATTTCTTGCAAGATCCAGAATATTTGAAACTTCTGCAACAGTTTCAAACCAATCCACTTGGGATGAAAGATCCCAGACTACTTACAACGCTTAGCGTATTATTAGGTCGAAATATAGAAGAGGATGAACCTATGGATACAGATCCCCCTCAATCTTCGGAATCTCCAAAGCCTAAACAAGAATCACCTAAACCAGAAAAGAAAGAAGAGGATAATCTTCCACCTGAAGTGAAAGAGGCATTGAAAGAAAAGCAATTGGGTAACAATGCATATAAGAAGAAGAACTTCGAAGAAGCTCTCAAACATTATAATAAAGCGGTAGAATTAGACCCCACAGAAATTGTTTACTTATTGAATATAGCAGCAGTATATTTCGAACAGAAAGAATATGAGAAATGTATTGCTCAATGTGAGGAAGCTATTATAGTCGGAAGAGAGAATAGAGCTGACTTTAAATTAATAGCAAAAGCATTTACTAGAATTGGTCATGCATATAAAAAGATGGAGAATTGGAAGCAGGCTAAGGTCTATTATGAAAAATCTATGTCAGAACATAGAACACCAGAGATTAAAACTCTTCTTTCAGACATTGATAAAATCATTAAGGAAGAAGAAAGAAAAGCATACATTGATCCTGTTAAAGCAGAAGAAGAGAAAGAACTTGGAAATGAAAAGTACAAAAATGGAGATTATCCTGGAGCAATAAAACATTATACAGAAGCCATTAAAAGAAATCCTGATGATCCTAAATATTATAGTAACAGAGCAGCCTGTTATACTAAATTAGCAGCATTTGATCTCGGATTGAAAGACTGTGAAAAATGTATTGAAATTGACAAAAAATTCATCAAAGGTTGGATCAGGAAAGGAAAGATTTTGCAAGGTATGCAACAACAAAGAAAAGCCCTCACTGCCTATCAGAAAGCATTAGAGTTGGATCCCTCAAATAGCGAAGCATTGGAGGGATACCGATCCTGTGCAGTTTCTGTTAGTTCTAATCCAGAGGAAGTTAGAAAGAGAGCAATGGCAGATCCAGAAGTTCAAAGCATATTACGTGATCCTGCTATGAGACTTATCTTAGAGCAGATGCAAAGTGATCCTAGGGCTTTGCAAGAGTAAGTATTAAATAATATTTATTTTATTCTGTGAATCCTGATATTATTGTATTAAATTTATAATAATGCTACTAATCCTTGTACTTTCAGTCATCTGAAGAATCCTGTTATAGCTGCAAAGTTGCAAAAACTCTTGGAATCGGGTATTATTGCTATTCATTGAGAACAAAAACGTTTATACTTGTGCATTGCTTTACGCATGACATTTTATTGTCACCAAGTTCCTTTGTTACTAAGGAAATTATGCCGTTCAATCTCTTTTTGTGTATTAAAACTATGTTATTCATCGTATAGGTAGCTTAACGATCTATTCGTTGTATCTAGTTTTTACTTTTTAAGCGCTACACCTTTGGTTTAAAATACTGATACTGTAATAATAAAGAAAAACAACAATAGCGATAAATACAATGTAATTATAGGATACTTCTGTGATTTATTTAATATCAATTTCAATATAAAAGTGCGATTGAAAGTATGAATATTTGCAATCTCTTCAATAATTTTCACGACATAATATTGAAACATTTATTTACATTTTTTTTTTTAATTTGCTTCGATTTATACGAAATGTATCTGCGACATAACAAAGAGAATAAACTGAATGTTACTTTAATTGGACTTAGGATTTAAAGGATTGCGACGCAAATAATAACTATCGAGTTAACTTTACACATTTTGGCAACGAATTAAACATCGGAGTTATCTATTTCCCTAACGAATAATCATATATGACATTTCAATGATTTAACTTGTGTGCATGCAGTAACTTAGAAATTCACTTGTGAGGAGTTGTCATATTTATTCCATTAGATTACATGGTAACTTGAACATTAATACTACAATTCAAAAACGTGTATTAGTGAAAACTGCCAAAACTGAAAACAATAAAGACAAATAAATAAATGTCACACAATTTTATACGCGATCTGATGTTAAAAGGTCACCGTGCCTGCGTTCTAGCGTCTAACAGTTCCAACGTGGCGAACATTATAACCACTTGCTGCTATTCTAGAACTAGAAGAAGTGAAAAACCTGAAATTTCGACAACGTCACAACTTTACAGGCCTATATCCTGTAACGTTGGACTGTTCTCCGGACATTAAGAAAATACGTCTGATAATGATGTGCCCGTCCCGGCACCATGGTTAAAGTTTTTAATGCTACAAATCAATCAACTTCGCATAAATCTTATCGGATGATCTTCAGTCGCAAAAAAAACCTGCCTATGGCCAGGTGTAGTAATGTAAAGTAAAAAAAAATTCTAGACAAAGACAGAACACAATCGAACCAAAGCAAAATTTTCAACCATTCCTGTCTCTCTAGAACGTTATTTATTAAACATCACGAGGCTGTCGTCAACATCGGTTCCATTCGTAACCAGCTTGCCACACAGTGTGACGCACCGGCCCCCCGCGCCATAAGGGAACACATCATACCCAAACAGCTGCGAACATGTTACCGAATGAGCGGTTCAATTCGGCACAGAATTTTTTACGCTCGATTGTTATTTCGCAAGTATGTAAACGAATGTGTGAGTCACTGTATATGGATTGATTACAGCGCGATCTATCGTACTCGTGGAACCAACTAATCGCGCGTGTAAGTGACAGAGCGAGCCGAGTATAACATGCACCTACGAGCCGCATGAACGACGCACACACGCGCACGCGAACCGATTAGTTCGAGCGAGTGTCCTCGAGGGCGCTACAGTCAACACATTACACCGAACACGACAGATTGTTGGTCCCGGAGCGAAACTGCTGAAAAACTACGGCCCAGGGATTGAACGCGAGAGAATCCGTCGTCGTGTACACGGACACATCGGTTTTCCTCGGGACGAAACGGTTGAGAGTGGCGAGCCGAGGGACAGGGCGCTCGGGTCACCGGATACGAACCTGTTCCATCTGAAGCGCGGTGGTCCGCCGCGCTGGTGGGCCTAGCAGACGACATGTTGGCTGCAGGGAGCACCTCGTCTTGGATGTTTCGGCCGCGAATTTCCTCGGGGATTCTTGAGTGAGGAGATCGAGCGAACGTGGTGAAAACGAGGTGCAGGGAGGAAGAGACAGACAGTCCGAGAAAGAGCAGGACCACTCGAGGGTGTGTGTGAGAGAGGGCACACGGTTGGGTTCCCCGAGTGGTGGTTGTGCTGTGGTTCTCGTCGACGAGAAGCTCGCGGAGAGGGGTAGAGACAGAGAGAGAGAGAGAGAGAGAGAAAGAGTGCGAGAGAGAGAGAGAGAGAGAGAGAGAGAGTGCAAGAGAGAGAAAGAGAGAGAGAGAGTGTGAGACCAGCGAGTGGGGTAGGGGAACCCGGACGAGCCCTCGAAAAATCGAGGAGAGTCGGAGACCGAAAATCAGAAGAAAATTCAGATCGTGGGGATTCGCCTCGCTCGGTGGTTCGCGAGCTACAGGAGGGCTTGGAGGGGGCTGTCGGGAAGAGCCATAGAGAGAAGGAAGAAAAAAGAAAATAGAAAACTAGTCGCACACACGGTCGTCTTCCCTGTACGACGGATAGGAGCAAGAGAGCCTGGGCTGCTCGGTGTTCCGTGAGTTCCACCGATTCGCTCGAACAACAGAACGGAGGCTAAGCAGCGTACCGGAGCCGATCTATTTTAACTTCTCGTTGTTCTGGCCGAAAGGTGGTAGCAGGGAGGTTGGGAGGCGAGGCGAGGCGAGGCGAGGCGAGGCCGAAGAGCTGTCGTGTACACGCGACGCCGTGGTCCCTTCCTCCTGAAAACGATTTCGCGTGTGTCGTCTCGTGTTGGCGGGCCATCACAGGAGGCGCATCGGACGATAGTGCACGTCAACCTATTATCCCAGTCCCGGTCTCGCTCCCACTCTCTCTCGAGTCGCTCGTCTCGTGCCTCGTGCGTACCTCCCTCTATATCGCAACCTGCCGCGAGTGTCTCGCGGCCGGTTCTCTCTCGCCCAGTGTTCGAACCGAAGATTCGGAAGTGGCTCGGGCCGACCGTCACCATCCATCATCGCCGCCGCGTAACTCTCCCGTTCGAAGGTGTACCGAAACCGTGTCTGGCCGTGTCCACGTTCGCCGCCGCTCGGCCCGTGTTCACCTCGTCGAGTGGATCAATTAGTGACCCAAGTGTCATCGTGCAAGCCCTACGGACACGGAGCCTCCATAAACGAAATTATCCGCGTACGTAATCGTAGCCGAGACCGCGCGACACCTCCGACGAACGACATCCCCCCGTGAAACGTTTCGGACCGATCCTCTCCGGCATCGATCACCGAGAGAGGCATGCACCGATAAATCTCCGCGGGTGTTACGAGAGAAATCACAGTTGCCCCGTGATATTTTGTAACTGGTGGTGCTCGGGGAGCCCGCCCCTCTCCCCCGCGGAGTCTTTCTATGCTTAAACGTCGGTCCTAGAAAGCTACTAGGCACGCTCGACGTTCGCCGAGAGAGGGAGAGAGGGAGACAGACGGACAGATAGACGGATAGATAAAAAGAGAGCGAGCGAGACAGAGAAGAGAGGCATCTCCTATCCGTATCTCTGTACCTCGTACTTTTATACAAGCGGATCACACGGAACGAGTCAACGTTGGACCAGCAGCACCGTCGCGGCACACAGTGCGCGTGTAGTAGCTATGGTTTCGCGGGCAGTGAAAGAAGCCGTGAAGTGAACGTGTGAAGGTGCGAGAGAATCACTCGGTCCACGGTATCACGAGCAACATCCGTGCCACAGGAGAGAGATCCGCCGTGCACGCGAGAGGAAACGCGAGCGAGTCGAGGGCGGAATACAGGCGCCTTCGGGAAACCCCCCGGGGGAGGAAAGATAAAGAGTAGCGTAAGGTTCTCCGTGTGTATACGAGGCACACCGTGATCGTAAACGATAGAGGCGGGTGGCGAAGCGAGAGAGAAAAAGAGAGATAGATAGAGAGACAGAGAGAGAGAAGGAGAGAGAGAGAGAGGAAGAGAGAGAGAGTGTGCGAGAGACAAAGGGAGACGAGGCATCGAGCGAGAGAGGGAGACGTCGATAGAAGGTCGAAGGCTCGAGGTGTAAGCGCGACGGTGATAGATTAAGTATCGAGTGACAGACGGACAGACACAGCCGGCCGGAACGAAGGAACACGTACCTCTCGAGGCGGCCGGGTTTATAGACGTGGAAACACGGAGCGTGAATCTCTCCGTGTAAACGCGAAGGAGAGAAGGGTGGTTACATATTATTACACGTATACACGTATCTCGCCTCGCTCTCTCTTTCTCCGGTTAATATCGAACGTACCTTCGCACGGCAGAGTGAGATAAACATAACCCGTTGCCGGTGTTCGTAAACCGCGAGAGCAGGTTAGGCCTCGGGGGCGAGCGAGCGAGCGAGCGAGCGAGACAGACAGATATAGAAAGGGAACGAGAGAGAGAAGAGCATTAAAGCGGCGGAGGGAGAGAGAGAGAGAGAGATAGAGAGAGAGTGGGATCTGTTTCTTTCGAAACGAGGAACAACAGAGAAGCAACAGAAGTGGAAGGGAAGAGCGAAGAGGGCGAGCCGCGCGTGTCTCTCTCGTGGTGTGTCATGGGGTGTTTCGGCAGCCAGAGCAGCAAGGCCAGCCAGGATGACAGCAAGAACCAGAAGAGGCGCTCGGATGCCATCACCAGGCAATTGCAAAAGGACAAGCAAGTGTACCGGGCCACTCACAGGCTTCTTTTGCTCGGTAAGTGACCGCAAAAACGTTTTACTCTTTTTCCTTTTCCCTTCTCTTCTTTTTTCCTTTCTTTCCTCCTCCTCCTCCTCTCTGCCACCCACCCTCCCCGGCTCTTCGTCCTCCTCGCCGTTCCCCTCCTTCCCTCCGTCGATAATCTACCCCTCTCGCGACGCAACATGTCAATGGTCGCTGCAGGGGGGGGAGGTCGCGCGCTATCAGTGCTGGGTAAAATATTGTGTCGGATAGTAAATAGTCTCTGTTATTTTAAACGGACCGTGGGAGTTCGTGGGGTGTCGTCCGAGTATAGACCTCGATTATACGAACCGATCTCCGGCTTTCCGTTTTTCTCCGATTAACCCTTCGAGAGGTGACTCTCACTCGCCGTTCAATTTCGTACGTTGAAGCTGTAAAATTTGATGGTTAATCCAAAATTATAAACTTGGAATTACGAACTTGGAAACATTGGAAGAAAATCACTTTGTTCTCTGATTTATGCGTGGTTTCTTGATATATTCATTTGGAAACATCCTGTCTACACGCAATTAAAAAGTATCGGATATTTCGATTGGAAAACTTCCGAGAGGGTTAAGTCGATTATTCCGCTGTTATCACAGCTACCGACCTGGTCTCTATTCGTTCGGATAACAGAGGTCCCGTTGTATTTCGAAAACCGCGGTTGCGTTCGATTTCGAGATTTTTGGTTTTACCCCGCGGGATCGATTTGTTTACGCCGAGGCTTCTTTTCGAGGATTTATTTTGATTGGGGGAGGAACGCCGTGGGCGTTGTAGTTGAAACATTAGATCCGGACATTTTATTTCGCGCCTCGGATTATTGAAGTAAGGGTATTTTATCCAGCGGAGTGTTCGCTCAACGCGCGGGATTCCGAAGGCGATCCGTTTACGAATTTTATTTTGAAAATATAAAGCGGCCCGGGTCCATTGCCCTCGAAGCAACCCCCTAGGGACTGTAAACACGCGTCCCACCGTCGAATCCATTGATCAGAGTTCTCGAAATACACCCGGTGTCTGTTTTACTTTGAATGTCATGCCGAAAAATCCGTTTCTTCGGCCTACGACGGGTCAAACCGGGCCAAGTGTGTTTTTTTTTTTTTTTTTATTGGCAACGGCCTCGCGACCGTTTCATTCTCGAAATAAAAGTTGACCGCCGTGTAACCGCTGCCGCAACATTCCTCCATCGAGAAGAGGTCTTTCTCGCGCGGCTTTCATTCACGAGTAGACGGGATCGAAAATAATTCGGTCACCGCGAATCTGCGCTGAATGAGGTGCATATTAGCTTGAGAAATCGAATTGAAAATATGAATTCAAACTGGATTGGTTGCGCTAGAGCGGTACCAGAAAAATATCGCAGGTATTTCCATTAACCCTTAGCACTCCAGATGGTTTTGCAATCTATCAGCAACTGCAACTGATTTTTATAGTATCGAAAATGAGAAATGTTATAACATTTCTTCGGTCTTCCATTTTCCTTGGTAGTGCAAAATTTGGATGGAAAAATTGAATAATTCTAGGGTAGTTTCTTTAAGATTCATTCAGATATCTAATATTATTCCTGGTGCAATATTGGAGCCTACGGAGTTCAGAGGGTTAATTTCAGCTGTAATTCCAATGCACGCATTTTGATACTTTCGCCACTCCATTAAGGGTTGTTTCCAGATAGAGCATTAAACGTGTAGATAAGTGTTCGTAGGTTCGCTGATTTAATCCCGATGGAAATTGTACCGTTATTCGTACGAGAATGTAGCAATGATTCGAGCATCGATGATTTTATTCGATGACTTTGCTAGAAGCCTCATAAGCCCAATCGTCGTTATCAGTTCGTATATTTAGCGCTATGTCTCGTTAAAGAAGCTTTCATTGGAATCGCGTACTCTCCACGCGGAGCAGAAACTTAGGGGATGAACCACGCACGGCTCGTGGATCGCAAGTTCGTCACTCCCGACTTCACCCCATGCCCTGTAACATTCAGAGTCTAATGGCGAGGGTTTCGAACTCGATTCAACAAATATTAATATGAGATGAACTCGTGAAACGGATGCTGAGGGGATTAATCTATTAATCATAAAGGACAACCGCTGTAAACTTGTTTCCGTTTCAGTCTTCTAGCTCTAGTTTCCTTTGGTCATTTAAAGATTCCCTTGTCCTGTCGTCTAACAATGATGATTTCACAATCAGAACACAACTACCAGTCGGTAGACTGACTGTTGCATTCCCTTCCCTAATGATCACAATACCGCGTTCATCGAGCTCTTGACTTCATATTTCACTTCGCGCTCTATTAATCCTTAGCACTCCAGGCTGTTTTCTAATCTATCGGCAACTGCAACTAATTTTTATAGTATTCCCAGCGAAAATGAATGCTATAACATTTCTTCGATCTTGTATTCTCTTTCTTAGCACAAAATTTGGATGCGTGGAAAATCGAATGATCTTAGGGTAGTTTCTTCAAGATTCATTAAAGTATTTAATATCATAACTGCTGCAATATTGGAGCCTACAGAGTTCAAAGGGTTAACCCTTCAGGGACGCCGTCAGCAACCAGTTAAATTATTCGAGTAACATAGGACCAATTCCAGCGTTAACCCTTATAATTCCGATTTCCTCGTTCCCATGCAAATGCGAAACAGCTTCGAACCTCAATTTCCCAGTCTCCACGCCAATATTCAAAACTAATTCGCGCGAAGAATATCGCAACACTAAAATCCGGATAATCATAGGTATTTCGGTTAGCGTAAGGGTTGATCGAGGACCTGAAGTCTCGTTTAAATTGTCGAACATCCTAGCAATGATTCGTACGAATACACTAAATCCTGAGACCCGTTCACCTATTCCTCGTACGCGCACTTATCAGCTTCCATAAATATCTTGCTTGTCGTTGTGCATCAGCGGTATTTACGAGGCGACGTTCCTTTTGAAAGAAGTGGGCCATCCGACTTACCCCGTCCACGTGTAGAGGAGCGGGGCCGCTCTGATTTCGAATTTCGGCGAGGACAGGCCAGCCAGCGGCGCGGCGTATCGCGATGCTCAGTGGCGCGTAATTCAATTTTATCGATTATCGTACGAGCCGGCAGCCGTCGGGCACCCACGAATATCCACCGGCTCGTGTTCTACCCTTTTCGACGGGGCTCTCTTCGTCTCGTTCTTCTCCTTCTACCAACAATCGGGGTCTTTTTCACAGGGACACAGAGTAACCGGGAGAAAGACGGGGCGGAAAGGGGGTGGTTCACAGAGCGAAACAGAGGGAGAGAGAGAGAGAGAGAGGACGAGAGCGGCGAGCAACATGGGCGCGCGCGTGCGCCCTCGCCGCACACACTCGCACGCACACCGTCCACTTATCGCGATACTTAACCCAACACCTAGCCATTACCTTCCTATTCTTCCGTTTATGTAGGTCGTCGTTCTAATTCGACCGTGGATGTGTGCGCTTCGCATTCGCGCGGCTGTCTCTCTGTGTTGCGCACCTTCCATTCCCCCCTCCGTCCCGCGCCGCCCGGCCCGCAGTCGGGCGAAGCAACAGCTGTTGCTGCATTGTTTCCCCGTCGTCCTCCACAATTGCGATCCGCGCGAGAGACGGAGGGGAGGAACGCTACGTCGGACGGGAAACCGCGGATGATCGAGGAGGAGTCGCTTTTTCGAGCAGGACACCTGGAATCGCCCGCGAAGCCTTATTTTCGCGGTTCCTCCGCAACGCGGGGCGGACGGGGTGTTCTCCGCTGGAGGACTGCTCCGAGGCGATGGTGCGCGGAGAATAATAGCCGAGTACTTTAAAGCAAACGGCCTTTTTTACGGTTCGCAGCGTTTCGAGATTCTGGGGGGGGGGTTAATGACGGGTGAGCTGGTCATTCCGTCGAGTAATATTCACGTTGAACGCGGGGAATCGAGTAGCCCGTTTCGTTGCCTTACTTGGCCTCTTTCGGCAAGCGACTGAAGGAAGAAACTTAAAACTGCTTCCAGCTTTTTTCGATCTGATCGCGTTCTACCGTCCTTCGCTACCTCATGGTCGTTCAACTCCGGTTCGATCGCGGTTCCTCCAAGTTTTTCCTGTTCGCGAGCACAAAGATCCTTACCGAAACCTGTCCCGTTCGCGGACACCTAGATAACTTGTTGATCCAACCTGTCTTAGCAGAAGTCGCTTCAAACGAACCCTATCGCGACCGTTCCACCTAGAAACGGTGAACGCCTGAAGCGTTCGGTGCACGGAGATCGGAGTTACCGAAAGAATCGCTGAAATCGAGAGGAAAACACGCGGGATCCGTAAAAGAGAAAGGAAAGGAGATATTTTACAGTTTCCCCTGATCGTGAATCACGTTTCCCGAAAGGGGAACGAGCGCGCACCGGAACGGCCCCTGGATGGAGAGCCGAGACTAATGTGGCGGTTTGATTGTTTCAGGAGCGGGAGAATCCGGGAAAAGCACGATCGTCAAACAGATGAGGATACTGCACGTGAATGGTTTCAGCGAAGCGTAAGTTGCCAGTTTTGCTCGCGATCCGCATGCGTTTCTGGGCCCGCCGGCGAGAACTTTCGGCGCGCCGCTCTTAGGGATTCCCCATTCAATGCCGTTTCGCGCTGCGGGAGCGGCGACGCGCCAGCCTGTGCGTAACCTCGGGTATATTTTTTTCCCGCTCCCGTTTACGCGTACGCCCCGTGAATGATTCAGACCGCGATTAATTCGGTCCATCGATTGCTCGCGTTGTCTGGCGAAGCGGAGTCGATGGTTCCGCGAGGAAGACCGTGGAGCAGCGGAGAATCGAGGAATCTTCTTCTTCTTCTTCTTCCCTGCTGACTATCCTTGAAACGGAAACACTATGTTGTCTTTCTGTTATTTTAATATCTTGCGTCTTTAACGATTTCTACGCTTCTAGATACTCTTTCATATATTGCAGTCTTTCGTCACTACATTCAGTATTTTCAAATAATTGTTTGTTCATTTTTCTTCTATTCAAATATTTAACTCTGCGCTCCGGAGGCTCCTCTGAGTCACCAAACGATTTGACACAGCAAAACTGTAAACTTTGATATTCAATATTAAACTATGTACAATGTATCAATGTAGGAAATATTGAAAGAAAATAGTTCTCTTCTGCAATGCATGTGAGATTTCTTAATTCAATCTGAGAAAATGTCTGTATCTCATTAGAAAATATTGAAACCGGTGAAAAGTTTCTGGAGCGCAAAGGGTTAAGACCGTAGCTTTATCATTGAATATTATCGAAGATCTACTCTGTTTCCAGTCCAGGGTAGTTTCTATTCTTTCTCGCTGATTCCACCGAAATTTCTAAAAAATCTACAAGTATTAATACCTCTTACACTTCTATCACTGGACAAACTAAAATCAACGATCGCCTCTTGTTTTCCAGCATCTCCAGCATCCCCGATCCAATTTCCTCCATCCGCCACCCGAATGACGCCGGATCGCGAGAGAAAAAGATCACGGAGAAGCCGGAGACGACTCGTTATCGTTAAAGAGATCGTCGGGTACACTCATACGAGAATCAGGAGCAGCTAGATAGGATGAAAACGACGTGCAAACAGACGGGTCGGCCCGGTTCGCGTGTGTCGTAAATTCTGTCTGCGTCTTCCGGCGCCGATAACGCGGCTGAAACACGCCTTATTGTTACGTTCCGCGGCCGATCCCGTTTCCCCGTCGCGGAATTTTATTTTCGGCCTGACCGACGGGAAACGGCCTGTTACGCGTACAGTACGGACCTCCGCGAGTTTATGGAATATTCGAAATCGCCGGACTGCACCGGACGCGCACGGTACGAAAGAATCTTGTGAAACATCCGAAAGCAGCGCTTCGTATTAACCCTTTGCGCTCGTATTAATTTCACATGCGGATCAAGTATACAACTTGTTCGATTCTAGACGAATCTAACGCGATAATAGATGCTTTTCATAACAAGTATTTCCATTCTTTCATTCGCATCTATAATTTAGAATGTCGTATCTTCATCGTTCTCGTGTTACACAATCAGAACGGTAGAAGTGTTTTCTCGAGCGTAAATCGCGTTACGACCGCAAAGGGTTAATTCTAGTTGCATTTCGCGTCGCCAGTGTCTAGACACTTGGCTACAGGTTTCGAAATGACGTAGGATTCCGGCATTCCTCTTCAAAATGCACAATGACGTCGGACTACATTAACGTCATTCTGAAAAATGGGAAATAAAGTGGGAATACGTCGCCGGTGTTCGGCTGAAGCGTTTAAAACGAAGTTGCGTCGCCGTTCTCGAGTCTGCTAACGTCGGTTTAGGAACAGTCGCTGTCTATGGTAGTTCCGCTTTTTCCAATCACGATCTTGAAAATTCGAGTTTGCTCGAAGATCCACCAGCGTGGTTATTTGTGTCGTCCCGTCGCGACGATCTTTTTTCTGTCGCTCGTCGGCCGCGTCACGCTTACTAGGAATCGTTACGCGTTCGATCGCGGGTTTCGCAATTGTTTACCGCGGAAACGTACCGGCGGAGACGCGACGGTTTTCGGAGATATCTAAATTGATCCTTCGGTTCGTTGAGTCGCCAGATACGCGCCTTTCCGGCGTTGCTTTCCGATGATCAGTTCTCGCCTTGAATATTTCCCTCGGCGCTTCCGTCGGTAACACAGCGATCGCATAATTCCAGTGTTCAGTGGTTGTTATCCTCTATTCCCACAGTCACACAGAAACCTAAGTCTAAACAAATGTCCTCAGTAGTGTATTAACACGTTGAATGCCATGGGGGTCACCGGTGACCCCCGACCAAATCGAATTGCTATAGTTCACTCGATGAAACAATAATTATACGACAACATTTCTATATTGTAAATGATGCTACATAATGCAGTGACACTCAGCTAGATGAACGAATAGTAACAATGCAATTCAATCGAATGATCTAATATCATATTTTTTCTGTGTATTTTCCTCTGCGAAATCGTGCGTTCAACGTGTTAAAACGCCGAAGCGTCGAGTCACCTGTGAAGTGTTCACTTTTCAATTTCCATTAACAATGTCATTAAGATTGTTGCGACGCAAGAGAATTCTTTCAAGTGCTCGTTCAGTTTTCAACAGGTTAAAATACGAACCCTCAGCATTCAGATTACAAGCACAAACGAGTTTCTTCTCCGAAGTAAATCTGTTTCATCGTTAAGGGATCTCCTTGCAGAATCTCATGCCGTATTCCTCCGATTTTTATCGTGATCCGAAACGATCGATCGTCCGATTCGTTCTTTTCCTTCTGGTCCGTCAGCGATCTCCTCGGCTGCGCCGGTACGCTCCGCACAAACGAGTCAGGCCCGAAAATAGCTGCGCCGTCTTGTGTCTTTTTCACGATCTAGTTGCAATCTTTGTATACTCGTCGCGGCCGATGTATATTTGATAGGGCGGCGCGGGGCGGCCGCGGCGAACAACGGAATTCGATTTTCGATAATTTTATCGGGCCACGCCGAAAGGTGAACGGTTACCGCGATTACTTGCGCACAGCCGGAATTGATTCGTGCCTTCTCGGCGGTAATCGTGGGATCGCCGGATCCTCGCGAGGAAACGAAACGGCGGGTGGGGGTTGAAATCGGGGGATTAAATTCAGTCGCGTGGGAACCGCATCGCGGAGCGGAACGCCGAAAATTATTTATAATACTGACGCCGTTAGTCACCAAAGAAATTAATACGGTCCTATTTTTACCGATCGCCTAACCCGCGCGGCGCGTTGGGCCCGCTGACGCGAGCAGGTGATCCTCTTATTATTCCGAGATGCGTACAGGGTTTCCTAGCAATCGTGGCTGTCGAACAAAGTATTCGTTATTTCTAATTTCTCGTTTGTGAACTAATCGTTCGTTTCTTACTTTTCATTGAGAAATCCATCTCTGATTCTCAGCTTCACGATCACAGGATCAGTATAGAATAAAGTCAATCATTTCTAATTTTCGGTTGATAGATTAATCGTTCCTCAATTTCTTATTGATAAACCAGACGTTCGTCTCAGATTTGAACACTTTGTTCGACAATTCCAAATTAGAGACGAACGTCTAGTTTATCCATAAGAAATTGAAGGTTAAGTAATATAAATTAATAACGGACTTTCTCAAATCTAAGTAATATAAATTAGATTTGAACACTTTGCTCGACAATTCCAAATTAGAGACGAACGTCTAGTTTATCCATAAGAAATTGAAGAACGATTAATTTATATTAGATTTGAACAGTTTGTTCGACAATTCCAAATTAGAAACGAACGTCTAGTTTATCCATAAGAAATTGAAGATTAATTTATATTAGATTTGAACACTTCGTTCGACAATTTCAAACCCAAGTTCCAACCGATTTTCCGTCCACCTCCAGCTTCTCTGTTGCACCGACGATCGCAACGGCGAATCAGCCCATTTCGAATCGCTCGAAAGCCCAGATCCTTATATAAGCGAAATTCCACCGCGGGCTAGCGTCCTTTCTCAAAATATCACTGCCGTTCGTGTTTTATCGCAATGAGGCACCCTCTGTTCCGAAACAACCCTCCGCGTGCCAAGGAACTTTCTCCGGTCCGGCCGTTCGAAATCGAAATGCGTCCCGGAATAGTACGCTAATAACGGTATTATTAATAATCGCGTGCCTTCGGCGGCCCGAAATAGAAGACCGCGAGAGCGGGAAGGGACAAGAAGACGCTGCGCGGTTACGTACCCGCGAGCCGGCGGCGGCGGCGGCGGCGGCGGCCGCATAACAAACACGAATGGGAAACCTGTATTAGATCGCGACTCTGTCGTCGTCCCGCAATCCGCGCGTGGCTCGTGTATAAACGACGCGACGCGACGCGACGCGGACAATCGTAATGCCGGGTCCACACCGAGCGCAGGATTATTTGCAAACAGACGCACGGTTGCCAGCGCAACGTTTCTGTATTTTTAACGCACCGCGTTACGCTCTCGGAACACCGGATCTCCGATTCTCAAACACCTCCGCTTCGTGCTCCGAAACTAAGACATTTGTGCAAAGATACATTCCGCGATGGATGAAGCTCGAACGACTGTATTTTGCTTGTCGAATATAGACAGACTTGAAAGCGAAACGATTGAATGAATGTAAACGGACTTTCTCGTGGTCCAAGGAATTAACGATTGATACGATTCGAATTACCTGTTATCACGATTATCAGTAACTGACGATTAGAAAACTCGTAACTTTGGTGTGGATTTAGCGTAACGATTGCTTCACGACGACAGGAGCCTGGCACAGGTATCACCATAAGTGAATCGAAGAGTCAAACGTAACCGTCACTCCAAAACGTACACTACAGACCTCTCTCTTTTGCTAGAACACGAGAATATCTTAACGGATTACAATTGAACAATTAATAGACACTTAGTACAGTATACATTCATTGTTTCACTGACGAATGTCAGCATCGCGAATGAGTCGAGGAACCAAGCAGATCGACGATCTAGCCAACGAACCGATGGTGCCAAACGTGTCGCAACGAAGGGAAAGGGAAAGAGTAATGCAAACGAAGTTCCTAAACGTTGATTTTCTGGGGCTCGTGGAAATCGATCGCTCCAGTGTCTCCAAAACTTGGACTCTCGGTGAATACCGGTGTACCGAGAGGGAGAGAGAGAGAGAGAGAGAGCTGGCGTGATGCCGGCCGATCTAAAATTACCGAGCCGCTTCTCTCCGGGAAACCGCTAATAACGACAATGCTTGTATATAGATCGAGTCTCGGACGGGGTCGAACGGTTAATCAAGGCCCGATCGAATCCGCCGCTTTTTTTCCTCTTTCTCCCCGGACGTGGTCGTGAGGCCGCTTCCGGTGCACGCGCGCGACGATGATGTAAAACCCGATCGACGGGGACACGCCTCCCGATCGCGGCGTTCTTTCGCTTATCTCGCTGACCGGTCACGAGGTGTACCCGCGTTTTGACCCTTTGCCGACGAATGTCGACGTTCCGGTGAGATGAAATTTTCATGTTTCGAAGACTAATCTAATAGCTAATAGATCAGTACGTAATTTCCAATTATCTGGGCAACCGATATAGAATTTAGCTTCATCTGCTGACGGTTTTCTATATTTCATCGGCATACCGGCGAGATGAAATTTTCATATTTCGAAGACTAAGTCACGAAAGAATGATTTAGTTACTCGAACAGCGAGAGATCAGCGCGCAGCTTCCTTTTGTTCTATCGATTATACAATTGATGTATAATTTAGCTTCATCTGTTGAAGGTTTGGTACATTTCGAAGAATCTTCGTGTTCACGGTTTTCTCGATTATCGAAATCTCGAACGTATTAACTTGCACTGGAAAGACGTTTCTATCCGAAAATTCTCAATGGCGTCTTTCACTTGATAATCGTGTTGCGTTACGCCTATTAGATTACTTCGAAATGTATCACTCTATACAGAATGATTAACACTAGAACTACCGTACCAGTCAAAATGACTGGTACCGATTTGTTTGCTTCGCAGTTATTAATATCTTAAAAGCATTGAATATTCGAAATGATTTTGGAAATAAATAGTTCCACGTGAATACTGTAAAAGATGAACTTTTATAAAGGTCACATATTAATTACGTTAAATATTAGTTGTAGCGTTACGCGCTGCAATCGATCTCAAATCGGTTTAGAGGATGACGAAACGCGAATGGTTCCAATGCAATTGCAATGTTTCAACTGTATTTTCTCTTGTTGTGCAGGGAGAAACGGCAAAAAATCGAGGACATCAAGAAGAACATCAGGGACGCGATACTGGTAAGAATTTCCTTCGATATTTCTTCGATTCTCCCGATCTTTGAACCGTTACTATCGTCGATGGCAGTTCTCACGAAACAAAATCGGTTTCGTTTCGAAGACGGAGCAGGAAATGCGACGGATCGAGGATCACGCGGCCCGTTTGTCGCGGAATCGGTCGCGGGCACCGGTGACCGACGCCGAGGCCCGTAACCGGTTCGATCGGCCGTCATTTGCCCCGGGAACACCATTGGCGGGCGATATTTAACGAAACGCGCTGAATAATTCACGCAACGGTGTACCGCCGCGAACCGGATATTTTCGGATCGAGTCATTTATCGCTGAATCAATACGCGCTCGTTTCTTCTGCGGTCCGCGGCTCTTCTCCCTCGAACTTGATGAAATCATTTCCCGCCTCGTTATTCTCGCGCGCGGCACTCCGCGGCGCCGAGTTTACAACGAATATCTCCGATCGGTCTTCTTCCCTTACAGTAGAAACCCTTCTACGTTAATGTCACTTGGGTTTCTTTTATTCGCTTTGATTTTCTAAGAAAGGTGATCTAGAAAAGGATGATATACATATTAGTCGCGCAGAAGTCAGTAGCAGTGAAGTCCATTTTTCTCTACTTTCTACCCTTAGTAAATTTTAACCCTTTGCACTCCGTAGGCGCCTCTCAGTCGCCAATTGATTCGACGCAGCAAAATTATTCGATTTATTCCGAGTACAAAGGGTTAATTAATTAGCCGAGATCGGTTCGTCGAGAATTCGACAAGTTCGTTACAGTAGGATCTCGATTGACCCTTTGCACTCGGAAGTTTCTTAGAAGTATTTAAGATTTTTTGACAAAAAGATATTCTTTGAAACTAACTCGCAGGGAAATCGCAAATAGATTGAGGAAAGCTGTTTTATTCGAATATTTCAAGAATTGAGGCATTATGCAAAGTTCAATATTAAGCCTTTGCACTCGAGGGGCGCCTCTCAGTCGCCACCTGATTCGACGCAGCAAACTTATAAAATTTTCAATTCAATATTAAACTTTGTGCAATGTATCAACACATAAAACATCGAAGTAAAATTGTTCCGTCTCTTAATTTATAGAAGATAATCAATTATGTTAGTTGCGAAAAATATCGTTAATATTTAGTCAAAAAGTAATGAATATCTTTAATGAAGAATATTGTCGAGTGCAAAGGGTTAATAGTCGAAATTCATCTTTCTCAGTGTTACTTTGATTATCGTCGAGAACCGCGGCGAAAACAATGTTCCCTAATCGGAAAGGGAAAACGAGATCGTTCCCCGGAGGTGTTTCATCGTGGATTCAGCTCGATCCCATCGCTGCGCCGTAAGAAGCGTGCAAACGTCCATCTCGCCGGCCGTAAACGGCCGTAAACTCCGCGGCGTTACACCGGTACGAGGCGAGACGACGAGCGCCCGTCATCAATTTGTCGTTCGAGGCCGCGTTTAGATACGCGTATCGTGCGTAACCTTGCCGATCGCTTCCGTATGTCGGCCGAACGTAATGGACGAGTTTCCACCGTGTGGCAGGCCGGGATTACGAACGCGACAATTAGCGAATCGTCCGGCGAATGAATTTCGACGATTATCACCGTGTCGGTTTCGCGTTCATTCGAATAATCTCATGCCCGTTCTCCGGGTATTCTCGTTCAACTTCCGAAAATTCGGTTCTTCGTCGATCGACTCGTCAAACACGCTCCAAGTTAAATGGAAACTCGGCACAGCTCTAACGGCAATTCGTCAACTGCGTCGCGGGTACCCGAGCAGTTCGAAATTTCGACGCTTTGAAACAGAAACGCTTCTGGTATCAATTAACCCTCTGGAAGTTCTCCTCTAGAAATATTCAACGTTCTCCGATGAGATACGATGTCCTTTGGAACTAATTAATGAGGAAACAAATCGAGAAGGAAAGTTATTTTAATATTCCATCTATTAATGTATCATACAAAGCTTAATATTCTATAGAAGACTATAATTTTGCGAATCAAATCAAGTGTGAGCGTCACCTCTCAGCGCAAAGGGTTAATCAACTGGTACCTGAGTTCAGATTCAGGTACCTTCGGAAATTCTCGAGTACCTTTGGGACAGTGATACCTCTAGCATCAACTAATCGACTGCATACGCAGGTACCCGAGTTCAGATTCAGGTACCTTCGAAAATTTTCGGGTACCTTTGGGACAGTGATACCTCTAGCATCAATTAATCGACTGCATACGCAGGTACCCGATCATTGAAATTCAGGTAGCCGAATTCGGGTACCCGAGCGATTAAATTTCGGGTAACCCATCGTCAGAGATGCATCCAGCGTCGATTCGTTCGCTGTTCCGCGTGCAGAATCGTAGCCAGAAGCAATCGAGAAAAATGATTTCCCCTTTCCTTTTTTGCAGACGATAACCAGCGCGATGAGCACGCTAACACCGCCCGTTGCTTTGGAGGACCCGGCGAATCAGAGCAGAGTCGACTATATCCTGGATGTCTCGTCCTCCACAGACTTCGATTATCCCCCGGTGAGTCAGCCAGACCATTTGTCCCCGCGCGTGCCGTTCCATCTTCCCCCGAGCCGCCTCTAATACGATGAAAAATGCGTCCGCGTGGAACGTGGCCTGCCACTCTCTCTCTTTCTCTCTTTCTCTCTGTGTGTGTGTCTCTCGAGTGTCTCCTCTCCTGAATGAAACCCGTAACCGAGAAGGAGCCGGCGCGTTTAGACGACAATGGAGGCCAATTTCACGGGATTAATTTCTTTGTTTTACCGCGCTCCTAATCCGCGCAGCCATTTAGACGGGCAGGATAGAGTAGAGGGTTCGAATACGGGATTCAGTTTCTAGCGCGGAGGCCATCAGACTACCCCCGATCCTTTGAACCTTCAGGGACATTCGCGCGAAGATGAATTGTATATTGAACTTTTGGATACTGGGGAACGAGGGAATCGTGTATTGATTAATTACATAGTTAACACGTTGACTGCCGCATTTTGCCGAGGAAAATTTACAAAATGAAGATAACGTAATATCAACTTATATAATTGATTGTTGTTAGTATTGGTTGTTATTGCAGGTTTGAATTGTTATGTCAGAGCATTAAGTAGTATTATTTAATATAGGAAAGTTTTCAGATAATCATCGTTTAATCGAATGAATTATAGTAATTCGATTCGGTTGAGGTCACATGGCATTCAACGTGTTAAGTTAGACACTCGGAACTCTCGATTTCAAAAGCAAAGGCTTTAGCATGGTGTTCTCGAAAGATTAACCCTTTGCGGACGGATGTCATTTCGGCGAGATGAAATATTCAGATTTGGAAGACTATGTCGTGGACAAATAATGTAATTGACAGCAAGAGATCAGTAGTTTTTTTTTCTATTAATAAAGCAATTAAAATATAATTTAGCTTCACATGCTGAAGGTTTTGTATGTTTCGAAGAATCTTCTTTAAAGGGTTAATTTTATAGTTAGTATGCTCGCGTTACGTTGCTTCGCTGCTAACGGTTGCCATTTTTGTTGTAACATAGAAAGCGTACCGGCAATCGAATAATTCGTTATAGACAAGGAACTTGCCTGTGAAAGTATCGGCCGAGGCGAACGGTTCGCCAGGCCGAGACGGCGTATCGACGATTGAAATCGAGGATCCGCGCGGATACACCTTTTTCCTTTTCTTTCCGTTGCGTGCGATCTTCTACGCGGAACGCGAATTCGTTCGCGCCACGGAATGCCGCGGAATGGCTCGTTTACAATGTTTACACAGCAATCTCACATGTTGGCGCGATATACGCTGTCTCGGCTATGATGTACTGCGCCATTCCTCGCGCGTGTACTTACGCGCACGCGATCCGGCTCGCCTCGTCCGCGCAGGGAGAGCGAAAGAGAAACTCGTTCGACGGAAACTGTGTCGTTGCTCGTTCGCTAAACCGTGCGCAGCCTCGTCTTCGAACGATAAAATTCGTTAATCGTCCCGCTCGCCGACGGGACGTTTCAATTTGAAAGGAAACAACCGAGACAAATTGATGCAGTTCGACGATCGTGTGCTCGACAACGTTGCGATACGCTAATGACGCTTACCGCCGGCAAGAAAATCGAGAGACCTCCGGTATCCGTACGCGGATCGGCTTTAATTTCTCCGCGAACCTTGAGGAAGACGATGAACCGTTAAATCTGATACGGAACGGTTTGTTTATGGAATCGGACGACAGATTAGCTTTAATTCCCGTAATTGAGTCTGCGACGTTAAAACGGAGCGAAATTCTATCGGAATCGCGAAACCGCCGATCGCCGAGAGAAACATTCGAATAAATCCGAGTAACTTCGAACCCGAGTGTTCGCGGTCTGATCGCAGTCGGTTTCCGGTTGGCCACCGATGGCCTCCGTGGCTCGATCGAAAATCCGCCCGAAGCTTTCGTTCCCGGGCAGCGTAATCCGTAAGAAACCTGCGCCGCGATCGACGTTTTTTTAATTATCAAAAAATTATTAATGGATTATCGGGAGTGATTAATGGCGGGGCAACACGCAACGTCGTTCCCGTTGGGCCGGTCCGAATTAATGGCGGAAAGAGAAAAAGGGAACGAAGGAAACACGAGTTTTCGCGTGCGCCGGGCAAAGGACTTCGAAGAAATTCGATTGGCTCGGGGAACGTATTGGGTCAGGCCGTATAGAACGCGATCCTTTCAATTGCGTGCACTCTATTTTTCGTCGTGGACAAGTGAACTTCGGAGGTCGTTTACCGAATGACTCAATAATTTCGTAACCGCGCCTCGCGAGTTGCGCATAGGCTAGTTACCGAGGCAGAAGGATTATGTGAACGCTGGAACTAGCAGCAGTAAAATTGAACATTGGAACTACCAAGCAGTAAGGTTGAATAGTAGATTTACCAGTTAATCAGTTGAACACTAAAACTATCAAGCAGTACAGTTGAATAGTAGATCTATCAAGCAATACAGTTGAACACTAGAACTACCAAGCAGCAAAGTTGAATAGTAGATCTACCAAGCAATTGAGTTAAACAATAGAACTACCAAGCAATTGAGTTAAACACTAGAACTACCAAGTAGTACTATTGAACATTAGAATTACCAAGCAGTAAAATTGAACACTAGAACTACCAAGCAGTATAGTTGAACATTAGAATTACCAAGCAGTAAAATTGAACACTAGAACTACCAAGTAAAACTATTGAACATTAGAATTACCAAGCAGTAAAATTGAACACTAGAACTACCAAGCAATATAATTGAACACTAGAACTACCGAGAATATAATTGAACACTAGATCTACCAAGCAGTAAAATTGAACACTAGAACTACCAAGCAGTATACTTGAACACTATATCCACCAAGCAATCCAGTTGAACCCTACAACTACCAAGTAGTACGATCAAACATTGCATCTACCAAGCAATCAAGTTGAACACTAGAACCACCGTAAACTTCCCCAAATTCTCCTACAGAAACTCTACCAAACCTCTCGAAATTTCGACCGACACAATTCAATTTTCCTATCACTACATCAACTTCCCCAGTAATTTCCCATATAAACCGCCCAATGGTTCCAGTATGACAACATTACAACACGAAGCTGCTCGTTCGCGTTACTCGTTCAGCTCGTCCAGTCGTTTCGTATTCAGGGCAACCATTCAGCCGCGCCTCTGCGCGACGTGCGCTGAGCCCGTCCCTTTAAAGATCCGCCGATTTTTTTCGTATGTTCGCGCATCGTCGCGGACTTTCACGGGCCTCGTTGAATTCCCCGGTTACGTAAGCCTCGCCGTTACCGGGGAGCAACGACACGAGCTTCGTCTTTCCGAAATAAAGAAAGCAAACGCTGCCGTTGCGCGAAACGACGGGACTTCGGCAGGTATACAGTCAATTCGATGATTCGCGAATCTTCCATATTCCATGGATTACACTTACATTACACATTATTCCAGTAAGATGACATTTCTACCGCAATTCTAGACGTCCAAAGATGTCATTCCGATAGATCATCTCGGAAGAGACGGATTTCCGTCCAGCAATTTCGCAAATTTTACGACCCTCGCAGCAAGATTCCGACATAAGGAACGCGTTAATCGTCGGCGGTTCTAACGAACGTAATCCTAAAAATAATCTGGAACACAGATGCGCTCGTACGGCACAATTATAGACAGGTGTGCCGCGAATGAGAAAGTACATCCTGCGGTGGCACTCGATGAGAGCAACTCGTTCCTTCGCTGGCGCTGTGAATCTTCAAATTTTCAGCGTTCGATAGTTTCGAAAATATCACATCGCACTGTTTCCAGGATAAGCGTTCATAAGTTTCTTTTCTACTAATTCTTTTGATTCCAATCTAAGTAGTACAATTGCGTCGTAATCGATAGTGTTTACCAAACAATCTTTTTAAAAGAAGGAAAGCGAGAAGCTCGGGCATCACCGAGGCGTCCACGTTTTCCACGCCGAAGAATGATGATTTCCACGGCTGCCAAATCGTACATCGGAGATTTCGCGAGCGGCTCGTGGAAAGCGGCGGCGGCGTTTCGGCTCGTCTCGAAATAAAGTCGTCGCGACAAAATAATCCGCGTGTTTTGCGTCATTCACTGGCAGCCGCTGGTCCGCGCGCACGTGTGCGGGAACCTTTACGCTCGGGCCCCGTGTGCACAGGGTGTTCCAAGATTTATGACACCACAAAACCTCGTAAGAGCCGGTTTCATCGGGACGACGGTAAATTAACAGTTGCATTCGATATTAGTGCTCTCACCTTGCAATGTTATCTTCCAATAATTCACGCCGCTGTTACGATAGACGGAGCACGAGAGCCAATTGCGACAGTTGTACGAATTCCGCGAAGCTTCGTTGTGTTCGCAGCGACGAAAAAAATGATGACTCG
Source organism: Nomia melanderi (assembly GCF_051020985.1). Classification (NCBI taxonomy): domain Eukaryota; kingdom Metazoa; phylum Arthropoda; class Insecta; order Hymenoptera; family Halictidae; genus Nomia; species Nomia melanderi. The sequence continues at coordinate 15,767,777 of NC_135007.1, forward strand.
TTGATTAGCTTCGATCAGTCGCTTTTTTTTTTGGACGCATTGTTATTGTCGAGACCACCCGTGCACGCGAATTATCGCGATGACCCCACGTTCGCCGCGCACGATCGTCCGCCGGCGACGCGACCGAATTAATTGAATCGAAACGCTGGAACGTGTTGACCGCCGAACGAAATTTATGCGTCTTACCGTGTCCGCGTTCGAGCTCGGCTTTCCTCGTCGAGCGTGTAACGATAACGCGTCTATGCGTTGAATACGGGCCGCTTTTTGTCCGTTGCCGCTCGAATTATTTTTCTGATTATTTCGGAAATTTCTGTGTCGGACGAATCTGAATGTTAACCCTTTGCACTCGAGAGGCGACTCCTAGTTGCCAGATGAACACTAATAATCACTATAAACATAATTTTTACTATTGGATAGCTGCTTGTCTTTTTGTTTCGATGGATTTCTATAGATGTTGCTATATAATTAGATTATTTATCATTTATTCTAGTTATAACTGACACTAATAATCACTACAAACATAATTTCTACTATTGAATAGCTACTTGTCTTTATTTCGACAGATTTTTATCCGAATAAATGTTCCTAACAAATGAAATTAATTCAAGTGGAAACTTCTCCATCAACCCAATACGTTATAAGACATTCCGATACAAAAATTCAATTGTTACAATTAATAACATGCTCTTGTATCATTGGTAACAGAGATTCTTCCACGATTATTGTCTTCCAACGTGCTGAAACATTGCTGCACGGGTATTCTAACGCTCGCAATATTCCGGTAACGGTTATTCCATTATAGTACATAGTTCCCCTCGAATGAAATTGGGCCGAAGTGCTAACCGAATCGCGGAAACCGGATTAAAACAACTAGATTACAACTCCGTGTGTTTGATATTAAATCAATCGATGGATTCCAGCCGCGGAAAGAACGATCGAAAACGACGTTCGCCGGTTTGCGGGAACCGGCGAACAATTCTTCCGTTCAATTAGGCAACTGTGTTAGAGCCGCGGGTCCGCCGAACCGCCGCGAACACTCTCGGCTCCCCCGTTTCGCAACCGTCGAAACCGTAAAAGTTGTCTTTATGGCCCCGGCGTTAATATATATTCGTTTTGCCAGTATATTTGCGTGCGGCAGTAAACGTCGCGTAAAACTTCCTAGAATGAACCGCTGTAAATTCGCGAATTACTCGTAAGAAACCGTGGACCGGTTGCTCTGATAAACGCCGCCCGGAGAAACTTTCGAAAGATGTTCTCTCTCCTCTTTCGCCGGACGAAGAAGGATCACTTCGAAATCGCCGCATTTCAAATTTCTATGAGAGCCTCTCGTCTCATCTTCTCCCGAACGAACGGAGAGTGCTTTTGCCGATTTGCTGATCGAAAAGAAATTTGCTTCCGGTGTATCGACAATTGCAGCGAAACTCGTTATCTGACGTAAATGAATTCTAATTCGACAGTTACATCTTCTGTCATATATTCTATAAATATTAGTTTAACACTAGAACTACCGAGCATTTAATGTAATTCTCTATGAAAATTGAAACAGAAACTGAAACCAGTCATTTTGACTATTACGTAGTTCTAATGTTAAATTCGTTTCATTTAGTTCAATTCAGAGTTTCCAGTGTTTTCGATACAGTTTCTTAGAAATACGCGTTGACGCAAGATTCTGCGGCAGCCATTAATATTTCGTTGTTCCTCGGACGTTTCACCGATTTCTCGTTCGTCTCGCGAGTGAACGCGGAAGTTCCATCCACGGAAACCCATGTCCGTCTTTTTCCGCGTTTCCGTGTCCGATTTATTACTGTCCTTTGGCGTTCTTGGTTAGATTTGAGCGCTGCGTCTTTGAATGCCTTAACACTAAAACTACCGAGCAGTTAAATTTTTTGAGATTCCTCTGTGGAAACTCCAAGAATGCACCTATAGAGAATTCAAATTGATCAAGAATTCAGCTTGAGTATTGCTAAATCCATTTCTTTAACCATTTCTCAGAGACACCTGTTATCTTTCTAATAAGAAGAAGAAATTAGAAATGGGTCATTTTTACCCGTCTGGTAGTTTTAGTGTTAAGATTTCGCTTGCGAGAAGGTTCTCATTAGAAAAGTCATCGTGTCGATGAAATTCCAAATAGCAAATGAAGTTTTCCTACCGGTCGTTCGACGGTCGCGGTGCGTTTAGCGACAACAAACGATTTTCAGTCGCGTGCACTCGTTCTCCAACTAGCCGAGGCAGATCGAACTGAAAAGTTCACGGCTCGTGACTTCGCGAGTTGCGAAAGTTGGTTCAATTTGCCTCGAGATCGGAAGCGTCCGGCGGCTGGCATCGGTTCCCGGTCGCAGCGCGGAATTCCTCCGCGTCGAAGTTCCGCGGTAGGCCGGGCCGATCGGCTGCTCTTTGACGCCGACAACGATACAATTAATTCTCGGACTCCGAGTTCCCTTGACAAATTTTCAACGCGCGTGATTATTACGACAATCACGGTATATATAAGTGCAACTTTAGAGCTTCCCAAGTGTTCCTAAGCAAACGAAACTGAACAAAGTGAACCATACTATAATTGAACCGAGTACCGTCGGTTCCAAACCGTGGCACAAACAGTCGACTTTACGAGACAACGTCAAAACTCGAGTAAACATCGGTAAAAATAGCTGATTCGAGAGTGTCCATCGGACAAGAGGAAACAAGTTAACATTCCCAGCGCATAAATTAATGCGAATACTCTCGTCGATAGCGGCGACTCGTCAGGAACGGACACGCGAGCGCCAGCTCGGCGTGGGACGCGCCATTGTTACGCCAAGATTTCGCCGTTCCGTCAGAGCGCCGCTCCTCGGATTCACGGAAACTTTGATTTATTCGACGTTCTTCAAAAATGTACTTACAAATCGAAACCGGAGATCCATGAAACAAAAGTAATTTTCTATATCAGAGGAATACAATAAAAATATTCTTGTTTCCCTCGTGGCGTCTATATAACACGAATTAATACTACGAATATTATAAATATAAATATTAAGAAAAATTCAGCTTCGAGTCTACCTTGGTTGATCTAAGCTTGGACTCTTTCATTTGTCTTTCGGTTGACTCGAAGCTGAATTTTTCTTGGAGCTTCATTCAGGAATGGTCCAAAGGTAATTTATTCGAAAATCAAGCAGCCCTTAAGCAAAAGGGGCTCGAGCTGCCGGGTAATCTAAGTAGAAGGTTGAATCAAGCCAACGGGGACGTTTTGATGTAAATGAAAAGCAATTTGGTAGATCCTACAGTAGGAAAGGTAGCATTTATACCGTAGAAAGAGGGAATGAGAGAGAAAAAGAGAGAGATCTAAGAAAGTCGTTACATGCCCGTGAATGGTCGCCGTTCACCGTTTAACGACCTGCTAATTAAAATCGTGACTCGCTTGTTTCCAGGAGTTCTACGAAATCGTTGAAACCCTTTGGAAGGACCGGGGCGTGCAGCAGAGTTTCGAGAGGAGTAACGAGTACCAACTAATCGACTGCGCCAAATAGTGAGTGCAATTTTCAGTTTTGAACACCCGCCGACTTACCTTTCAACACTTTCGCTTATCCTATATTCATCTAGCTCCTTCCCGAAAATATCCTCCCCTTAGATATTCGAAATTATATTCACACAACTTGAATTGCATTTGTCCATTCAATTCGTTCTCAAGAATGCAAGATCCATCGATTATTAAAACGATGCTATTATTCAACAATCCAATCTTCCAAAGCGGATGAAATTTCAGCTTTCATTTTAAAAACTTACTCAGCTAGAAGTATCGTCATCGAATCACCAGACTCCTACACAATTTCCTTATTTCATCTCCATTCGTTCATCCGCAAATATTCTTCCCCGAAGTAACAATAACCCGTTCGCTTCTCGTTCGTCTTGCTCCTGCTCTCTCTCGAAGTACAGTAGAACCTCGATTATCCGATTCGATCGGGCAACCGGCCCAGATAAATGGAGGCGCACAATTTCTGCGAGAGACTAAAATTCGATCATTCCAATCCTTTCGATCTTCCCGATAGTCTCGATCGCGAGGAATAACAAATTCCTTAACCCTTATCCTACAACAACGAGTGAGACTCGTGGTGAAGAGTTTCAACACGATTCAACAAATATATATATTACTTAGTTAATTCGAATTCAAAGTAAATATTACTTCTCTGTAATCAACCATTATACTTAAAAGGAAATTTAGGCGTAACATACGTTTAGAATTTTTCTCTTTTTCCAATAGATTATTAATGACAAAGTAGCCGTATCGATCAGAGTTGAGAAAGAAATCATAGGCCAAGGGGTTAACCCTTTGCATTCGGGAGGTGACTCTCAGTCACCACTTGATCTGACGCAATAAAACTATAAAATCTGATATTTAATATTGAACTTCGTACAGTGCCTCGATTCGCGAAATATTCGAATAAAACAGCTTTCCTCAATCTATTTGTGATTTCCTGCGAGTTAGTTTCAAAAAATATCTTTCTGTCAAAAAATCTTAAATACTCCTAAGAAACTTCCAAGTGCAAAGGGTCAATCGAGCTCCTACTGTAACGACCTCGTCGTCGAATTCTCGACGAACCCCGCCGATCTCGCGACTTGGAAGTTCTACCAACGCGAACTGCGCCCTAAGAATACCGCGACCGGGAGAGCCGAGCGGCGCGCGGTCCCCTATAAAAATAAGAGGGTAAAGTTATTACCTGGCCGCCGCGTTAGACGCTCCTCCGCGCTCGACCCGTCACAGCTATTCTAATCTGCCCCCTCGGGGTAGCTGATATCGCGATCACGATAAGGAGGCGCGAACGATAACGCGCTCACGCGACGATAATGGAATCGCGCGCGCCGTTTTTCGCGAGAGATTCCGGCCGCTCGGCCGCGACGACTCCGCGGGAACGCGTTCCCCGTAACAAAATCACGGGAACAATAGGAATTTCGAGGTTCTCATTGATAGATCATCGGTAGATACTGCCGATACCTGGGAACGAGGCATTACCGCGCAAACGTGGTGATTCTATGTGAAAACGGAGAGATCGTACGGAAATTCTTGAGAATCATGGCAGTTGAACATTTTCGAAGATGTACGTTTCGGAGATTCTAAGTGGAACCCGGTACACATTGTAGAAACGGAAGACACTCGGAGACAAGGGATTGACGCCGGGTTTTTACTTTGTCCACAGTCGTGGCAAGACAAAAGGTATTGTGTAAGACGACGTGAATTACGACGACGTGAATGAGCTTCGACCGCGTATTTATAGAAGCCCGCAGACCGACAGGTTGCCAGTCCCGATCTTCGAATCTTCCTCTCGAGTTCCCGAAAACGTCTATCCACCTGCTGTAACTCGTCAGACGGCAGTCGGAGGGATCCTCTTATCGAAAGAGAAACTTCAAGTTCAACGTTTCGCAGCCTCTCGTCTCAAGATCCGAGAAAGTTTCGTTCGTAACCGGCGATCCCCGAATCCGCACGGAAAAGTGTTCGGCGCCGAAGAATCTCGTCTCGGAGCCGCCCGAGGCGGATCGGAGAGGCGGTCGCCGGCAATTTCGACGCGTTCAGATAACTCTTATCGGCGGGGCGAAGCGCGGCCGAGTCGGCCGGCTTATTTTGGCGAACGCCGGCGAACAATCGGCCGGGTTCCCAACGGCGGCCGCGACTTCTGCAACTTCGGAAGCGTTCCCGTGACCGCGATAGAGAAGTGTGCGTTCATGGGCCTGTGACACCGATTTAATGCCAATGAAGACAATGCTTTTAACGAGGTAATCGCTTTAATAGGGGCCACTCTCGTGTCCGTTCAGGGGTTCTCGCCGCGCAGGCGGCGGCCTAGAACTTTTTCCCCCGGGCCGTTCTCAGACGGACAAACCGCGGCACACGCGCTTCCGTGCGGCCGCGGGACGGTTATTTTTGGCGCGGCGCGTAAATTGTCGTTCGCTTTACTCGCCCGACCGACGGACGGCTGCCTCAACCCTTAGAAGCGTCGGCGTTACGGAAATTCTACTATCGAAACAGTTATAATGTTGACACTGCGGAGGACTCGGTTTCGTCGAGCTTCGATAAAACAAAATGAAGGATCGAACCCTTCTGGAAATTATCGTTCGTTTTACTCGTCCGATCGACGGATAGCAACCTCAACCCTTAGAACGGCGTTACGGAAATTCTAATATCGAAACAATCGTAATGACACTGCGGAAGAGTTTCGTCGAGCTTCGATAAAACAAAATGGATCGAACCCTTCTGGAAATTATCGTTCGTTTTACTCGCCCGATCGACGGATAGCAACCTCAACCCTTAGAACGGCGTTACGGAAATTCTAATATCGAAACAATCGTAATGACACTGCGGTGGAGTTTCGCCGAGCTTCGATAAGACAAATTGAAGGATCAAACTCTGCTGGAAATTACGCAAATTATCGTTCGTTTTACTCGCCCGATCGACGGATAGCAGCCTCAACCCTTAGAACGGCGTTACGGAAATTCTAATATCGAAACAATCGTAATGTTGTCTGGAAATTACGCGCAAATGACACCGAGGGATGCCGAGTACCAAGACGAAACATCGCCGTCGACGTACGACGGGTCGATAATTATTTATCGCGCAAACGCACGGTTTTTCGTGTGCCGATCGACGAGCAAGAACTACGGGAACAAAAAGGAGGCAGAATGGAAGACCGAGCGGCGAGGCCGCGCACAGAGGAAAGGCCGCTCGAAGAATCGAACGATTCCCTCCGATATTTTCTAACCGTCCCACCTTTCAACTCGTTGTCAACTTTAGAGTGGCCCCGGAGCCGATAAATTTCTATAAATCAGCGAAAAACCGCGCGCTCGCTCGTTCCTTGCTGCCTCTCTCTCTTCCTCTCCATCTCTCTCCCTCTCTTTCCCTCTCTCTTTCTCTCGTCCCGGTCCAGCAGGTCGCTTGAAACACGTGTATCCCTTTGAGAATTACATAGGCGAGCGAGAGCCGCCGCGCACAGGTTGTTGCACTGGATCGGTGGGCAAACGGGCGTGAATCCCGTGTGTAAACGCGAAACTTATCCGCTATGCCAACAGACCCGGCTAGATGGAAAGAGCGAGCCACGGTGTACATATTTCGCTTCGTCGTCCGAGGCCCGTCGATTCGTCGGACGGTTCAATCGGACGCGGACCTAGCGTCGGTCGCATTGCGATCGGATGCAACCTCGCCGAACGCTGGCGTCTTCCTCGAGAATTATACTCGATGCTGCTTTGCGAGATTTCGAAGGGTTGCGAACAATTTTCTTTCGATTATATGTGAATATGTACAGAATGTTGTTTGTTGATGGTAATGGTACTGGAACTTAGGTACCGATCAGAGTTTTCTGAGAGGAATATAGGCGATTGTCGATTTATTACGGAAGTGAGAATAACTGTTGGATAATGAGGACATTTCATTTGTCTTTAACGAGAACTATGGGTTTTTCTGTTTGGAAGTGATGGTTGTTAGAACAAAATTATGTGTATAATCTGTATATCTAATATAGATATAATTGTAATATAATGTAGATTGTTAGAATAATATAGATAATAATCTATATAATCTAATATATCTAATAATCTATATAATCTATATATCTAATATAGATATAATTGTAATATAATGTAGATTATTATAATGATATAGATAATATAGATTATAATCTATATAATCTAATATATCTAATAATCATCATCTAGATGTGTATCTTTTCAGGGAATTAAGGAATTAGTCTAGATGGTTGAATCGAATGATCTTATCTCCTTGCATCTCAAAATTCTTGGCAAAAGATATTACAATGAAATGATACAAAGTTATTTTATTTCAGTGTTTCTCCGCGTTATACGAAGATCAATATTAAATACCAAAGTTTATTATTTCGATGACGTTGCTTTCCCGAGTTCCAGTTTCTCTGTACTTTTCTCGATCGATGATTTACAGATCTTTCTCATCGAGCTGGACGAATTTAGTTGCTAACCAGGTGTTCCCAGGTGTTGTTTCGTCTCTGTGTCCTTTGAATCCGAGCTGCTTTGTTTCCTTGATTTTTTTTATCGCCGCCGCTCGAGCTCGAAGTGAATCGGAAGAGGCGATCATTCTTTCGCTTCGAGCTGAATGAACTTGATCACCTGTCGCAGCGAGTATTTTTAGAATACTATTTCGTTTCGAGGCTTTCCGAACTCTTCTCTTCTTCTTCGTTCTCTTTCTTCACGGGCAACGAAAGTTCCGATCATTCTTTCGCTCTCCGACTGAATGAACCGATTCCAACTTGGAACTCTCGCAATCTTCACACTACCGGACGACGGATCCGTTCACGACTCCCTCCTTCGCAGTTATCGAAATGATAACGAACGCTTTCGTAAGAATCTATCATAGAACTAATTAACTCTTTGCACTCGGAAGTTTTTCACTAGAAACATTTTAACATTTCCTGATGAGATGAAATCGATATTTCGTGAAACTAAGTCGAAATAACGCGTACATCGAGGAACAAAGCTATTTTATTCGAATATTTCTCAAAATGATGCATTATAGACTTACTTCAGTTCGCTCACTTAAACGATGATTATTCGAAAATATTTCTATATTATAAATAATGCCACCTACTGACGTTCAGCTAGATAAACATGCAATTATAATGATGCAATTCAATCGAACGATTTAATATTTGATCTTTCCCATTTCGTGTATTTTGCTGCATCAAATCGGCGTTCAACGTGTTAAATATCAAATTTTATAGTTTCACTTATAAAATCAAGTGATGAGAGTCACCTCTCGAGTGCAAAGTGTCAATACCTAGCTAAACGACAAGTCCGAAATCTCGATAGATCCCACTGATCCAGAAACCAATCCGTTATTCAGAAAACTCAGAGTTTCTATAAATAACGTCGAGAAAAAAGCGAAATCGGTTAGTAATTCCATCGTTAATCGGCCGTGCGAGTTCCTTTCTCCCAGATGAAAGAGAAGAACGCCCAAGAATGGCCGGTTGCACCTCGATTACTGCGCCTAGCCGAGGTTCGCGTGAATTTTTCAAGCACCCTCCCCCTTTCTCCTTTCTTTATTCAATTTCCCCCCGGCGCGGTCCTCTCCTGCAGCGGGAGGAAACCGTTCGATGGAAATAGCGCATCGTATTTTTAGGGAGCACCGGTTCCGATATACAGGGTGTACGATTCATCGGTCGCGACGATTTATACGGCACTTCCGGTCATCGAACAGGTCGTCGAATTCGCTTTAGTAACAAACAGTACACCACCTACAATACACTGTCCCGTTTACAAAATGTAAAGGTCACCTTGACGTTATCGAGCAAATCATTTTTTACTCATTTTCCCGTCGTTGCAACTCGTCCAGAACTTTCGTCTCTTTCTCTTACAGTTCATTTGTATGATGAACGATAAAGTGAAAATCCTGAAGTACAATGAAAACGACAATAGATTCTGGCAAATGGTACACCCTGTATAACGAAGACTGCTTGGTCGAGATCTCCGTCGAAGGGAACTCGAAGAGATGTGTAGACGTTTATTTAAACGATGACAATTTATATATTTTTCGTTGTCAACAGAAACTTTTTTTTTTAATATCTTTTTCTTTGTTTCGCGTTTATTCGAAACAACGCATACACGCACGCACGTCCATGAAGTTTACGTCAATATTAACCTACGCGTCTGCAACGTGAACAGGATTTTCGCCGAGGGAAGACTCGAAAGAATTCCGGAAGACAAACGAAAGAATTGCGAGCAGTTGGCGAAACCGATTTCAGAGGGATCGGCGCCACCGCGCGCCGGTGTGCTCGGTGTATCGCGAGATAAAAGGAATATGGGCCAACAAACAGCCGGCCCGAAATATCTCGAATTTGAGTCACTGCGCGCTGCCGCGAATAAATATTTGTTCGACAAGAATACGGGATCGCGATACGACAACGGGCCCGATTATCGATTGTTGGCTCGGTCGCGTCGTTTCCTGGTTGAACGGTCCGGTATGCTTCGCGCGATCGGATTCGAGCAATTCGGTGGTCCTGCTTCCGAACTGATCCTAAGAGCTGTGATCTTTGACATTTCTGCTTGATTTCGGTGGGAAACGATCGGCGATCGTACATTGTAAACAGGTGTATTTCGCTTGCGATGCTATAAAATTAGACTCAGTTCCGCAAGCTGTTAGGAAGAAGCTCGGAAATTCATATTTGGAAGACTAAGTCGTAAACAAATGATTGAATTACTCGAATAGCAAGAGATCAGCACGTAGTTTCCTATTTTTCTATTATTCAAGTGATTGATATGTAATTTAGCTTCACCTGTTGAGGGTTTTGTATACTTCAGAGAATCTTCGTCTGCAAAGACGAAAGTTATAAAATATATTCGTTTGATAGAATTATTGAAGCTATTGAATATATTGTTAATTCATATTCATCTGTGGATATTTATTAATGTCATACTGCATAGATTTTGTTATAATCTTGAACATAAATTCGGCCCATGGAGGGTTAATGACGAGTAAGACTCGTGATGATTTCTAGACCAATTTTACAACCAATGTTCATTACACACTGATCAAACAACTATTTTCATCTCCAAATGAAATCTCTGCTTCAAGTAGAATGGAAAATTCTCTCACATTTCTCCCAAATTCTCGATAGTAAAATGTTACACAACCTTAGTAACGAAAGTAAATAGCACCGCAAGGGGTTAGCGTAGCTATAACCATAGCCGCCTATAGTTTTCCCTGAATTTTCCATTTCTCGAGTCCTGCAAGGAATTATGGCGGACAGACTCCGGCGACAGATCTTCCTCTGAATATTCCGTTCTTCGGGAGGATCTCGGTAGAGAAATATTGAAGATGGCACGGCGAAGCTTCCATCGAATTCTCTTTCTTCCAGGAAAATTCTGGTGACAAATTGTGGAAGATAACGCGATAGATTTTCCTTTGAATCCTCTGTTCTTCAGGGAAATACTGGTGGGAAGTTATTGAAGATTTTCCTTTTCTCTGTCTTCGATTGCTCCAAAATCTTCCGAATTCTCGAAGTTCGTTGCGATGTTCGGAAATGTTTATTCTACTTCAATCTATTCTTGCTCTTCGACAATTCTCGATCATCGGTTCGCTATAAATCAGCTTCGAGCCAGTGGAATCGTCCGTCGAGAGATCGACGCTGCTGAAAAAAATCTCGCGCGAATCGTTTCGCGGAACTTCCCCGCGGCAGGCGCATCCGGTGTTGAAAGTTTCCGCTGCACCCGCCGCCGCTTTGGTACTCGCGTCAGTTAGGCGAGGTTTCGCAGTCGGAGAGGTTCGTCAAATATTTGCGATTCGGCGCGGAAATCTTTCCGCTTGCTCGGAGGAATCGATGCCGGAAGAAAAGCCTCCGGAATCGATTCGCAGGTTCGATTTGTTACTTATGCAATCGACTGGCCGTTGTTTCGCAATCGCTTTGACCTCGTTCAAGATCCGCGGACAGTTGTCCTGCCCGCCGGAAGCTCTGAACGTCCGTAACCTCTGGTATTAACGAAACCGAGCCTTTTTGCCGGGAAATGTTACAGTTGGTTTCCCTTTATTTTTCGAGCTCTTTGAATAGCTCCGGGTAGCTTCTGTGATAATAATAATCATTTTTCCGGTGGACTTGGGAATTGGATGATGGTGAATGTGTTTGGCATCTTAGAAATTTGTAGGATTGATTCATTGTTTCTCTGTGCTGTAGTTCTTCTACATTGCGAACTTGTTTCTTCGATTGCTTGTAAGAGCACTCACAAGGAAATGAAAGTTGTTATGTTTTAGATCGTTAAACTTCAAATTTGCCATTTTTAAATTCTCAAACTTCAAATACCATTCATTTACTCATTTTCCATTTCCAAATTCTCAAACTTCAAATACCATTCATCTATTCATCTCCCATTTCCAAATTCTCAAACTTCAAATACCATTCATCTACTCATTTTCCATTTCTAAATTCTCAAACTTCGAATACTATTCATCTACTCATTTCCTATTTCCAAATTCTCAAACATCAAACATCAAATACTATTCACCTGTTCATTTCTCATTTGCAAATTCTCAAACTACAAACATCAAATCCCATTCATCTATTAATTTCCCATTTCCAAATTCTCAAACTTCAAACATCAAACACCATTCATCTACTCACCTCCCATTTCCCATTTTCCATTTCCAAGTTCTCAAACTTCAAACATCAAATCCCATTCATCTATTAATTTCCCATTTCCAAATTCTCAAACTTCAAACATCAAACACCATTCATCTACTCACCTCCCACTTCCCATTTTCCATTTCCAAGTTCTCAAACTTCAAACATCAAACATTCACCTCCTCCTTCAACCAAAAATCCACCCCGTCTCCCCCGATCATCGCCAACAAAGAAACTTCCCTAGCCACCGAAAGACTCCCAATTTCCCAGCGACTAACGACTACGCGAACTGAAAATCAAGCCCAACCGTCGATTAACAGCCCCACCGTGCACGACACCTGGCCATCAGCAGCCGAGCCCGCGCCGCGTATCGTTAGAAATAACATTGTCACAGCCGACCCCAAGGTCGGCGGAGTTACATGCCGCGATAACGAGAAAATCGTTCTGCTGTCGCCACTGGGTCACGACCTCCTTCCTCTTTCAATTCTCCGGAGGTCGATAACCTCATTCCCGTCTGAGCGCGCCAATTTCATGACCTACCTTCTCACGAGCCTACACACGCACACCGGACGCACGGTCTCTCCGCGACGCTGATCTCGCGCTCGTGTGCCTCGTCGGGGTCCCAACTTCGACCGAAAATCAATCACGCCGATCCGCGGTTTCTCAAATTTACTCGAGCAGCCAATCTCGGCTTCCTTACTGCCAGTTCCTGCGAGATTGATTGCGCGTGTACGTGTACGTGTACAAAGCTGAACCTCGTTTGCTCTGCGATATCGTACTTCTAATGAGAATTTGGTAGTCGAGCGTTGTACGGGCTACCTTTGTTTTCGGGAGATAAAATGTGGCAATGAATGCGTAGAGGGACTTTGAATAGAGTTTCTAATAAATATTCGAAAGAATAATAAATATTATTAGATATAACTCTTTGCGAACGAAGACTCGCAGAGTATACTAAACTTTCAGCAGAAGAAGCTGAATAAATAGAAAACTCGAACTTCAGAAAGAATGGAACTGCTGAGCTTGTTTATTTGAATAATTAACGCATTGCACGCCTAAATTTCAGCTACTAAAAACGCGAGCCTCGGTAATCGTATTCATAGATTTTTGAACAAATCAAACCGAAGTTTGCAACTTACGAAAAAGAATAAGAAATTCGATGCTGTAATTTTACTTTGGATTTGTGTTATAGTATCTAAAATGTTAGATTGTAAGATAGTAATTAAGCGATAGTCTAAAAATCGTCAAATTGACGACATGCGTCCTTAACACTAGATTTACGGACATTTATTCTATTGTTCCTAAAGTGTTAGGATTTTGGAATAAATTGATCAAAGACTAAGTTGATACCCTGTAATATCGATTTTGACATGTTAGTGATCCGAACGTAAATTTCAGAGTTTTTGGAGTTTCTGAAAAGTCTCCTTCACATCATTCGAATCGGTGTTATGATTCTTCGATGGAGGATTGTGTAATTTCAGAATTAGACGAGTATAATTAGGGACAAGAATAGAATTGAATTTTAGGCGTTCACGAGATACGTGTGAGCCGAATATTAACTCCCCGGTGTGTGCCGGGAAGTTGGACACGTGACCGAGCTTTTAAATCGAGTTTAGTGAATAGAAGTATTTTCGGAGTCGCGTTAGTTCGAGGATAACGTTATTTCGGGGATTCGAAGATTAAATTGGGAGAAATGTTGTGTTGTCGGATTACAATGGCGAGTTCGACGCGCGGCGGAGCTTTTACATTGAATTCCACGTGCAGGAATATTCGTAGGTTCAACATGAGTTTCTCGATTTAAAGAAAATTATATCGACCGATCGTGCAGATAGATATAGAATAAATATCTACATAATTTCATCCCTTAACTGGAATTCGTTAAAGCGATGCTTTAACACTAGGTTCACGGAACCCGTCAATCTGACGGATATTGAGTTAAACATTATTTAGTAATAGTTCAAGTCGATCAACGCTTTGGTTTTGAAGCTACACGTGTTAAAGAAAGCCCCCGAGGCGAAGGGTTGGAAAATGAATGTCGCGAAACGTTCAATAGCGAGGATTATGTTGAAGTTTCCTCCCAGCGAAATTAGCTAGAAAAATCCACACGCGCGTATAAAAATCTGCAGTCTAGTAATGATATAGCCGGCTAATAAACCCAGCGGGATCATAGAGGGTTGGTTCCGGCGGTCAACAAAGGGTATCGCGAAAGCAGGAAAGCGATACCTCGGCCAGTGCCGTGGAAAGCAGCTCCCTTACAAATTAGTTTCTCTTTCGGAGCAGCTTTGAACATTTTTGAGCTGGCAAAGGCGATCGCGGTGCCCTAACTAGCTCGAACTCGCAAAAGGAGGAGCTGTGCCTTTAAAACTGTCCTCGTGCCGGAACGTTTTTTCATCGGGACTCAAAGTAATTACGGTATACAATTTAAAAAGAAGGCTCGAGTGAAACATTGAGAAACATAATAGGAATCTCGCATACCCTAATTCGTTAATGAGTGTTCAATGAAACTGAAGCTCGTTCTTCATTTATTAACTCTCGCGACTCTTCGTAGTAACTTCCGAATAAATTAACCCTGTAGGCCCATGTAACTTTGAAGTCGTATATCAGTATATTGGCATCTTGTTGATTTATTTCATTTTACTCGAAATGGTGAATAAAATTAAGTAATCGGTTAACTGAAACTTTCACACGCTCAGGGTTGAAAGTTTGTCAGCGTAACTTGAAATACAAAATATATTCGTCTGATGAAATTATTGGAACTGCTGAATAAATTATTAATTCGTATTCATATGTGGATATTTATTAATTTTGTACTGCATGGATTTTTATAATCATGAAAAATTCGGCCCATGGAGGGTTAATGACGAGTAAGACTCGTGACGAAGATTTCTAGACCAATTTTACAACCAATGTTCATTACACACTGATCAAAGCAAACTATTTTCATCTCCAAATGAAATCTCTACTTCGAGTAGAATGGAAAATTTTATTATAATCATGAAAAATTCGGCCCATAGAGGGTTAACGAGAAGAATAATGGATTACTGAAAGAAGAAGAAGCTAGCTCGAGTAGAAACGAATAACAAATTACCATCGGAAAACGAGACGATCGGGCCTACGTTGCTCCACGGAGTGACCCCGCGACCTTACCTCCCAAAAAGGAGCAAGAAGAACAAGGAAAAGAGAGTGAACTGCCGGCTGTTGGACAACCGTCCGCAGTCCTCGTGTCGGTAAATATATTATCACCGTCAACCGGCTGTAGAAGGCCTGGCTGCACGCCGGTGTCAAAGCGGAGAGACCCGTCCGACCCGAGCGACCCGTCGACCCACCCCTGCGGGGCCCCTCTGGTCGGCTCGCACCTACACACAACACGGCCGTCCCCCCCTCTCCGCCGGCGTCCGGGGGCGTCGTGCATACGTGCACACCGTTAACCGTCTGCACGTACGATTGATGGCGAGGCAACGGTGGCAGTGACCCATGACCCGGATTGGAAACTGGGTGCCGGAGAGAGGCATACCCGGCGAGGCCGAGAGGGCGAGAGTTGGGGTTAGGATAGGACACCGGCGAGGATCGATTTTCCCTCTTGGTGCGCCTCTATCCACCCTAGACACCGGCCGGGGAGGGTCTTTCTCGCCGAGAGACGGAGAGCGGTGGAGAAGCTGTCGACCGGGGGGTAGAGGAGGACGCTGCTAGAGAGAGAGAGAGAGGGGGTGTAGGTTTGTGAAAGAAGGAACGAGTTAGAGATGCTAGAAGAGGAAAGAGGGAAATAGGGAACACGAAAGAGGAAAACGCGAGATGTCGATCAGAGGGAGAGAGAATGCGAAAGGGAGGAAGAGAGAGAGATGTCGAAACATAAAGAGACGAGGATGCTGGTAGAGAGAAAGAGAGAGACAGAGGGTGCTGGTAGAGAGGGAGAGAGAGAGGGTAGGTTTGTGAAAGAAGGAACGAGGTAGAGATGCTAGGAGAGGAAAGAGGCAGAGAGAACGCGAAAGAGGAAGAAACACGAGATGTCGACCAGAAGGAGAGAGGATGCTGATAGGGAGAAAGAGAGAGATAGAGGGTGCTGGTAGAGAGGGAGAGAAAGAGAGAGAGGGTAGATTTGTGAAAGAAGGAACAAGTTAGAGGTGCCAGAAGAGGAAAGAAGGAAATAGAGAGAATATTAAATAGAGAAAGAAACGCGAGAAGTCGACCAAAAGGAGAGAGGATGCTGATAGAGAGAGAAAGAGAGAGAGAGGGTAGGTTTGTGAAAGAAGAAACGAGTTAGAGACTAGAAGAGGAAAGAGACAGAGAGAACATTAAAGAGAGGAAGAAACGCGAGACGTCGAAAGAGAAAGAGCCGACGACGGAAAGGAAGAGGAAGCAGAAGACGAAACAGAAAGAGAATCCAAAGGGGCTGAAAAAAAGCGGCTGGCGAAAGGAGCGAAAGGGCCGAGGAACGAACAAGTGGGATCAAAGGGGTCGCGAGCGAGGACGAGAGGAAAGGAGAGGTTCTCCTCTCTTCCTCGTCCCCTCGGTTGCGGCCCACCCTTCGCCGGCAGCCACTTCCGCTTTCCATCCGCGCGCGTTATCGGTACACGGCTCCGACGGCAGCCACCTCTCGAGATCCTGCGGCAGCTTCCTGCTCCCGAATCCTCGGAACGGAACGGTTCTCCCGAGGGATCGGGAGCGATTAAATTTCAACCCCCTATTACGGCCGCCGACTCCCGGTTCAATTCGATTCCTCGAGGCGCAGCGTCTATTTTAATGATTACGCTTTTCGGTTCATCCCCTTCCGACGAATAATAGGAACCTCAGACGATCCGTCCCGTTACATTCGATCGCAACGCGAACTCGCTGTTCGGGGTGGATTCTATCGCGGGGGAGGCGGCTACCGGAATTCGACGCACGCGTCCACAGAACGAAGACGAGCCGGTGAACGCGCGAAGCGGTCCCAGGCGATAACGATGCGGTCGGCGAACGATCGTCATCGCTGGTACCGAGGCCGTCGATCGGAAACCGGTTTCGTCTTGGACCGCCGGCCGGCTCGTTACCCCGGCGAGCGCGATTGTTAATTAGATTAGAATACTGTAACGCCCTCTGCGGAAGCTCCGATGTCATCCTGCCTTTCTCTTGTTTCAGTTTTCTAGATAAGGTAGCCATTGTTAAGCAACCGGATTACACCCCCACGGAACAGGTGAGCGAGACTTCTACTCGTCGGACGCTTGAGACTGAACCCTTCGTGGTCTCGAGACACTCGACGCTTAAATATTCATTGTACTCCGATCTTCATTAACAATCATGCGCTATTACACGATGCAAATACAATGTTACTCGTCGAACCACTCAATTCGCAGATGAAACCGATCAATCTCTCTATAACGATGCCGGTTCCTCGATCTCATTCCTCCATTCCCGAATGTTTCGCGAATTCAGAGGAACCGTCGGACTAGAATCCAGTAACCCGACGCTGAGAAGACAACTCGAGACCACGAAGACTCGAAGCCATCGGCTCCGAGCGTCCCCCGGACCGTCCACGACCCGTTAATTCGTTCTGCTTGTTCCAGGACATCCTAAGGTGTCGCGTCCTCACGTCCGGTATCTTCGAGACGCGGTTTCAAGTCGACAAAGTAAACTTTCAGTAAGTCCCGTCCCGATACCTCGCCGCATCTCGCTTTCCAGCGTCGTCTAACTATATATAGCCGACGTATTACAGTAACATCGGCCGACGGTAAATATAACGCGAACCAGCGACGCGCGTCTCCATCCCTCCTTCTCCCTCCTCACTCTCTTTCTCTCTCTCTCGTTCTCTCTCTATCTATCTGTCTATCTCCCTCGCGCGGTGTGTGTGTATTACAGAACGGCGACTTACGTGGTACACGGCCGTGCGCAGCGAAATCCGTTAGCCGCGTTAACGCCTCCGCAACTTTATTATATTTCCCCCTTTTTTTTTCCCGTCCGCTCGACGGACCTCGGAGGATTCTCCGCTCCACATTGCCTCCTCGCGGGGGAAGCGTCCTCTCTGCCGGCGGCCCCGTAGAAATTATCGAATCGATTCTAGCACTCTGCATCCCCGTCGCCGTCCCACCCCCTAACCGGATCGCCGGAGGGTCGGACCGCGGGTGAACGGGCCCGCACGATTTTTTTTACCCCGCCGGGAGACTCGCGCCGAGCAGTCGAGTCCGTCCGGAGGATCCTGTATTTTTATACCTGGAAAGGCCGCGGCGTAAACTTTGATTGGGAAATTATACTGCAGAATCGATGTTTTTTTTCTGATTTCATTGGTGTACGTCTCGCGGGTATGTAGGGGTTGAATTGCATCGGTTGCTTGGGACTGTCGGGGTGCGTCTTGGGAAGGGTAGATACGGCTGTTGGATCGAGATTATAAAGTATTCGAAGTGTTTCCGAGAAGCGATTTCGAAGATGTTCCTTGGTGAAGGGTTGAAGGATCGTGGGATAAGTTGATTTGCCCTTGATAAGTTGATTAACCCTTTGCAGTCGAAAGTTTTGTAGAAATATTCAAGATTTTTCAGTGAGATGTACGATACTCTGAAATAAGCTAATGTGAAAATTACGTAAATTTGGGAACAAAGATATTTGATTTGAATACTTCAATCGATGTAGCATATAGATTATAATATTATCCCTTTGCACTCGAGAGTTAGTCTCACTCACCATCTGATTTCATACACTAAAACTATAAAATTTGATATTTAATATTATACTTTGTATAAATTTCATACAGTGAAACTACAAAATTTGATATTTAATATTATACTTTGTATAATACATCAATTTGTGAAATATTGAAATAAAATAGCTTTGTTCCTCAACGTACGTGTGATTTCTCGTCGACTTAGTTTCACAAAATATCGATTTTATCTCATCAGAAAATGTTAAAATATTTCTAATGGAAAACTTCCGAGTGCAAAGGGTTATAATGTAAGACTTTTGCTATATCGAATCTAGCGGTAAACTGAGAGTCACCTGTCGAGCGCAGAGAGTTAAGGATATCTATCAAATCGATGAAAGATCAATGCTTCGTTCGGCAAAGATAATTTTCTTCATTCCTCAGTAGCATATCAGAGTCAAAGTATTACATAACGCGACGAACAGCAGCCTTTCCAGGGTAAACCGTGTCCGTCGGCCGATGTTATCGCGAGCAGCGGCATTCGTAAACGAACGATCGCCGGAGAAATCATTGGGATTGATAATTGCAGCATGTTCGACGTCGGTGGCCAGAGGGACGAGAGGAGAAAGTGGATACAGTGCTTCAACGACGTAACGGCAATCATATTCGTAACGGCGTGCAGTAGTTACAACATGGTACTCAGGGAGGATCCGACGAAGCTCCGACTCAGAGAGAGTCTCGATCTCTTCAAAAGCATTTGGAACAATCGGTACGGTACCATACACTCGTCGCGACATCATCGAAACAGCACAAACTCAGATAAACGTCTAACCAACGTGTTTCTGCTTTCTCTTTCCAGGTGGCTCCGCACAATTTCCGTAATCTTATTTTTAAATAAACAGGATCTATTAGCGGAAAAGGTAAAAGCAGGCAAGCACAAACTGGAGGACTATTTCCCGGAGTTCGCGCGATACCAGACGCCGGTCGAGCCCGGCGTGGTGGCGGACACCTCGGAACCTCCTGAAGTTATAAGGGCCAAGTACTTCATTAGGGACGAGTTTCTGGTAAGCGACACGGCGGCCGGCGGAACGTTGTTCGCCGCCGTGCAAGAATCGAAATTTCAAAGCACTAACGCGGAGATTCGATTAGCTGCTCTGGGCCCTGTAACTTCCGGCTTAATTACTTTACCGGAGCACAGTCGAAATTTCCGTCGAGGAACTGTAAGCCCCTTTTTCGGGGGCCAGTGGAGAGACTTGATTGGAAAGTAGGCCGATGCAATCGGTTAATTGAGAATGCACTGCGAAATTGGTGCGTGAAATCTTTGAATTTCGAAATTTTTGTAAGGTGCAATTTTTCAATTCCAAGATCTCGGGAACGTACAATTTTTCAATTTCAAAATCTCTGTAACTTACAATTTTTCAGTTTCAAAATCTCTGTAACTTACAATTTTTATTCCAAGATCTCCAGAACGCGAAGTGTTTCAATTTGAAAATCTCTGCAACGTACAATTTTTATTCCAAGATCTCCGGAACGCGAAGTGCTTCAATTTCAAAATCTCCGGAAATTGAAGTGTTTCAATTTGAAAATGTTCGCATTGCAACGTCTCAACTTCGAGCCACTCTAACTCCTAAGATTAGCTTAGAATGAAAGGAAAACACGTTAACAAAGTAGTGCGTTGCTATCCGTATCGCGACTATAGCTTGCTACTAAACGCAAACCACTCTAACTCGAATCCACAATACTTTGCAGCGTATAAGCACGGCGAGCGGGGACGGCAAGCACTATTGTTATCCGCACTTCACATGCGCCGTCGACACGGAGAACATCAAGCGGGTATTCAACGATTGCCGGGACATCATCCAGCGGATGCACTTGCGCCAGTACGAGCTCTTGTGACTTCGTTCCTGCCGACGTGTCCTGTCACTCGTTCGCATCAGAGTCACTATAACAGCCAGCCTCGCGCAGCCGATCACGCGAGCCGAGCTAGTCGTGCGATGGATGATCTGAGAACGCGCGCGTCGCACCGGTCAGACGCACCGCCGCGGACAATTTTTCGTAAAACGCCGGGATAAGGAAGAGAAATTCGAATGAGAACAGAATGTGGGAGAGGACGGGAGAGAATGAGAAGAGAGCGAAAGAGAGAGAGAGCGAGAGAGAGCGAGAGAGAGAGAGAGAAAAAGAGAGAAAGAGAAGGAGAGAGAGAGAAAGAGAGACGGCGTCGAAGGATCCGCGCGCGGAGGGAACGCGCGTCCGAATACGATCGATGAATTTGATGACTGCCTGTCGATCTTGAATTCTGCCTCGATCTGGAATCGGTGCGATTCCGAGGAGATACAGAGAACGTTGATACGTAGCCAGGTCTCCGGGGGTTACGGGGGGGTTAATATCTGTCTCGCAACGGAGAACAGCGTCTCTTTTTTGCACAGAAAGAAAAAAAATACAACAACAACAACAACATCGCTTTAACTAACGTCATTTCGGTGTACAAGCAAATCTTACATGCCCCTTCGCGCATTCTACTACAACTACAACTACTACAACTACTACTACTACTACTACTACCTACTACTACTACTACTACTACTACTACACTACTACTACTACTACTACTACTACTACTACTACTACTACTACTACTACTACTACTATTACTACTACTACTACACTACTACTACTACTACTACTACTACTACTACTACTACTACTACTACTACTACTACTACTACTACTACTACTACTACTACCACTACTACTACTACTACTACTACTACTACTACTACTACTACTACTACTACTACTACTACTACTACTACTACTACTACTACTATTACTACTACTACTACTACTACTACTACTACTACTACTACTATTACTACTACTACTACTACTACTACTACTACCACCACTATTACTACCACTATCTTGTAACGATCGTTTCACGACAGACAAAAATAGAGAAAGAGAAGATTCAAATCTCGGGCAGGTTTCTTTTCTTGTTCTTGTTCGGTACGTTTTACTTTCCGTATTTCTTTTTTCCTTTTGTAAATGGAATTGTCGTTCGAGTAATATTCCGTTTGTCAGACGAGAGTGTGCTGAACGTCGACGCGGCGGGAAAGAAGGGGGGACGGGGAGGCGGAGGGAGCACGTTATATATACGTATGATTAATGTTGTAAATGTTCGGTCGCTGAGAAACACGTGCAATTTTACCGAGTACCTCGTTAATTTTATTTTTCTTACGCATCAATTCGTTGATAAGAGTGCGAACGAATGCTCGAACGTTTTTCCCTGGCCGTGTAACGGCTGTTCCTCGAGTCCGGCACACTCGTCGCGGTCTCTTTCGAATTTTTCCGCTGATTCTCGGGCGCTCGACACGTTGACTGCCACGAAAACGTTGAACGTTTCGTCTGTCCACCGGTTCAATCTTTCGTAACGGAGACCACTAGTAGTTAAAAATAATTTTATAATCTTTGAACACCGCACTCCACACTTTACACTATTATTTAATCGTTTACCAGTTATCGTACACGTTTCTTTGGCATCGATTGCCTCGTAATTGTTCTCGATCGCAGTCAACGCGTTAAGAACGTTCCCTTGGAGGACTTAGGCAAATTTTCTCCGTGTAACAGATCCTCTTCTCGTTGAGCTCGTTTCTTTTTCTCTTTCTTCGTGAACGTTTTCTTCCTTGTTATTCGTCGTTTTGTTTTTTTGTTTTTTTTTTGTACTGGTTCCTTTTGTTTTCAGAATCTCTTGTTGTACATTTCATTTCTCCGCCATGGAAAAGCCCAGACCTCACGCCAGAATCATCATCATCATCATCCCCCCCTCCCCCACCTCCCAATTCGCCGTTTTTTAATTAAGATCTCTCCGTTGTAATTTCCGCGAACGAATCGTTGATTTCCCTCGACTTCCGAATCTCGAAACTTTTAAATCGCATTGGCCCGACCCGTAGGAGTCTCAGCCGCATCTTTTTACAAGAAGAGTATTTTGTGAGATTTTACAGTATTTCGAAGAGCGTTTTAATTAATATAACTATGTATCAAATATGTACAGGGTGACCGTCCACAGATTCATGTTTTTATGTGCGTTCCTCCCAGGATGGATCGAGATTCCTCACTTGATATCGTTTTTACCGATTCTTCTTCTTCTTCGTTTCTTTTTTCCATTTTTCGACGATTTACGTTCAATTCGTGTACTTAGGCACACACACATACACACATACACACGACACACTCTCATGTACACACAAGAAACAAACACACTGTCGTCGTAGCATAATGTTTACGTATGTAAAAAAAAAAAACTGAACTGTGCAAGAGATGTGCCACGCTGAAAGAGAGCAATTCAGAGAGCTAGAGAAAATGCGAGAACGCCTGTGTATACGTATTGTGTGTATGCGTGTGTGTATGCGAAAGAAAGAATGAGAGAGAAAGGAAGAGAAAAAAAGAGATAGAGAAAAAAAAACAAATTCGTTTTACACGTACACTTTTTGACTAGCGTTTAGGCTCCAAATCTTTACAATCAAAGTATGTCAATGTAAATGTTATAAAACATACAGAGGTATAATACGTTGCTTATTTATTCGACTTCGAAATGTAAAGTTCCCGCGTCTTGTTTATTCCGAACGATGCTTTCGTGTCCCGGGGATATTATACACTACACGTAATATAACAAACAAACAAACAAGCAAACAAACAAAAAAAAAGAAGGAAAACAGAAATATAAAAAAAAGAGTACGATCTCGACGTGTACAAACGAAAGAAAGAAAGAAAATCCGAGAGACTCTCGTCGAGTTTCTCCGCTGTCTGTGCAATTTCAATTCCTTTCCGACGACGCCGTGTTTTGGACACCCTGTATATGATGTAAATCTCCCGTATCGTTCACCGTCGTGCGCATTCGCGTTTCCTTTAGCCAGCGAGCGCGTGGTTCCCCGAACCCAATCGCGAGAGCGAGAACGTATTCTTTCCGCCGGTGCGTTCCTTGCTTTCCATAAAGGATCGCAATTAACCGAGGTATTCTCCGGAGCACGAAACCGAGATGGCAAATTATTTTCGTCAGCACTTTCATGGAAAGCCAAGTTCTCACGGGACGATGCGAGGAATTTTTTAACTCGGTTTTATACTGAACAGTGCGTTAATAATAAACACCAGGCGGGAAAGAATACCTTGTCGCTCTCGTCGCGCGATAAACTAATGAATAACTAGGACAAAGGAAAGCAAGAAATATTTATCAATGTACATGAACGTCAACCGGTTATCGCTGGACGGAACAGTCGATTGAATTTTTCATTTAACACTGGAACCTCCCGGATAAGTTAGAACTTTGAATTTCTTTCGTCGAACCGACGCAGACTCTGGGGAATCATTCGAATTAGCCAACGCTGATTGTAATTTGTATATAAACGGAGATGCGAGCCAGTCAATTGAACTGTTGGTTTTAGTGTTAAATAGATGAACGAGACTTTCGAGGTTCGCGTGGAATGGAGATAACGAATATCTTGCTGTCCTTGTCGTCCTTGTCGGAGGTTTCCTACGGAATTCGATCGTTCATCCTGTCACTTTCGTTCGAAACGCTTATTCCTGTAAGGATTCCTGTAAGGATCGCGACGCGGCGAAAGTAGCGTGTAAAGTATCGTCATCGATCGATCCGATTCCCTCGCGTCGCGATCGTTGCACGCGTTCTCTACGCTGCGAGCAGCAGGGGGAAGAGAGAGGATGCATGTGTGTGCTCGCGGAACGTTCCTCGATTAATTGAACGACGATCTAGCCGTTGCGTTTTTCTTGTGTTCACTTTAGACCAGAGATGGGCACAATTTTCGTCGACTAAATAGATTTAACGGATTCAGGTGTGAACAGTCATTTGTACAGCGTAACACGTATACACATATTATTCTACTTTGTAATTTAGAGGCTCGACAGAGCCGACGCGCGACAGGTTCTTTCCTCGTTTCTTTTTTCTTCTACTTCTTCTTCTCGTTTCTTCTGTTCGAGGACTTTTTATCCCGAGGCTCGACCGTCTTTTGTATTTATCTATGATCTGGCCCGTGCTTCTACGGAGAACGTCGATCGCTGATTTCCCGTGTCTCTGTAAAACGAGAACGGAGAGACTTTATCTTCTGCTCTGGCGACCGGGATCCATTCGATTGCGCGTTGACGCTTCGACTGTCGAATCGGTGATCATCAAAATTCCATAGGTTTCATTGTCAATAGAAACCGAAGAGTCAAGGTCTCTCATAGATCCATGATTCCCTAGGTTCTCACCGTGGAAATTCATTTTCGAGTTTACGCGTGAAATTCGTTGAGCATCACTGCAATTCAGCTGTACAGCGGTCAATGTGTTAATCGTGCATGAACCGCGCGCCAGGTCGTCGAGGCGAACACAACAAAATGTAAAATTCCGGGCGCGCCGCGTAAAGGGTGTACACACTCGTAAATGTACTCTCGTGTAACGTCGATGTATATTTGGGGCCCGTGCGCGTACATCTATATGTATACCTATCGTACTAATTACATAACCGGCAAGCCATAGCTCCTAAAAAGAAAAAAAGAAACGGTATTTATAACGTTTACGAGGTGTTATTTTTACTGTGAAACTTGTAACTGAAAGATAACACGAGTGTGAGATAGAATGTTAATGTAAAAGAGAGAATGAGAGTGAGAGTGAGAGAGAGAGAGTGAGAGAGAGTGAGAGTGTGAGAGAGAGTGAGAAAGAGGAAACTAAGAGAGACTGCCTCGAGAGAGTATTATTAACTGTCGATGAGACTTCCGTGAATCTTTAATTGTTCACCTATAGCACAAAGGTATATATTTATACATATATGTATGTAAATATATATGTATATGTATATATATAAAGCGAAACATGATTTTTCTCGTGTATGCCAGCGTATGGACGGATAATTGTAATATATCGCGAGTGTCCTTACACACACACACATCATTTTTTCGTTCCTCTCTTTTCGGTGTTTTCTCTTTTACCTCTGTTCATCGATGAACGCGTTTCGCCCCGATCTCGTCGCCGCGTCGAGTCGAGGAAGAACAGGTGGAGGCACGGTTCGATTGGTAATTAACACTAGATTTAAGGAACCCGGCAATTTGACGGATATTGAATTTTTTAAACATTATTTAGTAACGGTTTCAGTTGATCTTGATTCTTGATACTCTAGTTTTGAAGTTACAATTTTAGGGATTTATATATATGAACAGGTGTAATTTTCTAGAAACAATAGAATAAAACATAGAAACGTCCGTGAATCTAGTGTTAATGTCGCTCGTCTACGCGAAGGGATCGTTCGATTCGTTTCTCTTTTTATCATCTTTGATTCACGAGGCGATCAATCTCACCCGCGTGTGCTCGGGGAATGTTATTTAACTAATACAGCGGACGAACGAGAAATGGATAAAAGCGCTTTATCTTCAAAAAATGTTCTCCCAGCAATTCGTGAAACTTCCGC
The DNA here is from genome assembly GCF_051020985.1 of Nomia melanderi. Classification (NCBI taxonomy): domain Eukaryota; kingdom Metazoa; phylum Arthropoda; class Insecta; order Hymenoptera; family Halictidae; genus Nomia; species Nomia melanderi. The sequence continues at coordinate 15,793,927 of NC_135007.1, forward strand.
TCCGGCAAAGCCTGAACCGAGCAGAGATCTTTCCGCGATCTCGTCGACAAAAAAACCACCGCACCATTTAACTTCCTCCGAGCACGCGCGAAGACGATAACGAACGATCCGAATCGACACACACCTGCTCACCTGTCGAACAATGTAAATTTGAGAACTCCATCGCGATTCCCGTTCGACCGTCGCGCGAATCCAGGCGAGACGCCAAGGAAACGGATTTCAACCGAATTACCGAACGTAACCTTACGTCGCCACGATTAATTAATGTAATTACCGTATATACATATTGTATACATAACGCCGATCGCACAAGTTTCTTCTTTTCTCTTTTATCGTACGTACAATGTACCAGGCATGTGAATATGTACATGTGAGAACTAAGCGGTGCAAGTAATTATTATTATTATTATTATTATTATTATTATTATTTCTTTTTTTATTTGTAAATATACTAACGTCAGGTTCGCGCAGACACACAAATGAAATGAACGAACGACGCGTCGAAAGTTCGACGAAGCTAATTTCGGAGTTGCGCTCGTTCCCCGAGGCGCATGATTCCGAATTCGATACAATGAGATGGTTGATTTTCTTCGTCGAAGAGTTTCGAACGAGTAACGAACCGATTCTGAAAGTGTACGAGTGGTAGACTTTCGGACTCGTTAATTAGCAAGAATTAAGATCGGAACTGCTTCGACACAAGTTGGAACGTCGTCGAATCCTTTGAATCTCGAGTTTACGTTTTTGATCGTCGCCGACGGGCGAATGTTGTCTCGTAGAGTGGAATTTTTTAGTCTGTATCGGTCCGGTTAGATCGAAGTTAATATAAACTTTCGATATTATCCGTTGCGCTCTCGTTTTGTCGAATCTCTGCGCGTTCGCGACGATCCGACCGTCGTCGGCCGTTTCTCGTTGTATCTGTTCGTCGATCGCGCGATCGCGCGGGGCCCGACTTCGAAATTCGCTCCGCGCTCGTCACGGGACGGAGAGTGTCGTCCGTGACTTGTTCGAGAGATCTGTAGATAATCCGACGTTTTTTTCCGTCGGGGCCGGACGGGGCGAACGCGACGTTCGCGTTTTATGTTAAGAGTTTACAGAGTCGTTTATTGTGATCGTCTTATCGTTACACTGTTATTCGACGGAACGGAGAAAAAGGAAGGAAATTCTGTTTGACACAGTGGGATTTTATTGATGCGGACGCGACGCTCGGACAGTCGTTTATCGATCATCGTCGGTCGCGCACGCTCTCACCCTCATCGTCGTTAATCAGTTAATTAGTTAATCGATTGATAGTATTCGTCGTCGTGGTTGCGATCAGCGAATCTTGTTACGAGCTACGTTTTAAGAGAATTCGTTCGATACATACACACATACATACACACATATACATACATGCATACATACACACATATACATACATGCATACATACATACATATATACATACATACACACGTATGCGTATATGTAATTCGTTTGAATCGTGCGAATCAATCGTTAACATTTGCGACTAATGTATACAAATTTTCTATTATCCGATTGTTTCTCGAAGAATTCGAACGGAAGATTTATATTTATCCGCGCCGTCGGCGGATGCGGTCGTTTCAATTGAAAGCTGAAGGAATTTCGAGTAGAGTCAAAGAGCCAGAATTCCGCGCGAAAGCGACAATCGAGTCGACAATAGCTCGGGAAAGGAATCGGAGATCAATGTTCCCCGTCTTCATCGAGTAGAGGGATGGTTAAATTCGTTTGCATTCGCTTCCTCGAAGCCGACAGAACGGTTCGATCAGGATCGCGACTTTCATCGAGACATCAGCACGATTTTCATTCGTTTCGAGCCAACATACCAGTGGCGTCGGAATAACAGTGGTTTAATTCCTGTATCCGAGTACCGGAGTACGAGAAGCTTTCGCAAAGTATTCTTATTAATTCTTACTTTTTGAATTTAATTCAATAATTAACTAAATTATACATCAATCGCTTAATCGATAGAAAAAAAGGAAACGGCGCGTCGATCTCTTGCTGTTCGACTAATTAGATCATTTCTCCACGACTTACCCTTCGAAATCTGATCATTTCATCTCATCGAAATGCCGACACCCGTCCGCAAAGGGTTAACATTCAATTACTCAAAGAACATCTCGCAAAAACTTCTCAAGAACTCGGAAACAATAATTGAATCACTGTTATCCCTAACCACATATCATTGCTTCGAACCTGGCACTCGTGACGTCACAGGGGCGGAGTCAGTCTCCAAGAACTCCAATAGCGAATCCAGAAACGACTGTCCACGCCCTCTGTCGCGCGGCTCATTGGCGAGCGCCAGCGCCTCGGCCAATCAGGCGCCCTCGAGTCTGACCACTCGGACGAGAGTGCCAAGTTCGCTGCAACGGACGGTTACACGTACACGTCGATCGATCTTCGTTCAGACTCGAGAAGAAGTACTCGTCGATCGCTGTGGTTTCCCTGACGCGACACTGTCTTTCCGGGGCCCGGTGGGCCCCATCTTCAACGCCGCTCGGCCCTCGCGAACTTCCGTGGCCGCGGACAGGCAATAAGAATACACTCGACTTCTATCTTCGATCAGTAACGTCCGCAATCATCGGTGATTCCGGATGTCTCCCGATTGTGGATCGTGCCTTTCTTACAACTACTAACTTCTCTGTCGACTGTTTTCCGTTGGTTCTTCGTGTTCCGCCGGGAGCCAGAGGATCGCCGTGACGGAACACTTCGGGGTGATCTCAGGACCTCAGGATGATCTCGCGTCGAATGGATCCGCGATTCATTGATCTTCAGTCGATCCTGTTCAAAACTGGGCGAGCAACTCTCGGATTGAACGCTTTCACTTCCAACCCTCACTGTTCAGACGACATTAAGAAGTAATTCCGTAATTTTGTTAATATTTCTCATTCGTAATTTCATTGCGAAGATCAAGATTTCATCAGTAAGTTATTCTCCAAACTACCAAATCGTTTAACCCTCGATACAATTAACTAGAGTCGTCTGCATAGCAAGGGTTAATCGAAAGCTACTCTCTCCGATCCAAGTTTCCCTTTCATTCGAACGCGTGATCAATCTCGAGAAACCTAATTAACGGAGCAGGGACGGCCAACCTCCAGCAGTTCACGCGGCGATCTCCTCACTTTTCAGTTAAGACGCACCTATACATAATTCAAGTATAATAAGCTCGAACTCTAGAATTCATTAATAGCTTGATCGTGAGTTTATATATATATACATATATATATATATATATACATATACATACGTGTATATATCTCATTTTTTTTAATATTAATATTACATATGTATATTAAATATTAAGTATAAATATTAAAAAAAGAAGAGATTTTTAAACAGTTCGTCTGCGAGGTTCGGTGAGGTCACTTCCGGGTTGGCCGTCCCGAGCTCGAGAGGGGATCGGACCGCGAGGAAATGCGAAGCTCGCACGGCGATCGTTCCGCGGTGCAGCCCGAACCTGTTTTCTAGTCCTCGGATCTTCGTTCGTTGGGATCCAAGTCAAGTTCGGGAAGGGGAACGGTCCCCGCGAGCGCCGTTCGCGGGTCGGACCAAAAGAAAACGAGAGAGAAAATAACAGAAGAAAAAAACAAGATTAAAAAAGGTAAACGAAAAAACCAACGCAGTTCACTTCCGCGAGAGTCGAACGGAACAAGACTTAGAGCTTAAGGATCGGCGAGCGCGAACGGACGCTAGGGTACACACACCGAGCCGAGCGGCGCGCCATTTTTTATAAAAATGGCCGACCGGCTCGCCGCGTTAAATCTAAGATGGGGGAAACGGAGAGAGACTAAAAACGCGCGACTTTCTGCGAACGGAAGGGATTCCTTGGGGACCGGCGAACGAAACGGAAGGCGTCCCTTGTCGAACGAACGCGAAAACCGTTGGGACGATCGGGAAAATGGTCGGTCGGTCCTGGCGACGAACGACGAACGCAGGATCGCTTCAATCCAAATTGTTCGTGCATAGATGTATTTTCCACGTAAATAGCCATCCGACCAACTGACGGAGAAACTGACAGAGAAACGGAGCGGAGAGAAGAGATCGTTAACCTTCTCTGTTCGTTTCTCGTCAGCCTCGTCGGTTAATTAAACGTCCTCCACCCAGCTCTCACGAGACCCGTGGTTCTCCCCCCAAAAAAAGAAACCTAAAGATAAGTCGTAAGAAAACTCGTTGTTGCGTGTCACTTAGGAAATATGTTTAGCCGACTCGAGACGGGAGGAATTTATTATTAAATGATAAAAAACCGGAGGGTACGAGATAGAGAGGGAGTGGTAGAGAGGAGTTGGAAAAGGGATCAGCGACGTCGCTGAGGGATCGTTTCGTGAACGCCCCCGGGAGAAAAACTGGAAAACGGAGAAAAAAATATTGCAGGCAAAAGGAAATATTATACGTGGTGTAAATGAATAATAATAATAATAATAAACGGAACTCGAGACACTCTGTTAGGAAATGAGAAATTAATGTTGTCCGCCCCGTGGTCGCGCGACCGTTCGCTGGTTCTCTCCTTCGTTTTCGTTTCTCGTTTCGTTTCTTTTCTTTTTCTCTTTCGCGTTGATTTCGAATCGTTCGTCGCCGTTCGACGAACGTGCCGAATTGCACAATAAAATGGAAACATGGGGGGGACGAAGTACACACGCTGTCACGTTCGCGTACGATGCAATCAAACTCTGAAAGGGGGCGGGTGAGGGTGGTTGCGAAGGGGGTAGGTTTTTTTTCGCGCGATCAACGAGCGAACGGGTTCTCATCCGTTTCACGCGGGAATCGTGGGGCGGACGTGTAGTGTATATGATAAACTGATTATACATAAAGAAAAAAAACATTACATAAATAAATATATATATTATATATATGTTATATATATATATATATAGTATATTATATATATATATATTATATATATATATATATAAATATGATTCACCAAGTTAAACGCAGTCGGGAACGACTTTGTATGAGCGTGTGTACCACCTTACGTGTACGTGTGTGTGAGCCAAAGAGGGGGTGCTTTTGGCGAGCGTGCGTTCGTGTACCCAGAGTGAATGCGACTAATCGCGAGTATCTAAATGTGTTTTTAGATTAACAACGGTGTAAGAAGAAAAAAATATTTCATTCTCATTCTGTGATGACTGTCTGAATACGATAATGAAAAATGAAAAAAGAAACTATCGAGATGTTTTCATGAATTTAACGCTGATTAAATCGATTAAGTTTAGCGTGTAATTAAATGATGAGCAAGAGGAGGAGGAAGAGGAAGAGGAGGAGGAAGAGGAGATGATGGAAGAAAGAAGGGTGGTTCTCTAGTCGTGCACCGAATTCGGTCACGCGAACCGCGCACACTATTCGAGGAGAGATAGGGGGTTGCGTCGAGTATATTTGTGTGCAGAGATATCGCGTGCATGGGAGAGAGAGGCTGAGACACTTTGGGAGAATGCGCGAGAGAAAGGTAAGAATGGTATGATTTGTACACTGTATAACTTTAGCCGTTTACCATTGATTTCGGGAAATGTGTATAAATTATTATGTGTAATTAAAGAAAAGTCATTTAGTAAATTCGGCCGGTATACGAGATATATATATATGGACATACGAATTGGATATGTGGATATATATATCCGTTATACTATATACAAAATTCAGATCATCGAGTGCGCGCGTGCGTGCACTTGCGCATATACAAGAGATGAGGAGAGAGAGAGAGAGAGAGAGAGAGAGAGGGAGAGAGAGAATGTGGAAGAAGAGATTTTGTGAAAATTACAAAACCAAACACTGCAAGGCCACTGTATTATACATTTGTGTAACTGAAATAGCGATGGTACAATTATGAAGATTATAATGATACAATAAACACTTGCCGTATGTCTTATATACACAAACGGAAATACTATTTTACAGAAATCATGAAATTCATATGTTTTTGCTAGGAATGATTTTATATTGTTTGTAACAAACTTCTTATGTTACTTGAAAGTACACGTTGTTTATAAATAGTCGGATATTCGCGTATGAGGAATTATATTGGAGATTAAACGGTTGATTAGCGGCTAATTTTTGATACAGATAGGAACCTTTAATTGCCAGTTAGTTTGCCGCGGCAGCCATGTGTCTCTTTAAGTACAGCAGTTGCGCTTTCGATTCCAGTTCCGATAACTGCGCCACGTAAGGTGCCATTTGTTGCACGTGGTTTTGGTAATTCGAACCTATATGTTTTGGAACGTTTAGTCGATGCTTAATTAGTGTTACAGATAGAATTACGTACCCATGTTAGCTCTTTTCTCTCCGTAAGTCACTTTCCCATCGAAGTCATTTAGAGGAACTTTTATGTCAGGACCCACTTGCTGGATCGTTACGTTCAGATGATCTTCAATCTCTGCTAAATACTGTGAGCAAAGGAAGATATAATTAATATAAACAATTAGGCACATATTTCAAGTACAGAAGACATACATTTGGTTCATTATACCAGATGCAACAACCACCCTGATCGGTGAGGGTGGTGTTGTGGCAATTTCTTCCACGAGAAGGACACCATTCACCATGGTACCAAACCTTCTCAGGTACTTTGCTGACCAGTGAAATGGCCAGACCCATTCTTTCAGCCCTGCCAACTCTACCTATGCGGTGCACGTAGTTTGATTTCTCGTCAGGCAGTGTGATATTAACCACTAAAAAGAACCCCTCAAGGATTAGTTATACTGTAATGCTATGCATGTTGATTATAATTATTATATACACACTGAAAGGTAACCCCGTGATATCCAGTCCTCTAGCTGCGACGTCAGTGCAAATTAAAAATTTCACTTCTTGTTTCTTGAACTTCTCCAAGTTGGCTTTACGTTCCTGGGGTTTCCTGTCGCCATGAAGACACACGCATGAAAATTGATTTCCTCCAGTTTGCTTTAGGTATCGTTCCAAGTTGTCGCAGTCTAACTTTGTTCTACAGAAAAGCAGAGCTCTGTCCATATTGTGTTCTTTGATAGCACGAACACAGTATTCTCCCTTTAACATCTTCACAGCCTCCGAAAATGTCTCTGCGAATAAGTTTGATTTTATAATTTGAAGATACTTAATAAATGAGGATTTTATGGAATTTATGCTATACCGGGATTGTTGCCACCAAGTTTATCTCTTTCGTGCACACCGTCGGTTGGTATGTGTTTTCTTAAGTTCTGCCAAGACCTATCTTTTTGAGGATCCACCATTACAACAACATGATGCACTGTTTCGGGTACTGCATCCTCACCTTTCAAATCTACCCATGTCGGGAAATGCATCAATCGTCCCTATGGACAGTAGAATCCTTCCAGTATGTGTTTATGAAATGTGATGAAAAGATAGACTATAATCAGAAGATACGTACAGCCATATTTTTTACTTCAAATGAATGCAGTGTAGCTGAACACACTATCATCTGCAATCGTTTTCCATCTGACGTAATCTTAGGTATCTGTTTATGCAAGCCATCAATTAATGCACTATAACCCTGTTTGAGTAGACCATCAGCTTCATCCAAAATGAAGAATCTATAGATAGGGTACATTTAACAGTAGGTGTAAGTCATTACTTAATGATATGAGAGTGTAATTGTTAGTTAGATACCTGCAATGTGTTAACGACATATAGCCGCCTTGTATTAAGTCTTCTAAACGTCCTGGTGTTCCAACTACTATATCTACACCAGAATTTAATGCGGATATTTGTTCTTTTACGCTAATTCCACCGATAACTAACAATTCTCTGATGATAGGATCTTTCAGATACTTTTTAAACTAAAATTTGAATACATGTTTATACATCAGTATACGCCTTTAGAAACACATTGATATTACAATTGATTATTGTTGGTAACAACTCACTTTTTGTATTTGATTATATGTTTGTTCTGCAAGTTCTCTAGATGGTTCAATGATTATAGCTTGAGGAGCATTACATTTTGGCTTACCATCTTCTTTACTTCTAGTTGAACTACTATTTGTTGGATTTTCCCTAACACATTCTTTAGGAGCAGAAGCAACAGCTATAAAATCATTAGAGGGTGGATGTTTAAATGGTTGTGCTCCAAAATTAAACGACATTTCAGCATTTTTCAAGACCACAGCTGGATAATAGGTCTGTGATTTTTGTTGTGCATTCAAAGTGAATGCTACTCCTAGTTTTGCACCATTTTTTGTGAAACTGATTTCACCCTTTACTAAATCCAAGTAGCATCCAATTACATCATGCATGCCAAAGGCCTCTCCATAATCATCAAATTGTCTTGCATTTGACTTTTTCCCAGTTCCACCAAAACCAAAACCATTTTTGTCTGTTCCTAAATCTAAGGAAGCCTATAAACATATTGGTTCTTAGATTCAAATAAACCTAATAAGTAAACTGATTAAATGTCAGTGTGAATAATCCAATATTTACTTGGCCTGTAGACCAACCAACGCGGCACAACCCTTCATCGGTTACAGTAGCTTCATAAAAGAACTTCTTACTTCCATGAACTCCTTTGTTTGCTCGACAACCATGCCATTCTTTCTGTTCGCGACTTTGACATCTTAAACCATCTGGAGTTACTGCTAATGCTCTACCTCTATCAAATAAACTTAGTAACCAATTCGTAGCTGTAAATAATAAATGAATCAATAGGTCTTATAAGATATTATTGATAAAAAAAAAAGAATCATACAAGATGGTGGGGCTGCTCCTCCTGAAGTAGTAGTTGCTTTTCCAGATTCTAAATCGTTCAGTGTTTCCCATACTATTTGTATAACAGGTAAACAGAAAGCACCAGTCTTTCCACTGCCAGTTTCTGCAGCCATTAATACATCTCCACCACCCAAAATTAATGGTATTGCTTCAGACTGTACATCTGTTGGTAATCTATAATTTACAATGTTTAAATAAGTCCATCTTCCAAGAATTATTCTGCTAGATACTGTACTTTGTTTTATTATTATATTCTTCTTCTTGCAACATAATTTGACTGTACTTACGTCCACTCCATTTCATCAACTGCCTTTGCAATTTCTGGAAGGACACCCATTTCTAAAAGATAACATTATAAAATAATTAACAAAGTTATAATAAAGGTCCACTATATAATTCGAAAAAATGTATGTTACGTTTGAACTTCGTTTTTATATTATACTTATAAGTACATGAGAAAAGGAATTATTTACCCTCAAATGCAGCCATAATTACAATACGGTTAAATGTTCTTCTTCACAATAAAAATTATATCAATCAAAAACGGAAAAATCTTGCCGGTGTTCTTTCTACTTTTTTCTACTGTCGTTCACGTATGACACAATTATCGGCCATCTGCATTTATTTAACTAACTCATCGCGACATCTGTGTGAAAACAGGGAACACCGTCCAAAATACCAGCACAGACGTGGTGTTACGAAGTCGATATATTCTGTAATTTATTTGTGGTTCATCACTTGAACATCACGAACGAAAAGTGACTGAAGTGGAATGGACACAGTATTATGATGAAAATATTAGATAATTCTTTATAACAAATACTTAGTTATCAGTGATAGAGTCAAGTAACAAATGTATTTGTCATAAATAAACAATATAATTTAGTTTTAATTTGTCGTGTAAAAACTTATAATATCACATTAATGTATACGTAAAAGAGTGAGTATTATACTATATTCTACTTAATCTATTTATATATATACAAAATTTATTACAAATTTATTACTCTGAATATTAAGTTTTTTAAACAGATTGGATTGTAATGACAGAATACCAATGTTTATGTTTCAGGATTTATAATGCAAAGAGAAGAGAAGCAACTAGATTCTGCCTTAGAGGCTATTATTTTGAGAATAAATGACTTAAAAACGGCTATAGCTGCAATGATATTCAAATTGGAGCATGAATATGAAACATTAAATTGGCCTAATTTTCTTGATAATTTTGCACTTATTTCAGGACATGTAAGTAAAATTACACATAACAATTCCAAATACAATTTAGACTTCTTCTTTTATATGTAATTTTAAATTAATATAATATAAATTATGAATATATCTGGTTTAAGTTAATTTAAATGTCATTTTTCTCATGTATGTTTTTATTTAGATTATAGTCACTAATTTTATTGAAAATACATTGTAGCTGACTAGTCTATCGAAGATTCTGGGACATGATAAGGCACCAAACTTACGTAATTTAACAGTTCTACCATTACGACTAAGTCCTGAAAAGGATGAAGAATTATTTCGATTGACCGAAGGTAGAATTTCTACATTTGCTCATGATTTAGTACCAGATTATTTACGGACTAAAGTGGAACCTCAAGCTGAACAAAAAATGTTACAGCTTGAAACAAAAGCTGCAAATTTAAATTATGAAACATCACATGTAAGATATACATTTATTATATATTTCTTATATATTTATAAAAATTATGAACAAAGTACTTTCTATAGACCTTTATTGTCAATATTGATATAATTAGATACACAAAAATTCAAATAAATATGCTTTAAGATTAGATTTTAAATACTTTAAGAGACAGAAAGAATTGTACATCTGTATTGTCTTATTGTAGAAGCTTAAAGATAACTTAAGATGTTCTATTTCTCTGTTAATGTGCTAACTATACAACAACTAGGACTGCAATGTAAGCTACTATCAGCTAGCTTTCAGCTTCTATTAGTTCCATTCGCTTTGGACTGAATCTAAACATAAATCATTTGCATAATACATAGAATAATTTTGATATTTTAAGGATGTTTTATAAAAATCTGTTCTATATCCTATAATCTTACTTTTTGAAAGCGTACATTTCATCTTAAAGTGTAATTTTTACTGAATATAAATGTTATCTTTGATGGTATTATATGTTAAAATATTACATTTAGTTAAATGAATAGAATATATCAGTTCCAAACTATTAGAGGAAACAAGTGCTACAGATTTGATGTGTACTCATATCTTATATAAAGAAAAAATTAAATACATTTGTACACACATATTTATAAATTAAGTCATAAGCTTCCTCTAGTAGTTTAAAGTACTCTACAAGTACAATTTTATAATCGGTCCATTTAGCGAGTGGAACACTTAAAACGTTTTGTATTGTTTATAGTATATTTCAATTATATACTTTTCAGAAACAAGTGGCACAATACACCAAAGTTATTAGTCAGATATGGGATACAGCCAACAAAGCACGCGAGGAATGGGAAAGTGAAGCTGGATCTAGAGCAACTCAAGCTCAGACTAGTAGCACAGCAGATACCCATGCTCTTGTAGCAGCTGTTGGTATGGGTAAAGGTCTGAAGGTAAATATTATTTTATATATATTTACTCAAGTATATATTCATGTTGATTTCTATATACTTTCCCTTATTACAGTCTGACACCGTCCAAATGGTCCAGTCTGGTGTTAATTCTGTTCCTAGTGGAATGATGGTAGGTAGACCAGGAAATCAACAACAAGCTTCAGGACAAGGATCTTTAGGAAATCCACCGAGTAAGAAACATACAATTCATTTTATGCTATACTTATAATATTTGATAATTAATTGAAATGTATACGTTTATTAATAACAAATTGTCTTTATTTATAGTGGGACAAATGAGTAAAGCTCCAAGTGCAATTAAAACTAATATTAAAGCAGCATCACAAATTCATCCATACAGATAATGTATCTAATCAGATATCCTCAAGTTTGTTAGTACTATTATAATTTTAATGTTTGTGTCCTTAGAACATTGTAAGTTCTTAAAGAATATTTTGAAAGAATATGTATGGCGTGATTACAGTTTTCATTTTAAGTTATATCCATAGAATATGTTCTAAATACATAACATTTGTAATAAAAGAAATGCATACAGGAATTTTATACTTGGACAACGATCGATGCCTCAATGCACACAGGAAAGGAAAATAAAAATTGTTGAATATTATCTAACATTTTATTTACAATTAACCTAAGTATTACTTTACAATATCTTTTCATTTTTTACTAGATACAATTGCATACGATCGAGGAGACAATTGTTTGTTTGTAACCGGAATAATTGTTGCTTCTAAGCCGTGTTCTTGTATCCAACATAATCTGTCTTGAAGAAGAAGGGACTCTGCCGATGCTTGTAACACTGATTGAAGGGCGGTATAAATTTCTACAATCTTCAGTTTGTCACAGTAAATATTCCATAATTCCATCATACGCGTTATGTGCATTTCCGTACTGAATTGTACACCTGTGGAAGAAATTAACTTAATGCTTTTATAACATTCAGTAAAAGTTTAGACTGAATCCATACTGAAAAAAAGTATTTGATATTAAGATCACCTTGCTCTTTGATATTTGTTTCTTTTTGTGATTGGAAAATGTATCTATTTAATGAATCCTTGATATAAGTTTCAAAGTTTAAACACTGTGACTTCCTTGTTCCTTTTCGGGCACATTTTTTAAGAGTATAGTCATCTGAAAGATATTTTTGTTTTTAAGTTTCTATTATTAACATTAAACTAAAAATACAAAAAAAATGTATACTTTGAGTCGCATATAATTGAAGAACTGCTCTTGCAAGGACATAGAAGGAATGTTTATCATGATTTTCAGTGGACATATCATTCCACCGTTCTGCGGATTCTTGACATGCCAATCGTAAGAACGGTTGTCTTAAGAAACAACCGACATCAAAATTATTGTCATGAATTACGCTCTTAAAGCACGTAGATAAGGGAAAATTATTAAAATATTGCTTTCTGGTTGATCCATTTTCATCTGTGTCTTTTGACATTGAAAGTTTATGGTAACAGCAAGAAATCATAATAAAAAGTCGAGCGGCTTTCATATTAAAAAATATTTTTGATGCATTTATACTAAGATCTCCACAAGCATGCAATCCAATTAAGCAAACATCCGAGTTTTCTTTAAATTCATTACGTAAGATCGTTTCAATTACTTCAACGGAATTGTATGTCAAATCGCAACATCTGTATTTAACATGTTCCAACGAGTCAGGATACATTTTTGCTTGTCTATTTTTAGCATTATTTACATTTTCCTGACTTCTTTCTAAACCAAGAACTTGGTAACCATACAGATGATATAATAGTTGACAAACATATCCCTGTAATATATACCTTTTATAACAAACTAAGAAATATTAATATTTCATAGTTAATTAACTTCATGTGTACTCCTGTAGCTTACCAAACCAGCACCAAAATCGACAATAATTTTAATTTTAAGTGGTGCACATTGCATGTGCACTAAATGTGCCATATGTATGATTTCATGTTGTTTTTTATCGTTGAGTCCTATTTGAAATTTTTTTGGCAATTTTGTGAACAAAGTAGCATTTAAAGTTGGCAATCGATCAATGTATCTGCATTTTTCGACGAAAGCTTTTAATCCATCTGGCCATTGTGGCTAAAAAAGAAAAATCAAACATTTTACACATTGATAGAATAGTTTATCTTTTAATTTTATTTATTTACCAACATTTGTTTTTCTTTTCACGACGAAGTGATTTAATTCTTGCATTTGCAAACTTGCTAAGGCGTCTGTCCATTCTTTTGGAATTGAATCAAGTAATCCCTTAGTTAACAAATCCGTAACTGGAATATTGTAAAGCCATTGCACTTCAAAAAATAAATTCAATGCATCCAGGAAATATTTACTTTCTGTACATTTATCTACATGCGCCATCTAATGTGAAATAAATAAAAAGCATGTAGAATAAAATAATGATATACATAATATTTTTTTAATAGTGACTTTTATACATTAACAGATTGTTGTAACTGGTCAACAATGCGTTAACTGTAGACGAAATTTAAACATGAATTGTTTATGTATTTGCAGCATTATAACTTTTGTTTAAATAATTTATTACAGAAAAGTTACAGTGTACACTATTTACATAAGTCTTTTAATTTCCATAACGTTAACCTACTTATATATAGTAAAAAAATCGATTATTAGTAAATTGTCTATTCAACTGCTCTTGCTTGAGCTTCTTCATCTTGATTCTGAACAATCCAGTTTTCTGAGTGTCTACTTAATAAATCCTGATTAACTGGTCCAATCAATGCACGTCCAACATGAACATCCTTTTGACCAGGTTCTAAGTACTTTTTCGCAACATACAAGAGTTGATCTGTAGTTACAGCTTTCAACTGTTGTCTATATTTTTGCATATCATCATCTGTGATGTTGTGTGTGAATTTAATCATGCCACGATTACACGGAGGTATTGGAGCATCGATACGTTGAAATACTCCTAATTTTGCTTCATCGATATCAGTATCAGAAAACGAGTATTTTGTCAAGAAATCATAGGTTTTATCAAATACATCTAATGTGCGAGTAGAATTAGGATCTCTATAAGAGTAGAATGTAAATACTCCATCAGATGATAATTTTGCTCCACCACCATAAGCTCCACCCTTTTCACGAATTTCTGGGTGTAAATAAACAGAGGAAATCAACTTAGCAAGAATTTGTAAAGGTGCAAAATCAGAATTTGTATATGGTACGGTCAGAACTGCTTTAGACACGTAATTTACTGTATATGGTAATACGTAATGGATAGCACTCTCTTTTGCATCAATACTCTGTTCACTTGTAAAAATATATGAACTCTTTGGTGTACTCTTCAGTGATTCATAGAATGCAGCAATACTATTTAATATGTTATCTTTATTATTTTCAGATAGATTTATTGCTGATCTCAAATGTTGTTTATTCAAAATCTGTTCAGATATTAATTGCATTTCATAGAATATAATACCTAAATCTTGCATTTGAGCAATTTTCTTCATTCTAGAGACAAATTCTAATCCTGATATGGTTTCTTTGAACTTAGTAACTGGTGAGACTAAACTAGCTGCAGTACTCATTGCATATATGTGTCCTGAATCTGCAATTCCATTTACCAAATTTGCTGCAAAAGATTTAATAACTGTTTCAAATCTTTGAAGATCAGATAATTTTACATTATTGAATATCTCAAACCATAATCTCCACATATCATCTACATTGCGATCTAAACAATATGATTCTATCAGTACCCCTTCCTCATACTGAAGTAAATTACTTTTATTTTCCACAACATGATTCATGAAACTTAAACCTCCAGTTTTTAATCTTATCATTTGATCGAAAATTCTATAATCATAATTGTTTGAACCCATTTTTGTAATAATATGGTTAAAAAGCGGTAATAACATTTTTAAATCTGTAACTAGGCCTTGTGTATTGAGAATTCCTCGATAATAACAGACAGTGTTTGTTGGTTCAACAGCTACTTGTAATGGAACACCAACAATCTCTAAATCTTTCAAGTTGTACCGTTCTACATCTGTTTTTATATCTTCGATCTTTAGTGTGGGAAGAACATTTGAATCTTCCTTTTTCTGTTGCTCTTGAAGCAATATCTGCCCATCAATATAAATTTGGTCTAATTCTTCCTTGGAAAGTTTTTTCAATTTTGATTCCAACAATTCGCGTTCAGCTATTGTTTTATTATGGTCATATTGTTTGCAAGGTAACATTGTTAAAGTTAATCTGTGAGTGTTATCCATAAAGTATTTTTTCACAAGTTCTTGAAGATAGTTGGGGTTCTTTTCCATTTCTTCTCTAAAATTCCTAATTTCATTGTTAATTCTCATTGATTGTATAAGATTCCCATTATGATTCCATAGTGGTGTTAAATTAAAAAGTAATTGTAATCCAAAATTAGAGGTTTGATGTTTTATTTGAAGCTCGATGCCATGCAAAATGGCTTCAATCTGATCTGTTTCGAAACCTTTTTCAATTATTTTTTCTACAGTTTCATTAAATATGCAGTCTATCTTTTCAAAATCGTCCTCCTTCACGCCAATCAAACTTAAGACAAACATAGTGTCTTTGCAATGATTATCATAACCAGTCATTGGACCAAAAGCATCTGCCAATTTTGATTCCACTAATGATTTATAAAATTCAGAGTTAGGACCTCTTAGAAGAAGTTGAGATAAGACATGCATTTCAAAAGTTTTCTGTGTATCAATTATATCATTGCACAAGTAGCCAATGGCTATATTGCCTTGCCGATTAGGGTCTGCAGCCATAGGATCTGGTCTACATAAAATATGTTCTTTTCTTGCTTTATCCCAACGTTTTTCTGGAGGAACTACAGATATAGATGTATCAATTTTATCTGCTAAAAATAAATATCGATCATTGACAAATTTTAGGTGGTCCTCCAAGGGGAAGTTGCCATATGAATAAAATCGACTGTTTGAAGGATGATAATACATTTTATGGAAATTCACTAAATCAATGTGTCTTAGATTAGGAATTACTAGAGGATCTCCTCCTGATATTACAGAGTATGTATGACTAGGTAAGATACTGTTTAATAATTGCTCAGCCAATATGGATTGATTTTCATTGAAAACACCTTTCATTTCGTTAAAAACCACCCCTTTGAATATTATTGGTGAATTTTTATCATTAACATCTGTGTGTTCTAATCTCCAACCCTCTTGTCTAAAGTCAAGTTCTCGCAGATTTGGTTTAAATACTGAATCCAAATATACTGACTGTAAATTTCGGTAATCTTTTAAGTTTTGTGTAGAGAATGGATATATAGTATAATCAGGCCCTGTCATAGCATTCATAAAGGTAGCTAATGACCTCCTTAGCATTTTAAAAAATGGATCTCTGCATGGATATCTCTCACTGCCACAAAGAGTGATGTGTTCTAAGATGTGAGGTAATCCTGTGGAGTCCTTTGGAGTTGTACGAAATCCAACAGAAAAAACATTGTTATAATCATCTCTGGCTAAATGTAAATATTGAGCTCCACTGCCTAAATGAGTTAATCTCACTGCAGTCAATTGTATCTCATCTATAGTTCCAATTTCATCCACTATAAAACCATTTATAACTTGTCCAACTTGATATTTATTGTTTTTATGGAAAGATGAATCTTCTTTACAACATATAGACGTAGTTGTTAGATTTCTTCGAAAATTGTAAGGAACTTTGTACGATTTCAAAAGTTTCTGTCCCAATGGATACGAGGGAAGTTTCTGAGATAAATTCAATATTCTCAACATGGTTTTATAATATTACAATATCTGTAAATAATTAAAATTATTAATGTAAATAAATCTGTAAGATATTCAGACATACTTATATCATTTTCTAATGGTAAATGGAAATCATAACAAGTACTTTTATTACGATAAATATTGTAACAGCTATTATTCACTAACGTAATGTCACGAAACCGCTAACCTCTATACGAATTTATTATTCCCTTACGTTCTCTGCTTTTATACCACGTGCAACTATTTTTTATAAATATTTTAAATTGAAAAAAATATTCTAGTTCTTCTATTTATGAAAACCGATTTTGAATAATATTTATTTATGCACTACAATACCTGTAATTCCT
The DNA here is from genome assembly GCF_051020985.1 of Nomia melanderi. Taxonomy (NCBI): domain Eukaryota; kingdom Metazoa; phylum Arthropoda; class Insecta; order Hymenoptera; family Halictidae; genus Nomia; species Nomia melanderi. Next base: position 15,811,357 of record NC_135007.1, read on the forward strand.
TTTTTAATACTTCGGTCACGTTTGTAACTATGTAACTATATATAAATCATGTACAAAAATGATTTAACAGACATTAATATCAGTGAGAAACGTTAACCATTGATAGAATAATACACCAATTAATATAATTCAGTCAAAACTATAATTATCATATTTTTTAAACAGAGCATTTCATATAATAATAGTCAAATTTTCTCTGTAACAGTAAGTACCTATGCTTCTATGATTGCAACTACAATAACCAAAAAATAGTTGATCTGAAAATAAGATGCTTTTTTTTCATTCATATACAGCACTATAAATAACTCGTGTCAATTTGTTAAAATATATTTACTATTTACTATTACTGCACAATAATTGCACATGTTTCATCACACATAGACATTCAAAAATATACGGTGAAAATTAAATGGGCAGTATCACAATGAACGACAATTAATCTTTTTAGTCAGGAGTCAATCTAGTGACTTTTGATCAACGTTTCCCTATTACCTCTGCACTAGGAGTTTATTGTGTGCCACGATATGCAAATAGTTCTATAATACCATAATTACATCTAATTATTAATAATTACTATACAAATACTCTATACAAAATACTGTCTTATTCACTTAACCACCCGATTCTTCCTTACCCACCGAGACGTTACAAAAAAAAAAATAGTACTCCCATCTACATCACAATATTCTATGGACCAGATGGTAACGGTAGCACGCTTGAGACATATACTTTGTTAGCACTAAATTCGTCTAAATTACAAATTTAAATCTATTAAAAGTTCTTGAACTCTTCGAATCCATTCAAATGTCTCAACGAAGTTTTGAATTCGGACAACAGTAGAATATCTTCTTAACCGTACACATCGCCTCCTTATCAGAGAGTATCTCGCCACAAATGAAAACGCTGCTTTCTGCGATGTCTTTCGGGGAAATTGAAATAAAGTGAGCAAGTAAGTATCCAAATGCCGACTCGCTTGAATACTCGTTAATCGCGCTCGATAGTCGACGCTCGATCAACGTGCGCGTACAAATCCGACGAATGATCGTCGGTTCCTGTAAAAACGGTGGATTTAATGGAAACGCGTCCACGACACGTCAGAGAAAGCGATACGAAGCGGTGCGTTCATAAGACGAAGCGCAAGATCTATGGCGATCGAAGAACGCGCACTTCTCGCATTTTTGTGACTGGTAAACCGTCCGCCGATCCAACGATTTAAATCAGTCATGAACCACGCGTGAGTGTATTCCGAGGTAATTCGGGACGGTTGAAGTGTTGCGCGCGAAATCGGTATGACGGATTCGCGGTTGTTCGTCTATTGTATGCGCTTCGGCAACTCGTCGGTTCGCGCGAGTGGAAGATCTCGAATGGCGCTCATGTATAATCGCCGGGAGTGCAATGCTAACAAGTAGTCCAGCTGACTCTGACAAAATGGTAGGGTACTCGCGTTCCACGGGAGGTAATACGTTTTTACATACATAATTTGAACGCCTCCGGTGACGGAGTACGATGAGTACTGATAACCATGACCAAACGGAGCCCTGCGTCAGCAAACCATCCACAAGAATCGAGTTTAACGCCGACGAGAAAGCGTTCGACGGCAGGCGAATCAAAAAAGAACGAAGTGACGTTACCGTTGAGAACGGCGATGGCAGCGTCAACGTTTGCATTAGCGATAACAACAAGCAAGTACAGCAAAGCCAGCGCCCGGCTGCCGGTAGACTTTCGAACGGCTTCCACGACGGTGACCCACTTCAAGACATCATCGCGGCCAAGTTCACGGCCCTGGCAAACCATGGCACGACTGCCAAACACGAAAAAATTCGGTTTATGCTTGAAGACAGTATCGGGTAAGCTCAGAGATATATATCTCGTTTTCTTTCTTTCGTTATTTCTTCGCTCGCTCCCCCCCTCCACCCCCCTTCCGCCTTAAGCTCTGTCTTCCCTTAATGACCATCAGCCATACACTGGTATTTAAAAGCAAAATGCAGCACACGAGGTCCTCGTGATAAAAATGAAAACTATTCCTACAATTTTCTGCTTTTCGTCGTTAGACGTGTATTTTTTATAATGAAATATTACTGTGAAATGTGAAGGATTGTTTTTGTAATTAGACTGGCTGTAATTGATCTGATTGAAATAGTTTTTGTGGCCAAGACCGTTTTTCAAGTCATCTTTTTGTTATTAGATTAATCTGATTAATGAATAAGATATTGAGAATATGTTTGTTGAAGGTTGCTTGGTATTTAGAATTGCATTAGTGGATTTAGGTGATATTTTTTGACAGGGTCATTGAGATTATATAAAGGACAAGTTAAATTCTTTTAGTGTCATATTTTTAAAATCCTTGTAATCAAAATTCAGTTTTTGCAAATACAATGAGTTTGAATACTTAAGTAAGACTAAAAGAAGGAGAGGAGAATGCTGATGTAACCTTTTTATAGTAATAGAAGTATTGTAAATTTAAATAACTAAGATATAACTGTAACATATTATAGTATAAGAATAAATGTATTAGTAGAAATATGTGAAGTATCATTTTTTCTAATTGTGTATTGGTTCTTATACATAGCGAAGAATCGAAAACACGCATTCAGAATATCTTTTCACAAATTGAACAACTCAAAACAGAAGAAAAATTGTTACTGTACCTGAAACTTCCATTATCATTGACCAATACTGGAGGAACTATAGATCCTTTGAGACAACCATTAAATCCATTGGGAAATCGTTATGAAATTCACCAAACTATCATGTGGATTAAAACACATTTGGAAGAAGACCCTGATGTCTCTTTACCAAAGCAAGAAGTTTACGATGAATATAAGTGAGTATTGTGAATCTTACATATACTTTTTTTAATAGACCTTTGTAATTTTTGAAAAACTAATAACTCAGTATACCACAATTATATATCATTTTATTTCCTGCTTTGAAATTTCTTCGCAGCATGTACTGTATGCGTAATTCTATGAAGCCCTTATCAACTGCTGATTTTGGAAAAGTAATGAAGCAAGTGTATCCTAGAGTTCGACCCCGCAGACTTGGCACACGAGGCAATTCGCGTTATTGTTATGCTGGAATGCGCAAGAGAGTTACATTGGATCCTCCAACATTGCCTAACATTACTGGAACTCAAGCTGTAAGACATAATATAATATAATATTACTTTGAAACGTTCTAAATAAAATTTCGTAATATGATATAAAATGATATTTAAACATTTTAAATAACACCTATAACAAATTAGTAAAAAGATATACTGTACAACTTGAAAATTTACTTTATGAATATTTCTAAAGTCTTAACTATTTCTAAGTTAAATACTTATACTTTCAGGGTGACGAGGTAGATGAAAACATTACAGAAGAAATGTTGGGAGCTGCATCTACACTGATCAGAGAATGGGCAGAAAATTTGTTGGGTTTAAAATTTCCAACTTTGAGTGCCTTAGCACGTCATCTTGTTGATAATCTTTGTGTTGATACACGATCATTGGCTGCTGTGTGTATATTATGTGCTTCGGGAAATTCTAATACAACTACAAATAAAGGTTTGTTATTCACACTTCATATTCCTCGAGTTATATTAAATTAATCTAATAATTGACTGTGTATTTAGAGTCTAATATGGATTTACATGTAACTCCTTTGTCTACGAAATCTGGAAAACTTAGAGAAGCACAGTTACAGTTACAACGAAAATTGCAGCAGCGGGAACATACAAGGGATCAAAAACATCATCATTTTGATGCTGTTGTCCAGGTATAAAATATTTTATAAAAATAACATCTTTGATGGAAATAATTTGATCGATAAGGTAACATTACATACTTTACAAATGTTACAGAATCAGAACAAAGAGAAGACTGTTGATAATAAATCTGGGGCAAATAAGGGAAATAAAAAAACTAAGTCCATTCAGTCATCCCAAGGTACAAATATATCGAGTGGACATAATACATCAACGAAGTTTAATTTATCTGCTGTAGTAACCAGTCGGCAGAAAAGGGTTCATAAAACTAATAGTCAGCCATGTAACATCTCCCTGGAATCTAACTGTGATAATGTAGTGGTACAATCGATTGAAGACATACAGAATAGTAGCAACTCTAGTGTAGTGATGACCAACTGCGTAAATACACAGCGAGACGTCAAACCGAAAAATTCCAGAAAGCGTGCCAATCCAGTTGTACTGAATCAACAATCAGATACCAGCCCCGAGAAGCAAACGAAACTTACAGAACAACAAGTGCAAGAGAATGTGGAACATTCCAATATGTTGTTGCCTAAGCTTACATCTGTACAACACCCAGAGAAAATAACGGTGACATTAACTGGTAATCTGAAACCTAGCAAGTGTAATGTCAGTGAGGCTGTTAGTAATCAGTCTACTAAAAACTGTGATATTGAACTGTCAACATGTTCGAAAAATTGTGTTAAAGTGAACGGGTGTCCTAACAACTTTGAACGTAATTCAAACGTAGCCGAGGAGCCTACAATTTTAACTAAAGATCAGATTCGATTGTTGCAGGGAAATTCAAATCTCCTAGGTAAACCTGAAAAGCTTCGTTCTATCAATTCAGATACTTTGGACGACTATTTGAATGGAGGTAACAATTCCCAAGAGCAAGAGGAGGAATTACTACAGTATTTTCAACAGAGCAGCTCGTCGAGTTCAGACGTGGAAGCTAATAATATAGCTGCCGATGAACAAATATCAAGATCTGATAAAGTCTCTCAGTTGAGACTAATATTACAACAAAATTTGAAATCTGGAACTGTGCATGCACCTTCTTCGGATGTACTACCTTCTGCTATTATCAGGCAACACGTTGAGAAACGTGAAATCACACAAAAACATAATTTAATATTACCAACATTGCTGAATCATTCGAATCAAAGCAATACTAGGCGTAGGGTCAGTTTCGAAACGAACGTTGTGGAACACGTACAAGAGTCGAATGTCATTATGAACACGGTACCGCAAAGTCCAAATACACGTCGTAGAATATTTAATTTCACGCCGATATCGCCGGGTCCGCATTCACCTATCAACGGCCGAACTTCCAAATCTAATTCCGCAAATGCTAGTCCATTTGTTTCACCGCGAAATACACCTGTGCCACGCTCGAGGAGTAACTTGCAAGCAACCAGTTCCAGAGCTCGTGCTCACAAATCGTTATCGCGCTCTGTATCTTGCAGTATGCCTTATACGAGTAAGAACGATACTTTCGTTGTTCCTACTAGTGGTCCAGAATTAATTAGGCAAGCATCCACACCGCAAATACCATTAATTTCAACAAAATCATCGGAGGTACAGGTTGGCAACAGTACAACGCAAATTTCTGTTACTTCAAAGGTAGAGGCTCAAGGGTCGCAGTGCGCCGCATTTTTATCCTCTGACTTGGCGCCGCAAAAACAGTTGCTTATCAACTATCCGAGTCAGGAAAACCTGCAGGAAATAAAGAATGTGTACCAAAAGAATCAGCCTGATCAGGAAATTAGCGAATTATTCCATGGTAACAAACAATTCACTAACGAACTCTACAGATCGCAGTCGGTTCCATTGCACAGGATGGTCAATCCTGCGTTGATGTCACCAATTTCAACGCAACATTGTTTGTCGACGTTTCAGAGTCAGAGCTTTAATCCATCCACGAACAGCTCTATAGCGCCTACGCCAGTACCTAGTGAATTTAACGACTTCGGGTCGATCGGTCCGTCAGAAGGAACGTCAACATACTTGCTCGACGATGTAGATCCAAATTTTATGTCGGACGATCAACACTTCTTGATGAGCGACAAGGAGATTACACCTGAAAACATAACCAACATATTAAATATCCTGGACGAGGAGGGAGCACAGAGCTTACAAATTCTACCGGATCAGTCCGCCGAAGAAAGTTTAATAGAAAACAACGCGATCGTACTGGACACTTTACCGAATTCAAACTTAAACTTGTCGGAGGAAGACGTGTTGGATCCATCGAATGTGCACGATATCCCAGTTGGTGGTGACTTACAGAAAATAATACAATCGCGCTCCTACCCCAATACACCATTACCTGTGCCAGTATCTACATACACATCATCTTACACAGAAGATAGTAATGGTTCAAGATCATACCCTTCGACGCCGCTGCACACAGTCCAATCACAAGAAATTTATCAAGAGACCAATGAACCGATGCTTCCCAGTCCTACTTTGAACTCGTTAAACTTACACAATGAAACAGTGAATGAATCTACCCCCGGCAGTTTGTGTAGAAATGTTGTGGATTTACTCGAAGCGAATTTTCTTGGGGAAACGGACACAGAAACAAATGATTTGGACCCGCTCGGTAATTTTGATGGACTGCAAGATGACGATTCATTAACACCTTTGTTTAATGAAGTAACAGAGCCTAATCGTTGAAAGCATACACAGAAGTAATTCATGGATCTTGAGAATTTACATAGTGATCTACCAAAGGTTGGAAAAATAATTCTTAAGTTGTATGTTTGTAGGACTTTATTCAACAATGATAATTCTTTACATAAGTACTGCAGTTTGATGTGCAAAGTATTATAATGACGGTGTACAGAATGGACCAATATAATTGTCTTCAATATCTTTGCTATTAGAGGGGTTAGAACAAAGTTGTCGAACAAAATTTATACAGCGGAAACAATTTCACGTTTTTGTTCTGCAAGTTTGTTCCTGATTTCCTGTATTCATTAAAGATATTCAAGATAATCATTCTTTATCGATTCATCCTGTATAACATTTGCAAATAAGTCTTACTTTCTTGTGCTTAAATCGAATAATTAATAATTACAGTGATCAAATAATCGTATATCAATTTGACCCTGTATACAATAAATATTTATTTTATATTCAGTAGGACTATAATAGTAAAATTTTATAACAGTAAAATTTTCTTCCATGCGTAGTTTCGATTATGATTTACATAGTTTTGTACCTTGGAATATTAAATTAATTAAAATATTAAACGCGGTAAAAATGCTGGTTGTTTTGTTTATCTTGTTCGCTTTTATATCTCTATTACTTTAGCGGAACAAAAAGATTGAGGAAGAAGTTGTTGGACTTTACAGAATGAATATTGTGACAAATGATTTGAATACTTGATCGTCTTTTTCAATTTTTCATGACAATCAGTATTTTTTGAACTTTGATATCACATTTTTTCTTATTGTGTTGCAGCTTAAAAATGAAATTTAGGACTTTCTAATCTTCAAATGACCTTGTATATGGAAAATCTGTGAAATAGATAAATGTAGAAAAACACTATACATACACTATACATGTTTGAATTCGATTTCTCATCAACTCCAACAGTCAAACAACAAAAATCCAATGATCTTGAAAAATTAGAAAGGATGACCCCGAGTATTGGAGTCACGTGTCACCGGTCCTCATCCGACAAAATCGAACAACTTTCCAAGATATAAAAACCGAATAAAATAAACAAAGCATCCTGCATGTATACACATATATACATATGTATATAAAAAAAAAATTGACAGTTGAAACTAATGTTATCAATTTATCTTAATTGCAGTACCATAAAAATATGATGAGAGCAGCTTATGATGGAAAAATCAGATACAAATGAAAATATTACAAAGTTTGACCAGTAAATTATAAATAATTTCGAAGCAGATATAAGTGTACAATTCAATTTAATCTATAAAGAGCAGAAAACAAAGTGAGTAACTGCCAATTTTATTCACTTTAGATTTGTGACACTAAGTTTTTTAAGTAAGTAAAGGAAAAAAAGAACACTGTGATGTAAATGTAAATCTCTGAAATATATTTCTTGAATTTGCCATTAGCAAAACTAAAAGTGTAAATGTCTCCAGTGGAGCTATAAGCATCTTTGGTGGAACATTGAGTTTGCAAGTGTGAAAAATGATGGAGAAGTTGCTCAAATGGAGCGATCGTGTTGCTATGAAGCATTTGAGATTCGGATAAGTGGAAGTTGATTTTATAGAAATACTTTATATTCATCGTTTTGAAACGTTTGTTTCTAAGTCATTTGAGAACGCGTTATTGCGACTTTGTTATTCTAAGAAATATTTCGATCACCTGCTGGTCATGGGTGAGCTTCATTTGCATAACATTTGGCATTGAACCCAGTATATAATACTCTTTTGAACCATGAAAAAGTCAAACTGCGATTGTATGTATGTGTAAATGTTTTACTTTATTTTAAAAATTGTAAAAATTTGCGTTTGCATAACGAAACACATTTCATATTAAATCAGAAGTATTCAAACAACAGAAATTTTTTTGTCACTTCCCTAAAAATGTTAACGTTCTCTTCTATTTTCTTGAAATTTTTTAACTGAGATTTTTATACGGCTGTCAGGTTTCTGATCTTGTGGTGTGAATTGTTTTTAAATAATGTTCTATTTGTAACCATTTGCACTGATTTCTCGAATTCGGTCACTAAATTTAGCCATGAACACATTGTCAAAGTATAAAAATGCCTATACAGTTTAACGTTTGAGAACTTCTGTTTTAAATTAAATAAAATATACTCTTAAAGATGTAGTATCGCATACTTGAATTTTGTACTGGATCCTACAAGGATAATAGTGCTATATAATTATTAGTATAGCGTGTCTTTTTTTCCATAAGTCTTTGTTTATCAAAGAAACCCAAATTATCATAAGAATTCCGCCACTTTATATTTTTCTATAGCGCTTTTAATTGGGACTTTTACCAATTGGATAGTTGTTTAATTGATTTTTACTTCTATGCATTATGATTAGCTAGCTTTCGAAGCTAAAAGAGCTAGTTACTTCATAGGAAACTTACGCAACGATTCATCGTTGGCAAGTAGCACATTTCTTCGTTTAAAATTACTTTTTTTTTTTAAGTCGAAGTCTTAATGATGCGTTTCACATTGTAAAGTATTAAATTTTTATAAAATATACAATAGTAAACGTAATTTACTTGCAAATGATCGCAAACAATGTAAATTGTTACATAGTATGATTTTTGTGAAATCTTGTTTTTTTAACAGTTCGTAGTGATATATGAATAGTATGAACCAAATCTTTCATTTTATATCGATGAATCGTTAAAACGATAAGTACTAATTTATTTGACATTCTGCAAAATTTACTTTTATATATTTATTTATATTTAACATTAATACAGTATTACAAGCGACTAAAACATTTCAGAGACATTTGGTTCATGCTATTGCTATATATATATAATATATATATATATATAAAATGTAAGGCAGCATTACATTGCTAAGAATACTTTTTATTGCCATTTTACATATTGTAACTGAATCAACAACTATTTGTGAGAATCCGATGAATTTGAAATTCCGTGGATTTAGATAATGCTAAGCATGTATAATGCTTTTAAATTTGTTAGCATGTCCATATTAATCTTATAATGGATACTGTGAATAGACATACTAATCCAAATCTTCAGAAAACATTCTTTGAATTCATTAAGAGAACTCTTTTGTTTGAAATATTCAACAATAGTCCAGTATATCGTAAAATTATAAGAGAAGGAAATGAACTGAAGAACGAGCAGTTGATTGTTAGGAAAGTTTTAAACACAATAAAAATGCCAAGACAAAAAGTGTGCGTGTGCATGCGTGACGCTGCTGGTGAAACAAGTATGGTGACTTTCTTACTGCTCTTATAAGAAGTGGAATAATATATTTATCATAGGTAAAAAAACATAGGTTGAAATTGTTTTTCATTGAAGAAATGTGGTTCCTTGCTTACAGACTTCTCGATAGTGGACCTGTATGTTGTTGTTTGTCTACCTGAAATACTTGCACTGAAAACCTAATGCTTGAAAAGGATTGATCTCCGCTAGCAATTAAGCTGTAGTGTTTTAATCAGAATCACTGATTTGTTTCACCGACAGTACATATATGCGTGTGTGCGTCAGGATGTCCAGTGTCTCCAATATATGTTGAGATATTCACAGAAATGTTTACCATAAGAATTTAAGGAAAACTGAGGTTCTCTCAGAAAAGTAATATCCATTGAATATTTATTAAAAATGTTGCTCAAAGTTTGCATAAAATACGGTTAGATCCCTGTAAAGGTATTGCTTTTTCCCTGCTTCTCATCTTGCACACTGTCAATATCATGATTCACCTCTAAAAATCCTCTGATTCATCCGTAGTAAATATATAGGATGATTCGTATAAAGTGATCTGAAAGCAATTATTCTTGAAGGTAAAAGTGCTTGATAACATTCTTATACACTTAAGACGTCGTCGTTAATGCGGAATGTTTTTTTTGTATCAAATCTTTCATATGTCCTTACACAGTTAATGATATTTCATTATAAGTATGTCAAAATATTTATAGGATTGATAAGGATACTCGAATGGAATAAAATATATTCCATGATATTTTATCAAATCTAAACAAAAATAGAGATGATTTTGCTCTTGTTTTGCTTACTGCAACCTTCCATTTTTAAATTAGACAGCAAAACAGGGGCAGACCAGAATGCAAAAAGTAGACCATTTTTGTTTCATTTCGGCTTGCCTATTAAGCTTACAAACATTTCAATGCATATTAGATCTGTGTATCTTTCCTTTTGTACATGGTTCTTCTTAAGTTTTACTTAATTTATGAACAGGCTATTGAAAATGAGCTTATTAAATGTTGAAGAAGTAATTCATGTTTTAATTACAGGTAATTTGAAATTGCTGATAATATGGTCTTGTAACAAGAGTCTGAGTCCAGACATTGCAAAGTAATGTAAGACTAATCAGATATTTACAAATTCGTTATTTTTACACTTGAAATGTTAAACAATGAAACATTCAAATTACCATTTGCAATAATAACAGTATTCTTTGCTATATAAGAAATAAAAGTTCCATTTTCATTTCATTCAAAGGAAAGTATTCTCTTTGATTCAGTCAAATCTCAATAATCCAATAATAATAAATATATATATTTGTTAAAATACAAGTTAATTTTTCAAATGTAACTCAAGGAGCAACAACGGTAATTAGTGATCATTTAACAGATTCAATTAGTAAGTATTACACAGCATTCTCCTACTATATAAGTATTTATTTTCTTTCCAAAAGCAAATTTTCCTTTTTACAAATTTAACATCACAGTAGTGTAATGTATTAAAAAGCCGTTAAGATAATAATTTTAAAACATCCCACTTCCTTATCCCGGATTGGTGGCGCCATTTAGTGAGAGACCGCTCAAACTTCTAACCAAAACACGTCTTGTCCCTTTGTACAATTTTTAATGAATGAATAAATATTTACAACAATTGAACAGCATATTATAAAGTTCACAATCTCAGGAACGAGAAACATAGCAATCGATAAATACAATAAATTAATAAGGTTGGTTAAGAAATATTCTACCATATCGACAAGAACACCATACTATCCCTGTCCTTCTCACTCCCATATATCTACGGAGGTCCGAATATCCAGGAACAATTGTTTGGCGCTGCGAATCGAACGTAGAATGTCATAGCATGAGGGAAATCTACTCGATTCATAACTTTCGGGTGGTGAAACAGAGTGAAATTATTTTGACAGTTGGGTACGTGCATGTGAAGTCACATTACGTACCATAGAATACTATGAAATAGATTGGAGTACAATTATTGTAACAATTGTTGTATAGGACAATCTTCTTATTTTATATTAAAATCCTGGTAGAATTAATTGAAAGTAGTCGAAAAATAATTTGATAATAAAAGACGTTTTATATTTGTCCTCTGTGAAACCATGTTGAAACCAAAAGCTCTTACACAAGTACTTAGTCAAGCAAATACAGGAGGAGTAGAAAATACATTGTAAGTATTGTCTGTTAACAATACGATTCTTATCATTTCTGACAAAATATAGATTGTTTATTCTTCGTATATATTATCTAGTAATAATTGAAGTTGTTAAATATATGTATAATAAGTATTGAAAGGATTACACGATTGTTGTTACTTTTATAATTATGACATTTACCTGTAAATAATCGTACCAATTATTATTAAATTATACGCTTAAAACAATTTCAGCTTATTAAACAGAGATGGTGGTTTGTTAGCTTATAGTGGATACGGAGACAAAGATGCAAGAGTTACGGCTGCAATTACAAGCAATATTTGGTCAGCTTATGAAAAAAATGGACGTAATGCATTCAAAGAAGATGAATTGCAATTTGTATTAATGGATTGTGTGGTAATTATTAAATTCTCTGCCATTATGTATTAAATATACAAAATAAGCTATTTACATGAAACCATTCTAATAACTTTGATGAATATAAGTTTGTTTAAACGAGTGTTACATTTAAAGAAAATTACCGATAAAATCATCTGAGTTATTAAAATAGTTCTATTAACAGTTTTTTATTATATAGAAATTGAAGCATTTGTTTGATTGATTTTCTTTAACTTTCTTTAATTATTGAAAATAAAAATTCGATTAGTACAAATTTTAAATATGATTTGAATTATGATGATATTCATATTATTATTAGAAAGTGTTTATATTTTATTTTAAAAATTTCAATTATGTTGTACACTTGTCAAACAAATCTTTTGTAGGAGGGGAAAGTCGTAATTACTGAAGTAGCAAATTTATTGTTATGTTTATATGCAAAAGAGAATGTAGGATTTGGTTTACTAAGAGAAAAGGCACAAGCTCTAGCAAGATATCTTGATCAACCATTAAAAACAATAGCCAATATGCCTTGAACAACATACTTATGTAAGAGTATTTTTCATTAACTGTGCTATAATATTATAATTGTATATTCTAACACTTATAATTTTTTGTAAAAATATATGATTTGTACTACTCTTGAAATAATATATTTTTAATAAATCAGAAGTTGGTTTATTAGCTCAAAGACCTGTTTATTAGTTAAAACTATGTATAGAAAAATTATGATTAAAATCAAAGACTGATGTAAACATTCAAAACAAAGAATATAAAAAAGATATATATACAAATCTTTATAATAATGTATATGCTATTATAAGAAATGCATCTTTTTATATTTTAATGAAATTTATTTGTCATATACCTGTAATACTTTCCTTGTATAAATCAGTAACAAACTATTTCAACAAATACAATATAAAAGATATATTATTTAGTACACTTAAAATACATGATATTTCTTTCTAAGTATCTGAAATTTGAAGTAAAAAGTAAAAAAAAAAGATAATACGAAGAAGAGAAATATAATGATACCACTATAACAGTATCCTACCTAAAAAGAGTGATCTAATTGTCAATATAAATATTAATTTATATTTTATAATATCCTAATACATTGAATTAATGTCCATAATATAAACATATAATTTTCATTGTTTCACTATTATAAAATGAACTGGAACACTGAAATAATATACTATGATGTGTATTACGTATTATAAAATTTATACTATTAGTGAAGTTTCATACACATGTTTATATAACAGCTAAATTGCCATGTTATTATTATTGCAATAATAAGATTTATTTATACATAACTCAAGTAAAAATCATATTCTGAATAAATTTCAAGCATAACTTCTACTACATACATGTATTTAGAAGTAGCTGACTCTCTATTTTATAATAATAAAATGTATTAGTTTCTAATTTATTATTTCTACTAATCACAGAAATATACCGCAAAAACAGAAATTATAAAAATTACAGGTATTTAAATAAAAAATGAAAGGATTGGCTATATATTAAAAAATCGAAATCGAAATCTGATGGGGTTATTGATAAAAATAATATTACTGTACTTGCAATGTATTTCACTGTTTACGATTACAATATTCTTTGATCATTTCAGAAAATTTCAATATTCTTTTTAAAAAACAAAAACTAAAGAGTCAAACAAATTCTAGCTTAATAAACATTACATACGAAATCTTTCAATTCTTTCCAAATTTGTATCTTTTTATCATAGCTAATGTGTTGCTCAACATTAAACCAGATTACATGTAAAATTAATACGATCGAATTTAATTATTTACCGATAACATATTTAAGTACTTACTTATCATACCATGGTAAGAATTTCGTTTGTTTTCATTTCGAATTCGATTCTATAAAGCACATGATGATAAAATCTATTGAAGGAATACATAGAAGAAATATTTATGTAAAATTAAGTATTACGTAAACATAATTATACAATAATGAATGTGAATAATTTTTAAAGTAATTATAGGATAAGCATATTTCTTATCAATAAAATTATCTTCCCTCATTAACACACACCACACACATACTTAGATACATCCAAAAACCACACACACATCACACACACCAGCACGCGCCACACGCACATACAGTAATAGGTATATGTATACTATTCATTTACATTACGAATAAATTAGACCATATAAAAATTTCATGACTTCTATAAGAAAAAACACAAGTGTTTTCTGGAAAAGTGAAAGGATTTATTCAATTCTCATTCAAATTTGATCTTTTTTAAGCAATATTTATTTTTCAGATTATTTATTAAAAAAACAAGAAATTTAATTAAGTCATTTAGAAGTACAAGATTTAGAGCATTAACCCTTTGAAATGTATAAACGAATATCTTGTACATAAATCAAAATCGGTTTGTAAAATATTTTGTCCAAACAATGGAAGAAGTAAACATTTATTTGTATGGTACCTTATTCACTGATGTGAATGAATGACTTACTAAAATGAAATATATTCCTGTTAAGTGCAAAACTTTGATCATGTGATATGCCAAGTCGCCATTATTGTTTCATTAAGTCAGTTCTTAACATAAATGAATAGTATACCTATCTATATATATATATGTATCATATATATATATATAGATGTATCAAACTCACATTTATATTATTTATATTTATACACTTTCTCTTGCAATCATTGTATTTTATCTAACTTAAAATGTTATTCATATTAAAGTTTACTTTTGAATTTGTACATACAGAGAACATGAAAAAGTTGGTTGAAACTTCTTGTATGGTTTCGGCATAACAGAATAATTAGTACAACATATGTAAATATAAATATGTTCAGAAACATTTACTTTTAAAATCATTAACAGAATGAACTTACAGTAAATAGGTGAAGTGTATTGTATATCAAATTCTGAGTTAGTCTTATAATATCTGTGGAACAGATTCTGGTTTTTAATAAATAAATACCGTTCACTTAGTAGTATTGTGTACGTTTATGTAAAACATATTATTTTCATATAAAAGTAAAATTAACAACTATAGTTACAAAACTTAGTTTTTAGGACACTTGATGGAAATCAAATAGTATTGTATCTTCAAAAGTAAATGACTTTTGGATACTTGTTTATATGACCTCTTTTTTTTTGATTCTGCACATAATATTTATTCATCTTCCTTGTTCTGACCAACCTTTTTTTTTATACATTTTGTATAATTTTAATTGTATCTATTAATAATACATGTTAATGAATTAATAAATTTAGAAATTTATCTATGAAAGTACAAATTTGTTCACATACAGTTATTAAATTTCTACTCCTAGTGAGATAATATTAATTAGTGTATTGATTAGATTAACAATTAGAATTTACAATGCAAAACAATATCATACTTCAATATTAGTAACTCTGTATATTGCGAGAAATAATTGATGTTGGTCTTAATTTTCTTGATTTTCAGTATAAAAAACAGTGAATACAAGCCAATCAACGTATCGAATTTTTTTATTTATACATACAATCCTAAAATTCCTATCTGTTAGTTATATTTATTTGTTTAATATTAGTTGTTTAGAAATATATATGGCAATGTAAAAATGTAATTTTTTAATAGTATCTTCACAGTATGTTGCATTCACATTGAAAAAAAATTTGTTCACAAGATTATCATGCATACTTGTGCAGACAGTGTATAACATACAGTATATGGTATATAATATATAATATTATACATATTATATCATATATTATAACATATTATATAATTCTCACTGCATTTTTGACAATTTAATGCCTCGTATATTTTTTTCTCTCATAATTAATCCTTTTAAATATGAATATATTGTCTACAACACTTCCTTAATAGGCCTTCAACAATTGACAACCTATGTTATGTTTATTATAATGTGTTTTTTACTTCTGAGTTTGCACAAAATTATATATTACAGCCTTAATTAATATATTTAGGAAAATTAAATTTTATTCAATGTAATCGTGTTCATCATAAATGTAAATAAATGTATACAAAATAAAGGTAAAGAAAGTAATACATCCATAGATATATAGTTTTAAACTGTGTTATTCAGATTGCATTTTTGTAACAAAATATAATGCAATAAAAATCAAATGCATTTAGAAAATTATTGTTAACTAGTTTAAAGTATATTCATTGTTATTCCTCGTACGATTTAAAATTTTTATAGGAGTTTTATGTTCAAGCTTCTTCATTTTACACATTACCATGTATTATTAAACGATATAATAAATTGCTTTTGTAGAAAATGAATTTTCGTCCCAGATAATTAAAAATATCATGCTAGA
Source organism: Nomia melanderi (assembly GCF_051020985.1). Lineage (NCBI taxonomy): Eukaryota > Metazoa > Arthropoda > Insecta > Hymenoptera > Halictidae > Nomia > Nomia melanderi. The sequence continues at coordinate 15,827,889 of NC_135007.1, forward strand.
TATATAAATATTATTTTATGTTTTATAGCGGCAGTGCGAAGGTAAGTAATTTAGATTATATTATAATAACGACAGAATTAAAATAAAAAGTATTTCTGTACAATTAGATACAAAATAATAAACTATTTATTACTAGAGATAGTATCTATATTCAGTGTAGAAATTTGTATGAAAACGATTGCCCTCATGAATGCTATTGTCTCTTAAACTATTTAATGAAACTAAAACATAACTTCTGTCATTTTAAACAATAATATTTCTTTTACAAGAGGATTATTCAATTTTATTAATGGGATAGAAAATTTTACTTTATCATTAAGTTCTCCATTATTATAAAGTATATGATCCCATGTTAAATTGCTAAACACTACTTGTGCCACTGAAATCCATATCTATTTCTGTTGAATGTTGATAAAAAACAAAATGTATGCATTAGTATATGATACTTTTGGTTCTTAAAGCTTGATCACGTATTCTTGCATTATAGCTACATATCTACAAAAGGTATCATACCTTTGCATATTATCTGTTGTTTGTATTACCATCATATAGGAAAATGATGTAATGGAGATTTATATGAACTTAAATATGTGAATGTAGAAACAAAAGCAGTCTTCATCTTGTCGCTGCACAGTTGATTTAATTAAACGAAGTAAGGAAAGAAAAGGACGGATTTAGAGATTACATGCGAGAACCCTTCTGCTGCAGAACCTAAAATACAATTTAATGATTGAAACTTAGAATAATGTATTAAACATTTTAAGTTAAAATTACATTTCTAAGTTTTACAAAGTTAACAGATATGTCGTTTTACTTTATCGTTTATGAAATTTGTAAATGAATAAGTTTTAGCATTGTTCAGCCTCTGTATTTTGTTATATAATTTTTTACTTCACTAAACATTGTACTAAATTTCAACTATATTTACAAGAGTTATTTTATATACAAACATAATTTCTATATGATTATGTATTGTTCCATTTACAGTTCCGTTTTGATTAATAATTTAAAAATTCGTTACTTTACGAAATTTAATATCTCTAAATCAAAGGAACAAAATACATTTGAAATATTTCAAACATGCAATAATGAATCATGCAGGACATAGGGTAGAAAGTAACCAAACCAATAAAAGAAACAATTCTTTATTCGATGAACAGCATGCGATACAAAAATAACAGTATGATACATATAGCAAACATCAGAGGCAGAACATGCTCATGCGAATTGGCCCCTGAATTGACACAAACTAATATAAAATGCTTCGATAATTAAAATAGAATAATACAGTATTGTTTAAATCAGATTACAGAAAGTTATAAAAAATGGAAAACAAAAATACTTGTAAGTTTGGCCTAAACACTACAATGTAAATTACTTAACAATATCTAAGATTGTGCATTTGTATCTACTATAAGGCACTCTTTTATATTTGTTTGTATTAATTTTAATGTTATATTATTTTAATTTATATAAATAAGTCTTGTGCAAAGAAATGTAAAAATAAAATGGATAAAGAAATGTGACTTATAGAAGATCTTCATCACGATTTTAAAGTCTACATTTTTCACTAAAATGATCTTTGGTAGCATTAATGATAAAATAATAACAATTTGTAATTCAATTTATTCTATTACTTCAATTGATTCATTTGTAACAAAACAAATTGTAACTTATATTTAAACAAAAATATTAGTTTGATTTATTACAGATGAATTGATTGAATGAATATAATGATGAAATATGGTAATACTGTTGTACATCAGAGGTTCTTCATTTTAGTGGTCAAATTTTTCTGAATTTTAAATTTACATATATTTTAATGTAAATATTTCATATGTAGATGAACAAATATAATGATCAAGTTTTCCTACACAGAACTATCAATCAGAACTTCTGATACAGAAAAATATGAATATTTAATTATTAATATTCTTAATATGAATTTACAGGAAATACCACAATATAATTAAAAAAAAAAAAGGAGGAATAAACTCAGAACCGTATAAGTATTTAGTCAAACCATAATAAGATTATAGATAATTGTTTTGGTTCAGATAATTATGTGAAAAACTTGAATGCGATTTTGATACCTTAACACGATCCGTTGACTCTTGTTCCTTGCTGTTTAATTGACTGGCCCCATATTCACGACTAACCACACATAGAAACTCAGCATGATCATCATTTCCATAGTTATATTGTGATCCTATATTGATTAACTAAAACAAGTAAAGTTACATTATTGTGACTTTTAAAGTAAATATTAATACTTTCATTAGTTTATTTAAATATATTATTTCTCTGTGGACTGAATAGTTATTCCAATGCAAGCCAGATCAATTGACTATTAAAGAATATTAAAAAGGAATTCAATTGTAACATTTATGAAATAATTATTAGCTTTAGAGAATAAAATACCTGTTCAAATTTCCATCCGTCAGACATTGTCGAAACCATTTGTGTTAGTTCATCCTCGTGACACTGAAGAACTCTATAAACATGTTTCTTTGAATCCCGTAATGGTCTAGTGTCTCTCAATATAATTCTTTCCTTGACTAGTCGAATTAATTCTGTAATATTATAGAATTCTGCTTCTTCTAGAACACCTTCTTCTGTTAAATCTTTATTAATCACTAATTTCCCATGACGCAAGTAATTCAAAACAGGGCTAAAGTATGTTGGATCACGGTCTATTAAATATGCTCCAGTTCCATCCTGTACCGAATAAAGCAGATAAAAGTTCTTACATTCTTACAGGCATTAGTTTTCTTGATATCTGTATAACGTGTATAAATTATACATTTTAAAGTTCGCGGTTATCTTGAAACATTAAACTAACCCTGTCTGAGATGAGATCAGAATCCTCTTGACACAATCTATAAAGAAACGAATTAGGATCTCTGGCTAGTGTAGTTTTCGCTGTCAAAAAATATGTTCCACCAACATTTAATCGAACCCATTGGTTATTACACCACTTTTGAACATGATTTTCTGTCATTTCGTGTGAATTTGTGTCTGTGAAATCCGCCATACTTGCTTTGAACTCGTCTACATTACACTGTATAGGTTCTGTAATGAATCAAATCAGTATCTTAATATTACATTCTTAAATGGAAAAATAATTCTATAATATTTTCTCGAGATCAAATTTAATTGATATAAGCTAAACGTTAACATATCTTGATTTCGCTCAAAATACAACGTCACTATTATAATTATAGAAACGTACGGCGGGAAAACAAACAAAGTGATCATTTCGAAAATAATAAATTTAAAAACTTTATTGCACTTTTTCTTTCTCAAACGCAAAAGTATTTTAATTCGTATACTGTACAGGTGCAAAGAAATCGTGACAGCAAATAAATTAATAACGAAGGGGCAAAATATGGGGTGGAATCAATGAAAGATAGTATTGAAATTTTTTAAAATGACAGATGTTCGTATATCCGGCAAAATAGAACGAAGTTTCCACATACATGACATCGATATAAAATTTAACGAAACAAATGAAAATATTGCTGTTTAATCGCGAATAAAAAAGTGATCGTACAATTTTTATAAAAAAGATTTAAGTAACGTGAATATATTGAAAAGCAACGTTCTTGAAAGTACGTGAAACTAATTCTTTGTGTAGAAATTACAATCGCGAGTGTGTCTGGGTTCGAGGCTTCGTATAAATACATCTACATCCTGAAAATTACCGGCAGTCATTGCGAGAGTCTTGTGATGAAGAGTTTGTCGCCCAACGAGGGCAAAGTTTAAGAACGTTTGCTTGAGCCGAGAATGCCGGTGAAAGTTGACGTTGTACCCCCACCGCCCGCAAACTCAAAGCAGCCGGGTGTCACAAAATCTTTGCTTTACAACGGTTCGCGATTTCAAGGCTCTCAAAAGTCTAAAGGCAACAGTTACGACGTAGAAGTTGTTTTACAGGTTAGTTCTTCAACTTTCTGGAAATTGCGCCACAAGTATCCCAAATTTCTAACGTACCCTTGACATCTGTCTTTGCCGTTTAACGATTGATCCTATGTTCTTTTCTCTATAAATACATTACAGCTTTGTATTACAATCGATTAATGATATTATTTATAATTACAAAATATTCATTGTTTCATATAACCTACAAAGATAATTTCCAGAATGTTACTTTCTACTCTTATGCTCGTATATGAAATTAAGGCAGATACATTTTAGTATCTAACTTATTATCAAAGTCATGAATGAAGGGGAAAAACACAAATTATCAAAGTCATGGAGCAATTTTTAGTTTTGTCATATCTGTTATTCTTTTATATTATTGTTTTTTCATTTTCTTCACTTGTAATCTTAGAATGGAATTTTTTAAAAATATTTTCTATAAAAAGGGAGAGTAGGACTTTTGAAGGTATTGTCGGTGTCATATTTAATCAATGTTTATGCATTCAGTGATTCAAGACTTTTCAACACCTTTTTGAGTTTCTTCTCTTTGATATCATTGCTAATGTATTACGATATTATTAGGAAGGTTTTTAATAAAATTCTGCCTATCGTCATTACCATTCAATATTGTATCATCTCTTTGTAGTTGTCGTATATTTCTACTAAGAAAACCACATTGTTCATTAAAGAATGTCTTTGTTATAAAGTATAAATCGTCTCTACATTATTTCAGGCATCTCTAAAACATTTTTTTATTGCAGCACGTGGACGAGGAAAATAGTTATTTGTGTGGTTATCTCAAAATTAAAGATCTCACAGAAGAATATCCAACTTTGACAACATTTTTTGATGGTGAAATTATATCAAAAAAGTATCCTTTTTTAACTCGTAAATGGGACGCAGATGAAGATGTTGATAAAAAACATTGGGTTTGTACTCTTTTCTGTATTTAACTATGTATTAATTTATATTATTACGTGTGGATTTATTTATTAATAATTACAGAGCAAATTTGAATCGTTTTGTCAATATGCCAAAACTTTTAATTCAGACACATTTGATTATGAGCCTGTGAAAGGAACTGATTTTGTTTTTATGAGATGGAAAGAACATTTCTTAGTTCCCGATCATACTGTTAAAGATATCAGTGGTGCCTCCTTTGCAGGATTTTATTACATTTGCTTCCAAAAATCTGCTGCTACAATTGAAGGTTTTTATTATCATCGTAGTTCTGAATGGTAATGTTCTATTATATAAGCAAATAAAGAATATTCTTACCATAATTAGTTATATATAAAACTATCAAAAATTTGCAAACACTTGTTCCATATGGTTTGTGTTATAATATAAAGGAAACGAGTAATACTTTGCACATTATTGTTACAATAACAATATATTTTTTTTTAATTTTCATATATTTTTTTCATTTAAGTTCATGCTTATGTATAACTTTTTTTGTGCACACAAATTTATTTTTATTAGAAATCTGCAAAAATTTTCAATGAAATTTTCATTATTTCAGGTATCAATCTCTGAATTTAAAACATGTTCCAGAACATAGTATACAGATCTATGAGTTTAGGTGAAACCAATAGTTTCCACTCAACTATTACTCCAAATTTATACTTCTCCTTCCTAGCACACAGATCTCATAAAAATCATAATCTTGGAATTAATTTTTCAATTTAAATATCTTTTTAAATTGATTACTTTAATCGAGATACTTGACAATAAAGTATTTCACCTATTCTTTTTACACTAATACACAATTTATAGTGCATACTTATGCTGCTTATTTCCTATACATATTAGACATGTCCTGAAGAAAAAAAAATTTGCAATGACAGGTTCAAGAGGATTGCAGTGCCTCAGAGAGATACGCTTGATTATAAATTAGTTATTATTAATATTCATTGTAAGATGTTTTATCAAAATAAATTAATTGATGCCTTTTATCAATTAAAATCGATGTTGTTAATTATTTGGTATTCTTATATTTTGTAAAATTACGGTATCATTATTAGTTTTACATGAAATGTATTCTGTAGTTTAAATAAAATATCATTTTTCATATTTTCATTGATTAAATAATAAAATTTGTAGCAAAAAAGGAAAACTTAATGTTTGAACTTAATTTAAAATTATTAAAATTAAAGAAATCAATAATTACTTAATGTTCATTGAACAATGTTTGTTTTCGGATTTGACGTATTTTTTTAATATGTGTATAAATTTAAGCATAATAAGGTGTACGTAGGAATTGCATTTTTGTATTATGAGATCTGTCTGCCTTAACAAGTGAAGGATACAGGATGAAATGGTATAATTGTATTAAGAGAAGAAATCAAATGGAAACATAAGAGGAATTTTAATATTACTTTATGACAAGAAAAGTTCAGACGTTTCTTTTTGATGTTAGTATAACAAGGATTATACATGGGAATAAATTACTCTGCCTTAGAAGAATGTTACGCGGTAGAACACTTATTTTTGTTCGCATTTTTAATTAATTTGATTTTTAAATTAAGTTTTTGATCACAACATATATTGAATTCAACAGGCTTCCCTTCATAATGTTTTTCTTGGATTACACAACTGTAATAGGTTAAATGAATGAAAAAAACATTCTATAAATATTAAAGAGTTGACTGTTCAGAGAATTGCTAATACAGTGTAATGCGTCAATGAAATATAGAATCAGTAATTAAAATAGAATATTCTAATGATTCATTTTAATAACGAGGCTAATTTAAACTGATATAGTAAGTTAGAAAGAGTAATTAACATATAGATGTACTCTTAAAAGATTTTTATATCATAAGAGATTAAACATTATTTTTCTCTCATACAAGAGATTATCATCAATCTCCTATTAAAAACATAAACGTCATAATTGTAAAATTATAAATCATTGCAGAATATTTAATGTTACCAAAATAGTAAAACTTGTCCATTATTAGGGTTTAGTTTTATCTATTGTACAATGTATAGAACAAGCATACATATTTATTCTGAAATATATAAACATTGTGTGTAATGAATGTATTAAATAACTTTTATACTAAGATGCCTTGAATCTCTTAACATTGTTTACTGTATTTTAGTTTACCCAAGAAAATACAATTACTAAATCGTAGTTTATTAAATAGAGATTTTAATTAATATATGCATTATAGTTTATATAAATCAGAAGTGTATATTTATAAAAATATGTAGTATTGCCTGCTTATAAATGATTAATTTAAAAAAAAACGTTTTTCTGAAAGTATGACTATAATGTCAGGAAAATTTAATATATAAATTTGTATGCATTAATTAATTTTTCTAATATTTTTGTGCATAACATATTTTAGAATAATCGATGCTTTGTATATTTCCTTCTATTCTAACATGTAATTGAGGAAGATATTTGAGAACATTCATATTATTACTTATATTAATTGTTATGTATGTTGTAATCACTTTAATATTGAAACACAGTATCAGTTAATTGGTATGAAATAATAACTGTTGATTTGTTAATTACTTATTAAATATAATATATGGAATGTTCCGAAAATCGTTATACAATAAAAAGTAATAAAGTCTTATTTTTAAAAGATCAGATCTGAATTATAATTGGATATACATGCTTTTGTATACAATCTACTAATTTATTGTTTTACTCCTGGTAAAACGGATAATGAAATCGTATTGTCTATATTTCTTTTTTTTTTACAAACTTGCTACTTGCATCCTAATTGTTAATAGTTATGTATGTCAGCAAATTGTAGTCAAAGACAAGTGATATGTTACTATCAATGTAAACATTAAGATGAGTGAAAATATTTATTAATGGGATGATATGAGAGCAAAGTTATATATGATTGCACGAAAGAAATTCTCAATTCAATATTTAATTGTATTATATTTTATTATTTATTTTTTACTTACTTTTACATATAAAAACGCATTCATTTTAGTCGTATTACGATTTTAAAAACATCCTGTATATGTAAAAGTAATTATATAGCCAATGAAGTACAGTAATCTCTCAGAAAGTGAATCAGAAAATTCAGTCCGCCTACTTCAGTTTAATTGCTGATCAGTCATCAAATCAGAATATAAGCAATGAAATTTCTATAAACTACTGTTTGGTGATAATAATGTGTTTAACGAGTTGGGTAAATATTATGATAATGAGTTGAACTGTGACATAAATTAAGCTACTCTAAGATATTTTACAACATATTTTATTTTTAAAATGTTTGCATATGATACTTATAGGTGTGTAACACATAGATCTTATTTCATGTATCAACTTTATGATATTTATTGTAGACAACTGAATTATAGTGGTACATAGCTAATTCAATATAAAACAAAATTGTAAACAAACATTGTCTGTACATTATAAAGGAGATCTGTTTGCATTTTCAGAGGGACTACTGTATGGTGAATATTATAATATAGCAAGGTTGTAAAATTATTAAAGCATTAACATAATTGTAACATCAAACATTTGTTTCATATATTTATGCAAGTGAATCAAACGGATAGTACGTAAACGTATGGACCAAGAACTTCGACAAACCTTTAGAAAGGTACATGTAGGTACATGTAACGAAGTAATGTAAATATCAACTGATGTTGCTGTTGATGCTTCACTTTACAACTTTACTATATAATAGTGGCTACTATACTTATTTTCAATATAATGCTAAAGGAACACTAAAAAAGTAAAAAAAAAACAGATGTATAAAATTATTGTATTTCTGTATGTATAAATTCTGTAGCATATTAGTAAAAATGTAATGAGACTATCCTGGAAGAACGACAAATATTATAATAAATAATATTTCGTTCTGTAAGATTTTATCAATACATTATTAATATATTATGTCATAAAAAGTCAATGTACATTGTAAACTTTTACAAATTTTAGTGTCTCCTGCAGGGTTTTAAAATTATCCTCTTCTTTGATGACAATGTGTCTTAAATTTACATTTTAAAGATGTTTGTGTTCAAAGAATAATATAAATTTGACTACAAACAAGAGTATTACATAATGCAGCTCAATTATCAGAAACTTGTATTTAGTTTGAATGATGACTGATTATCAGTTTCATTGATTGTGAAAGATGACTTGTTCATTTCTTTTTTCTTAAATAATTGCTTCGCAGATCTAGTTAAACGTTTTGTTTTTGTAATTATATGATGTTTTTGAGTACCAATAATATTCTCACGTCCAGTTTGTGCTGTTTTCTGAATGCAAGATTAATTTTATTATTTATTATTTCATATTAATATTATATTAATAATGGCAACTGTAATGTAAAATTTATTTACCAATTGTTTAGAACAATATTGGCAGATGTAAGTTGTATCGGTTGATGTTGACAATGAACTAATTTTGTGCAGTATATCTTCAAATCCTAAGAATTTTGTATCAAAATTAACTTTAGCTTTAATGACATCAGCAAATGAATTTTGAACCTCTAATGTATTGTCAACTGGATTCTTAGGTTTCCTCATTCCATTTAGTTGTTGATTTCTCAATAAAGGCAAATACAATGACTCAATGTTAGAACCATTTAACGTGTTCCAATTTTTTGTTATACTGTAACCTTGATTTGGTCCATCATAAATTTCTTTTTCATTGAAAGCAGATTCTTTGCCTTGTAGGAGAGCTATAAATACAAAGAAGTTGTTCATCATTTTTAAAGGTTTCCATTGTAACTGTAAAAAATATATAATTAATTTACTTGCCAATGAAATCCTTTAAATATTTTGTAAAAGTTTGATTGCAAAAAAGTACATGTTGAAAAGCTTTATCGAATTTCTTTTCACTAAAATATGTTCTTGCCAATAATGACTTCTCAGACAGATTATTTTCAATGGTATGAGAATTGAATATTTTCCATTGTTTACGAGAAATTTCAGCTTGCCATTCGAGGGCACAGTCTTCCAATTTTCTATTGATTAAGTTTAATAATTTATTTACTTCAAGTAACCGTCGTGGAACATGAGCATTTCCTTGGCAAGAAAGAAAACAAACGTTACTTTCAATCATTGGTTTCTCATTAATTGATGTCATTTTTAAATATATAATATTTTTTTCATCTAAACTAAAAAAATCTATCTGGAAGTCATGTACAAGGAACATTAAAAGACATATAAAAATGTATTTTTAAAATAAATTTACGTTTCATTAGCCGTTTACTGAACAATTGAACATTTATGGAATGATATACTCAGTGTAATAATATTTATTTATTCGAATAAGATACAATAACAATTAAATAACTAGATAAAACATAATCAGAAGAATACATTGAAATATTACACGCAAAAAAAGTTATTTCAAGGAAATTAATATTCACGAATATTTGATTTGTAATTAGCGAAATGGAAATATATAAATAACAAATATGTTATTGACGCTTGCCACTTGAAAGACATTACGATAAACATTGTACAACATTTATGTCTCCATATTGTAATGTGAATGCAGCGCCACGCGTTCGTGCATACTATCCAACGTGTAACGTTCTGGTAGAATTCGAATTCAGAAATTTGCCAACGAAGTCTGTTTCGTTTATGAAAAGTTTGTAAAAATAAAATACAGCTTGTGACTATAAGCAGTAATATTTTTAATTGTAATTTCAATTAAAAATGTGGATGATTTGTTTATTATTTATACTACTGTTAGTTTTACTGGTGATGAGGAAATTCTACTTAAAGAAATGTAAAATACGTAAAAATGTCTGTGTTGTTGTTCTCGGAGATTTAGGTAGAAGTCCTAGAATGCAATATCATGTAATGTCATTGATAGAAGAAGGTTTTATGGTAGACTTTATAGGTTATTCTGGTTCATCCTTATTAAAAGAAATACAAGAAAACCCTCGAGTACGTATTTACTATCTCCTGCCACCACCGAATATAAACAACAGTATGTTATCAGTTTCATGAAAAATTTATATTATATGTAATAAATTATATTTAAAAATTTGATGCACGAAACAGCAGGATCTTTACAGAATATATTTGAGATCGAAATATTTTTTCATTTCAGATATACCTAGCCTCGTGCGTTACGTGATAAAAACGTTGTGGCAAATGGTTACACTTTTATGGGTTTTATTTCAGAAACCTATGCCCACATATGTATTATTGCAAAATCCACCTGCGATTCCAACAATTCCAGTTTGTTGGTTTTATTGTACCGTAATAGATTGTCATCTTATCGTTGACTGGCATAATTATGCTCATACTATCATGGCACTAAGTTTGAGAAACGATCATTTATTAGTAAAATTTGCAAAGGCAATTGAAATGTTTTTCGGTTCTAAAGCTCAAAGTAATTTTTGTGTTTCGAGAGCGTTAAAGGAAGACTTACAGTTGAAGTGGGGAATCAAGTTAGTATTTACAGTTATATCTGTGTGCTTTCAGATACTTTGTTTAATAACTTTTTTTTGTTTAGGGCTAAAGTATTATATGATCGTCCAATAACTAAATTTCAGCGTATATCATTAACAGAGAAACATGAATTTTTATTAAAATTAAGCGAAACATATGACATTTTTAAAGGTCCAGAGGAAAATTCTACTATATTTACAGAATGCATATCAAATGAGGTTCGTTTGAAACTTAAAAGACCTGGATTTATTGTGTCTAGTACAAGTTGGACGGAAGATGAAGATTTTTCTATATTAGTGAAAGCATTGCAAGGTATATTTGATGTTACTTCATAATATATTAAACTCACTGTATAACTGTACAAATATGGAGGGAATGT